>NC_056741.1:1538065326-1538122826 GCF_019279795.1 Protopterus annectens | reverse complement strand
GGGCGATGGGTGACAGTGTCCTGTCCACGCCTACTCCTGGGGGGGGCAAGCCCCATCCCCTGAGGCAGTTCCACCCAAAGGTGGTGCAGGACCAATGGATGATGAGGTCCTGGGGTGGGCTCCTGATGTACTGGTCCCCGGTGCCATGGCCAGATGAGGTGGGTCTTCTGTGACCGGCCTTCCCAAACATGCTATGGTATTTCAATTTTAAAACATATGTGAGTTAGTAATAGTCAACACATTCCAGGATTAGGTAAAGCAGCATGCACAGATATTCCCATTAACCCAAAATACCAGATATGGAACAGTTGCATAGCAAACAGAACACATGCATATATGGACACACCGTTGCCATTACAACAGCATGTAGGTACACTGATGGCAGCATATCACCATGGCACATGCATAGAAACAAATTTAAGTCTTTATCAAACAACAGGACATATGTCCCAATAGTATATTTAATGGAGCATATACCGATTGGGTTGTGTATTTAGTTTATTGTTGCAAATATGGTGGGGGGGGAGGGAGAAAGATGTCAGTTAACAACTAGTATATTCCTGTAGTTCTCAATACTTTCCTAGTCAGTGCTGTGATCTGTACCTTACAGGTATTAGGACACTACCCTGTGGCCTTAGTTTGGACAGGGGTATGGATGTAGATAACTATACATGAACTGAGTTTTACCTGCAGTATACACCTCTTTACCTGGTATACCTGTGGAGGTATTGTTTGTTAACACTACCTAACTGTTCTTACACATATTCCCAGCTGTCATGCACATACCTGTCCATCTCTTATTGTACACACTCTGGGCATGTCTTGACCACATGCAGGTAAACCAGGACATATACTGACTATTGCCATCTTAAACCTTTGGTGAGTTGTACAATGACAGGTTTGTTTTCACTGACATTTTCCAAATATGTACAGGCCTCACAGTCAGTTATATGACATGAAATGCTGCCTACATGTCAGAGATTAGCACACTGATATGCCAGGGGGCCAGGGTAACAGCCGACAGATATGGGCCAATTAACTGGGCATTCTGGACAATTCTGTACACTTGTGGGTATGATTCTGCATATAGCTTACTACTACTCCCAGGATTCGAACCATGTCTGTGTCTGCTAAAAATAAAACAGTGTCCATCACAGCTGGTTTGCTATATAGATATTGCTGTGTATCTCTTCTCTGATTTCTGTGTATAAATCTCCTGTGGTTTTACAATCTGTCCTTGTAATTACAACACTCTTATACAGGATTTCCCAGACTGTTTTATTATGTAGCACAGTGTGGGTGACAGTGATGAGTAATACCTTATTATTCAGAGCAACTGCAACACTAACAATAGGTTTATAGGTCCATAGGTAAGTACTAGGCTATCTGCCCAAGGGCATTTATAAGCCTAGCCAGAATGTGTTGGCTTTCACCACCACCTTAGATTAGTTCCCTGGGCCTCTGTCCAGCAGTGCCATTAGTTCCCTGCGCCACTGTCCAGCAGAGCCACTGCAGTGATCTCCGGGGTAAATTTTCTGTTTCCCATCCACCCGTCAAGGTTTCTCTTGAAGAGTGTTAGTGAGGGGCTCTGCCTGATGTATATTGGATTCCTGTTCCAAAGCATGGGGAGTCTCTGGGATATGAATCTATCCCTCCAGCATGTCCTATTTATCGTTGTGGTAAGGTTTATATCTCTAGAGCATGTGGCTCTCTGGGATTTGCTTTTTTTTAGGTGGAGCATGTCCATCAATTCTGGGTTGGACATGGCCTTGTGTGTCAGGCAGAGATCACCTCTGATTAAGCAGTATGCAACCGAGTACAGCTGGAGTTTCTTGAGTCGGGCTACATAGGGCATCTGTTTGAGGCCAGTAATCCTCTTGGTGAGGTACTTTTGTGGTCTTTCCAGCTGATGCAGGTGTCTTGTAAGGTACATCCCAAATGGTGCGTTGTATTCTACAATGGGTCTAGTGAGTGATGAGTAGAGAGGCTCAATAACCTCTTTTGTTCTAGATGCGAACCCTTTTGTCATTAGGTGGGCCACATAGAAGGATTTTCAAACCACCTTGGCAATATGATTATCAAAGGAGAGATTACTATCTACTTGGGTCCCCAGATCCCTTATTACATTTTCTGTATTTAGGGGACTGCCACCTATGTGGTAGTTTGCAGGTACTTTGTTTTTTCCAAAGGGGATGACTATGCACTTTTTGGCATTTAGCTTGAGGCCATGATTTTGACACCAGGTATCCGTCTCGGTGAGACCCATCTGGAGGGTGTCTGTATCAGCTAATTATCATTATTATATCAATTATGGCCACTAGCTTGCAGTCGTCTGTGAACTTGGTCAGCCATAGTCCTCCTATGCTTGCCTGTACCTCTGAGAAGTATATACCGAACAGGAGGGATCCTAGGACTGAGCCCTGGGGGACACCACTTGTAACCGGTTTGGAGTCGGACATAGAGCCTGCAACTCTCACCATGTGGGTTCTATCCATGAGCCAGTTGGCAACCCTTCTCATGACGTAAGGGTTTATGTCCAAGCTGATGAGCTTGTCTATAATACTAGAATGGGGAATGGTGTTGAAAGCCTTTGCGAGGTCTAGGTAGGCTGTGTGGACCTCCTTTCCCTTGCCTAATGCCTTGGTAACCATCTCAAAGAAGTCCACCAGGTTTAGGAGACATGATCTGCCCTTAGCAAAGCCAAACTGGGTAGGGTCCAAGGTTTGGAGGTTTCCAATGTCTCTGTTAATGAGTTCCATGATGATGCATTCCATAGCCTTGCAGACCAGGCTAGTCAGGCTTACAGGGCGATAGTTCCCGGAGTCCATTGTGGCTCCACCTTTGTGGTGCGAGATAACTGTTGCTGTGCACCACTCTGTGGGTATGTAGCCTGTAGAGAGGCTGAGTTTGAACAATGTGTTTAGGTGAGGGGTTAGTTCATTTTGGAGCTCTTGTAAGACACAGCTTGGGACACTGTCCGGTCCCACTGAAGCTGTGTTTTTGGCTTTGGATAGGGCTGTTTTAACCTGTGTGTCGGTGATTGATGGGACCCTACATTCTTCTGGTATGGTTATGGGCCTTTTAGAGGGTGAGGGGGGGGATGAAGTCTGCACTAAACCTGTCTGCCAGAATGCTGGCTATATCAGTTGGTTCAGTGTATTTTGTGCCATTCTGCATTAACTCAGAGCAGATCTGAGAGTTTCCACTTAGGTTCTTGACATAGCTAAAGAACGCTTTGTGGTTATCTTTGGAGTCATTGGCAATTTTTCTTTCAAAACTAGCCTTGGATGATTTAATGAGGGATCGTAGTTTCTTGCTGATACTGATCAGGGATGTCTTTCCTTCTTGGGATTTTACTCTTTTCTGTACTAGTTTCCTCCTTCTGTTGTATAGCTTGTTTAAGGCAGGGGTCCACCAGACTGGTTTCCTTTTCTTGGAGGAGTGATTCTTGGTTTTACTTGGGATAGCACAATCCATGCATTCCTGCAGATGCTTACAGAGTGCCTTTGTAAAGGTTTCAGCAGCTTGGACAGCATTGTCCTTTAGCAAGGGGGCTGTGAACCTTTCCATCTCGGTCTTAAGTAACGTGAAGTTTGCTTTTGAAAATGTTTTCACGGTGGTTTCCTTGATTGGAGGTGGGGGCGGAATGTGGATATCCAGAGTGATTAGTCTATGGTCTGATCTAACCAGTGAGGGGTTGACCTCCAGTGTGGAACATTGGTCGCCCATGTTTATGATTACCAGGTCCAGTATGTTGCTCCCTCTGGTGGGGGTGTTGACCAAGTGATCCAGGGTGTTCAAGTTTATAAATTCTAGGAAGCGTTGGGCAAGGTAGTTAGTACTTGAGTAGTTCTCCCAGTTTATGTTTGGGTAATTGAAATCACCCAGTATTTTGGTGTTTGGTAGGACCTTCATATTTCCCAGTGTCTCCAGAAATGCGGAATGGGGGTCCTGGGCCATGGTGTGTGATCTGTAGCAAGCTACAATTAGGATTACAGTTTTGCCTGTTGTTAGTTGCACATGGATGATCTCTGATGCATTGTGCTGCACCACTAACCTGGAGGTGTGGGTATCCTTGATAAATATGGATACACCCCCGCCTTTTGTGTTCCAGTCCTGTTGCTGTGGCCGAAAGGTATGGTATGAGTTATAGCCTAGTAGTGCTGGGATGCTCTCAGGAGCCTTAAACCAGGTTTCTGTTACTAAACAGATGTCAATGTTCTCCATACTGAGGAGTGCCTCAAGTGCATGCATTTTGAGGTTTAGACTTCAGGCATTGAGTAGCATGCAATACCGGAGTACACAATACCAGTACAGGATATCTATCTTTTATTTCTAGGCACAGTTTTAGCATCTGACAAACCTGTGGGGGCAATGTTTGTTAGCACTACCTGAATGTTGCCACACATATTACCTGATTCCACATTAGTATTATGCACATACTTCTCACTCTGCTACTGCACACACTCTGGTCACAGCTTCACACCATGGGGGTGGAAATGGGACATACTTGGCTTGTTACTCTCATAACATTTTGGGGAGTTGCTAGATTGACAGGTTTGTTCTTATAGATGTCTGACAATCAGTTGTATTTCTTATTTGCTCCCTAAATGTCTGGGATCATCCCACTGATTTTGCAGGGGGCAGAGTGATAGGCAGCGGCTATGGGCCAATTAACTAGACATTCTGGACATATCTGTACAGTTGTGGGGTATGATTCTGCATGCAGCCTACTACCACTCCCAGGATTCGAACCATGGCTGTATGTGCTAAAAATACAACAGTTCATGTTTCAGTTGAGTGTGCTATTTGGATTACGTTGTCTAACTGTTCACTGTTTTCTGTCTAAGTCTCTCTCAGTTGTACTATATGACTTCGTGATTACAACAGTCATATACAGACATTTCTACACATTTTATTTATGTAGCACAGTGTGGGTAACAGTGCTTAATACAACACTACTATTAAGAGATTGCAACTCTACATTACCTTATGATACCAAAATAAACACATGCAGTCCATCAGTTAGACCTTTATTGTCAGGCTATTATACTTTTATTTACATACAACCTATATGAGACTCTTCCTGCCATATTCTCTGGTGTATGCAGTACATGCCTTGAACAATACAGGTTTTATACAGGCGATTAACTTTCAACTACCTTTAGATTTATTTCCTATGACAGAACATGCAAGAGTATTACTAACCTGCCTCACATCGCAACCGCTGCAATCTACAGGCATGGGCTTCCTGGTTTGCAGCCCACTCATCTGCCACTGTGAAAGAAATAAGAGGAATATTTAGCCATAATATACATGAGCTCACAATTATTAAACAGGTAGTGGACTGATACACATGGTTGGGACATCCCCTGTCCTTCTAGCGTCTTGGATCCACTGATCCAAGAGATCTCCCTTTCTCCGCTTCTGGTTGGCATAATGATGCCTGACCTGCTCACCAGTTCAGGGTATGCCAGTGGCACTGGTGAGGTCACGGGCGAGACGGCCACAGGCTTCCGCTTTGTATTGGGAACCCTGGTACTGGCCCTGCAGCAGTCTCTGGTCATGGTCTTTCACAAGGAGTCCTGCCATGACTCTGGACCTCTGGATGCCCCAGTGCTGCACCCGAAAGCGCACACCCTCTCCCATACCAGTCATAGTGCCTACAGGAGGAAGCTGCAACCAGTTATGAGATGTATTCCCGCCTGCTGCATTTAAATAGGGCCGATTTCTCGCACTTTGCCATGATTGGATGGTTTTGAAAATGTTAAGCTATGGGCAAACCTGCTTACCTAAGGTTGGCATTACTTAAAGGAGTATACCAATGGGCAAACTAATTTAGCTGGCCTACACATTGCTTATGCCTACTAAGCTGGGCTGTGCAATGCTTAGCATGGCTAATTTTTTTATTTTGTATACTATTTGCTGTTTGGCATTGATTTATTATTCATTAAATGTTATATATGTGTTTGGTATCCATGATTCATGTGTATGTACACTGTATGGGGTCCTTGTGTTTATTAGGGGATTTCAACACTTTATTACAATGACATCTCACATCTGGGCTTAATGCTATCTATGTTATGTAGCAGGTTATAGAACATAAAACTGCCTATAGATTCCTTTCACATGTTAAGTTTGATTTTCCTATAGTGAAGATCTGTTTGGTGATACCTCAGTATTATGCACTGCTCTGATGGCTTAGTGGTTAACTACTGTAACTATAGTGTATAGTGTCCTAGGTTCAAGACCTCCAGAGGCTGTTTATTTTGTTTCTGGCCAGAACAGCAGCTGTTGCATACAGAGTGATTAAGGCACTTTTAAGCAATTGTAAGTGGGTTTGCCCAGGTTTGCGTGATGGTATGCAATGCTAACCTCCCGTTAAATATGCTTACAGAGAGTTAGCTTCAATATTGCTTAACCTATGTATGCATTGCTTACCCCCACACAAATGGGCTTAAACCCACTTACTACTGCTTAAATATGCTTACTCTTGCTTAATACTCCTTACTCCCACTTACTCTCACACAAATTTAGACAGTAATGTAAAATGGTTCTTGGGAAGGTGGTGTATTTGGGCACTCTATAGATTTATCTTTCATTACACATTGTACCCTCAATTTGTATCCCTGATTCATGTGTACATATACTGTATGGGGCACTTGTGATTATCTGTGGATTTTACAACATTATGATGATGACACCTCACATCTGCATTTAATGCACTACTCCAGTTCACAAATATATGTTATTTAGTAGGTTATGCAACTAAAAATATTGGTCATAAAGTGATTTGACATGGAAAATGGAATGTACTGGAGTGAGACACAAACCAGGAATGACTGCCCATAAGACAAATGCTCTGCCCAGTACACTATTGCAGTACAGCATCATTTGTATATATCTTGAATTTTATTCTCTTGTGCTATTTAAGTTGCAATAAACATAGCTAAGCAATAGGCAAACCTGCACACCTACAGTTACATTTTATCTGTTTCATAAAAAAATAATAGCTTGTTTATATTTTGTATTTTAACTATTGCTCTTATAAACTTGGGAGGATGTTGCTGGGGGTATGAGGACACCTATGAGCGGTCTCGCTCATTATTATTGCTAACCTGCTGTTCTTGCTTGTAGGGGCATGTATATTCTAAGACCTCTGCTCTCAGACATGCCCCCTGCACTTGTACACACTCCATGTCCGTTTACTAGCTCAGGCAGCGGGCCTTCATTAATATGCCTGGCTTGCTGCCGTCCGGCTCCTAAACGTCAGCTTCCGTGCAGGACTAAGCTAGTCCTGCATGGAAGTATAGTCAATCCGGGGAAGGTGCTAGTAAATGAATGTTTGAAGATGGTGAAATAAGGGAAGCTCAGTTGTGAAGAACAAACAACTTATATATGTCTTTAACATACAATAGACATAGAAATAAGATAAAAAATATAGTTACAAAACATTGACATATACTTGCTAATTCAGGCACATTAAAATATATTATATTAAGGAAACCTGAATTATACACACACACACACACACACACACACACACACACACACACACACACACACACACACACACATATATATATATATATATATATATATATATATATATATATATATATATATAAAATAGTTATGCTATAAAGAATAGAGTAAAACATTGAATTTTTGATCAGGACAAAGGAAGGCTATGATTCTGTGTAATGAATGTGCATTCTATAAATATAGACTAGACTTTTATTCATCCCACAACTAACAGAGGTTACGATTTACGATGACATGCTGAGTATGACTTGTAAAATGTTGTATATTTGGCCATTTTTACAGAATTCCCTGCCTTCTATATAGACAAAAGAAAAATCTAGCAAAGCTAGACTTTCCACTGTATACATTAAATCTCTTGTATCAGAGGCAACATGGGATGTATGGATCCCCTTTAAAACATCTAAAGTTCATAACATCGAAGCTCAAAACACTGAGACCATGACATATAAAACCCATAATGTCTAAAACTCATAACATCAAATTTCATAACATTGAAACTTTGCATCACAACTTCAAAACCTACAAATCACATGTAAACAACATCCCCTCCACCTAAAACAACTCCAAAGTAATAAACACACTTTGTACTACGTTTCTGCAGGGGGTATTTTTGCTCTACTGTAGTGCGATCTCTGAGTTGGTATATTTAATTGCCGGGGGGTTTGGAGGGTGCAGTGGGGCTTGCCCTTGGCTTTCTAAACCTACTATCAATTGTTGTTTCTTAGGAAGACTAAGTGCCTTTCCCGTGTATCCCTTGAATCTCACCTCTTCTATGAATCTATTTTTTTTAAAATACTAGTCCTCTAAAATGCAAAAAGTTGTCCATCCTTATATTTTTAACAGGAGAATGATCATTTGACAGCCAACTTCTTATTCATTCTCACATAAAATCCCTGCCTAACAATAACTACCCTCATTCCTCATGAAACAGTGCCACACTATTGTCCAAACTGCATTTTTTGTTTTAAGTAGTGACTGTATTAAAAAATAAGGAGCAGTTAGCTTAAAGGTGGCCAGCAATTAATGCAAACACACATGTTCTCTCCTCTCTAACATATCTTTTCTATTTCTTGTAGCCACAACAGTCAGTGGCCCCTACAAAATACATCAGTGAAATGAGAGAAAGTGTGAGAGAAGGAGAGAGAAGAGAGAGCGTGTGTGTGTGTGTGTGTGTGTGTGTGTGTGTGTGTGTGTGTGTGTGTGTATGTGTGTGTGTGTGTGTGTTTGTATGTGTGTGTGTGAGAGAATGAGCAGGTATCTCTCAAATCCACATGCACACTGCCAAAATTTCGGAATTTGAATTTACTGCAAATCTGGGAAGTACTACATAAGGCTTGTTTAATACACACACACACACACACACACACACACACACACACACACACACACACACACACACACACACACACACAATATTGCAGACAGTCTCTCCATCGTGTGAAATATAATACAGAGCAGAAAACAGAATATTATGATCTTTGAGCATTGCTTCCATAAAAGGAGCCCTTTGTACTTCACTGTCATTATACCCATCCATGATATAAAATCATGTTTGAGATATTACCTAAAAAGGTAGAAAGCAATATGTGCAATTTGCTGCTAATGCTTAAATCATCCATTGTTATTTCTCACATTATAGCACAGCAGGAGGTCGAGCACAGAGCACTGTAGTGTAACATTTAATGATTTAATGTAAGTGCTTCTCAAAAAGATGTAAACACTGCAATAGAGTCTCCAACTGTAAAAAATGCATACAAATATATTCAGTTTTACATTCTAGCTTGGAGATGTAAAGAATCACATATTTAATTACAATTCATGCAGCTTAACTGAACTTGTATATTTCATAATGAATTTTGAGGCTGTATATATTTTCATTGATAATTGTGTTAATACTAGTAAATAATTAAAAAAAAACATTGCATTGATTTTTAGAATAGCTATGTTAATACTGCAGAATCAATTTTACATATCATACTTAAAGAATTGCTAACCCAAATTGTCCTGTATACACATCCTTTCTCGTACTGCATTTCTTTTAATAGCCGTGACATACGACATTATGTATCGTGCTTGTTAAAGTTCATCTAACTCAGTATAAACCAAACAATCCCATTTATCAATTGTGGTATATAACACTAAACATGATAGTGTTAAAAAGAGGAATCTTATTCCTTATACATTTATATATATTTTTTTTTTTTTTGTTATTCCTGCATATTTTATCTGGACAGCAACCATGTAAGAATTTTAAAATGAAATGTTCCAGCAAAGTAAGAGCACATCAGATATAGTACTTGTAGTTTTGTGGATGTATACCAGGCTAACAAACCCTAAGGCCCTTATAAGCCTAGCCCTGCAACCAAATGTGACCCACAAATTTGATTTATATAGGGGTGATTTACTTACTGCCTCTTTCCATCATAGACATAGGCACCAGGCCAGGAGTGAATTTCCGATTACCCATCCATTGTTCCAAGTTGTGGTTAAATAGGGATAGGGAGGAACTCTGCTTCACATGGATGGGGAGCCTGGTCCAGATAATGGGACTTCTCTGAGAAACATAGCTTTCTGTCCAACATGTCCTACTTATGCTGCAAGCAAAATTTAGGACTTTTAATCTAGAAGTTCTGATGCTGCTTGTTTTGTGGATGTGCAAAAGGTTAAAAAAAGGGTTCAGGGATGTCATGTATGCAAGGCAAAGATCACCTCTCAGTAGCTTGTATGATACTGAATAAAGGGACAGTTCTTTGAGGAGATCACTGTAGGACATTGTGTTTACTCCCTGTATTCTTTTCTTAAGGCATCTTTGTAGACATTCCAGTTGCTGCATGTGTCTGGTCAGGTATATACTGAAGGGGGCATTATATTCTATGATGAGACTGATGAGGGCCAAGTACAGTGGTATGATGACCTCTCTGGACATAGAGGAAGTTGAAGAAAATAGAAGGATTTTATTACTACCTTGTAAACATGTCATTTGAAGGTTAGGTTACTATCTACATGAGTTTCCAGATCCCTGGCTAATGAATCAACTTTAGAATAGCTATGTTAATACTGCAGAATCAATTTTACATATCATACTTAAAGAATTGCTAACCCAAATTGTCCTGTATACACATCCTTTCTCGTACTGCATTTCTTTTAATAGCCGTGACATACGACATTATGTATCGTGCTTGTTAAAGTTCATCTAACTCAGTATAAACCAAACAATCCCATTTATCAATTGTGGTATATAACACTAAACATGATAGTGTTAAAAAGAGGAATCTTATTCCTTATACATATATATATATATTTTTTTTTTTTTGTTATTCCTGCATATTTTATCTGGACAGCAACCATGTAAGAATTTTAAAATGAAATGTTCCAGCAAAGTAAGAGCACATCAGATATAGTACTTGTAGGTTTGTGGATGTATACCAGGCTAACAAACCCTAAGGCCCTTATAAGCCTAGCCCTGCAACCAAATGTGACCCACAAATTTGATTTATATAGGGGTGATTTACTTACTGCCTCTTTCCATCATAGACATAGGCACCAGGCCAGGAGTGAATTTCCGATTACCCATCCATTGTTCCAAGTTGTGGTTAAATAGGGATAGGGAGGAACTCTGCTTCACATGGATGGGGAGCCTGGTCCAGATAATGGGACTTCTCTGAGAAACATAGCTTTCTGTCCAACATGTCCTACTTATGCTGCAAGCAAAATTTAGGACTTTTAATCTAGAAGTTCTGATGCTGCTTGTTTTGTGGATGTGCAAAAGGTTAAAAAAAGGGTTCAGGGATGTCATGTATGCAAGGCAAAGATCACCTCTCAGTAGCTTGTATGATACTGAATAAAGGGACAGTTCTTTGAGGAGATCACTGTAGGACATTGTGTTTACTCCCTGTATTCTTTTCTTAAGGCATCTTTGTAGACATTCCAGTTGCTGCATGTGTCTGGTCAGGTATATACTGAAGGGGGCATTATATTCTATGGTGAGACTGATGAGGGCCAAGTACAGTGGTATGATGACCTCTCTGGACATAGAGGAAGTTGAAGAAAATAGAAGGATTTTATTACTACCTTGTAAACATGTCATTTGAAGGTTAGGTTACTATCTACATGAGTTTCCAGATCCCTGGCTAATGAATCAACTTTTAATGAGGTTTTATTGATGGCATAGTTACCCAGAATTGGTAGACTTCCCAGAAGGTAATAT
Organism: Protopterus annectens; assembly: GCF_019279795.1. Lineage (NCBI taxonomy): Eukaryota > Metazoa > Chordata > Ceratodontiformes > Protopteridae > Protopterus > Protopterus annectens. Next base: position 1,538,111,074 of record NC_056741.1, on the reverse strand, counting down.
AATGCATTTCTTGGTATTGCGTTTTAAGTCATGACTTTGACACTAAGCATTTGTCTGTATTAGACCTTCCTGAAGGATGTTCTCATCTTGGGGCAAATTCAATGACTGCTACCAGTTTGCAGTCATCAATGAACTTGGTTAGCCAAAGACCTTTGGTATTGGCTTTGACATCAAAGGAGTAGATGCCAAAGATGACTGGGCCCGGCATACAGCCCTGTGGGCATCCACTGTTGACTGGTCTCTTTGTGGAGGTGTCCTCACTAACTAACCTCCTGGGTCCTATCAGTGAGCCAGATAGCTATCCAGCATGTTATAAATGAGTACACAACTAGTTCTACAAGTTTGTTGACAATGCTTGCATGGGGTATTGTATAAAATACTTTACCCAGATCTAGGTAGGCAGTATGCTCAGTTTTCCCCCTCATCCATTATCTTAATGACTTTTTCAGAGAAACCCACCAGATTCAGTAAGCATAACCTTTCTCTGACAAACTCAAACTGGGATGTTACCAGTGTCTAGAGGTCTCTTATGTCCTTATTAATAATTTCTATAATTCTTTTCATGGCTTTGCAAATAAGACTAGTCAGACTAATGAATCAGTAGTTTGCAGGTTCTGTTAAAGGTCCTCCCTTATGAACGTGAGTGATTGTCACAGTCCTCAATCCCTGTGGCTCAAACCTGTTTTAGGACTATAGTTTATTTAAATAATGGCTCTAGGAGTCCTAATAAGTCATATTTAAACTATTCAAGAGGCATTATTGGATGTTATTGTGGCTCACTGAGGCCATGTGTTTGTCTTTAGTTAGTGAAGCTAGTGCATGATTCCTAGTTGTATTTGGAGGGGTTATGTTTGAGTGTATTATTAGGGGGTGGTTTGGAGGGCGGCCACGGTGGTGCAGTGGTTAGCATTGCCGCCTCACAGCAAGAGGTTCTCTGGTTCGATCCTTGGCTGGGGTTCCTTCTGTGCGGAGTCTGCATGTCCTCCCTGTGGTCGCGTGGGTTTCCTCCGGGTGCTCCGGTTTCCTCCCACATCCCAAAGACATGCTGCAGGTGGATTGGATACTCTAAATTGGCCCTAGGTGTGCGTGTGAGTGTGCCTTCTGTGGAAGGTTGGGCGCCGGGCTGGCAACCCGACACCGTAAAACTCTACTGCCATTCAATGTGCGGACAAGGTGATCCGCTGTGGCGACCCCTAACCGGGAAAAGTCGAAAGAAGAAGAAGAAGATTAGGGGGTGGTTTGGAGTGAGAGCATGTAAAGTTGCAAATGAAATAGTCCACTAACAGGTTTGCTATATTGCCAGGCTTGATGAATGTGGCACCATTAACCACCAGTTTAGCACATTGCTGTGTGATGCCTTAGACATGTGGTAAACTTTAAGCATAGAAAATATGTGGTGACATCAACACTTCCACAATTTCCCAACATTCAGTGGCTTACTTCTTACAGTGTTTTCCCCTACCTCTCCACAGGAAAAGTGACAAAGCACTTTATTTCAACAGTTCTTGCCATTTTAGTAACAGAATGTCTTTTCTGGTTGATGATGGAAACCTCTGAGCTATAGCTAGGTTGCATGTTTCATACTTATATCTGTTTTGCATGTTAGACATACCTCCACTTTCTGTATAAGGTGACTAGATCACTGTCATTTTATGCTTTCAAACTTTTTCTTGGCTGTTGAGATTTTAATGCATTTTAGATGCAACAGCTGTGAATCATATGCGCCACAAATAGTCCATTGTTTTGGGAGTAAAAGTTTCAGACTTTTTCTGCAAGTTATTTTGTTATTATTTTAACCAGTTTATTGAGATGTTAACTTTTTTCTCGTCACTTCTAATAAGATCTGTCTATATATATCTTACTCTAAGTTATCAGCTAGGCTTCCCTCCTGCTGAAGAGATTCAGTTTCAGTGTTCTATCTCCATTCATTATTTGGAAGTTTATTTTTATTTATTAACTATGTTTAACATTTGCAGGGCACAGCCCAGACTGAGAAATTCACATAAAAAGCTGAATTAATTTACAACCATACAGTAATCACAGAAGTCATGGAGTCAAGCAAACAACTTAAATAATGAGCAGATATTAATACCAAAGAAGAGAAAAAATGCTGATTAATTTTAGTAGTAAATAAGGAATGCAAAGGATGTAAACAGCAGATAGGAATATAGGTTAGGAAGGAGTTGAAGCAGCCTGCTGTTTGATAGAGGTGTCTTTTGGGTTGTGCTTTAAAAAGTGGGGGGAAAAGAGATTTGTTATGGGTGAGGTTAGAAGGGATTACCAGAGTTTGGGTGCAAGAACAGAGGAAGAGTGGTCGGTGCAGTGCAATTTGTGTAGGGTCTTGTATGAAGGAATTAACTGGGTAAAGTTGCAGTGGTTGTAAGGTATGGGTTTTGGTAGCAAAATGCAAGAAGGCACTTGGTTGAAGTAGTTTGAAAAGAACAGACCCTGAAAGTGACTCAGTTTTGTAGGTAACTGGGAGCCATTTGGCTTTGGAGTGAGTGGTGCAGTAATGTTCATGAGGCAATTGGAAATGAATAGGGCAGATTTGGGTTACAAAGGACTGTAGAGTGGATTTTTTGTGCCAGTGTCTATGATAGAGTCTCTTACATGGACAGGAACTCTCCTGGCCATGCCACTTTCCAACTGCTTAAGCTGAGCAAGGAGGACTTCTTTGCCTGTTGCACCTCCAGCTGGTCTGGACAGAAAAGGAGATAACTTCAAATACCACATAAAAAGCACCTAGAAAAAGATGATCTCTTATACTGGTCCTAAAAAATAAGTGACTGATACAGCTATAAACCTAGGTATTTAAAATACATTGCTGTTTCTATTGGGATACTCTAAAGATCTGTGTTGCTGAGACTTTTTTGAAGTCTTTTCAGCTTCTGTGAAGTTTATTTATGTAAATATTTTGAATTTGTTAACCGGGGTAGAGCACTAATTCCATTCAACTAATCTCAGTGTCTGCCAGGGAGTTGTAATCAACTTATCTCAGTCTCTCCCAGGGAGTTGTAAATATAATTCATTTAGTTTTAGAGGGGTTAAGGAGTAGCTTATGTTTAGACCTATTTTATTGATGGTACCTCATATCTTTGTAGCAGCAATAATCTGTAACTTAACCTCAGATAATGATAGTACCTAATGTTTCCCTTTGATCATTTTAAGAAAGCATCGTTTTCTTATCTTGTTCTTCAATACCACTACTCTATAGGGAGCACAGCTGTGAAATCTTACTGTCAGAAAAATATTGTCCTACCTAATCATCATATAACTGTGAATATTAACTTGTCTGTATAAATAGTTTAACCTAAGCACTGGATTTTCTTTTTTTTGTTTTGCTGTTTGGGTGGTTAAGCACCATATTTTCTAGAAGTCCACATTAGAGTAATCCAGATCCAAGGCCCTCTAGCCATTTTCTATTTTTGGCCCTGCCAACTCCATTCTGGATGTATTAAGCTATTGACACCCACCTAACACATTGCATGGAATACATTCAGGGATAAAGTCAAGAATGTGAGGTGTTTTCTGGGTGTGGCCAGGATATTGAAAAGCTAGTAGATTTCTTCTGCTCTGCTGTTATTTTATTTCTGACAGGAAATTATATTTCTAAGTTATCCTATTTGTTTTTTTTTTGTTTGTTTTGTTTTTTATTCATATACTATTTTGAGCTGTTCTGAAGGATAATATCAAAAAACTTATTGTCATATACCAACATTTTCCTGTCAAATTTTTAGCTTGAAAATGTCTTCACTTATAATCCAGAATAAGTTAACAAAAATAAACTCTCAGAACTCATCTTAGAAAAAGGAACTTCAGTCTTTTCTAACCAACATACAAGAACTTTCCTTGACAATGGACAAAATGGACAACAAACTAGACAATTTTAAAAATAAATGTTCAAAATAAATGGAACAAATACACGAGTATTTAAATCAGCAGGGAATACAGATATCTGGGATGGAGGATGCCTTAACTGACATGTAAGAGAGATTATCTGAAGACAAAAACAACACTGAATTCTTGCTAAAACCGAATCTCTACTTCTGAATAAAATAGGTGATCTAGAGAATAGATCTCGGAGAAACATCAATATCTTTGGCTTGCCTGAAAAGATTGAATGGGAAAGTATGACAAACTTTTTGACACCCTGGCTCCCTAAAATTCTTGATTTACCTGAAGCTATGTTATATGGCATTGAGAGCACACAGATCTTTGGTAACTTCCTCCTCTAAAAATAACTCATCACCAAGATCCACCATAGCGAGATTTCTCTCAACACAGGATAAAGAACTAATTTTCAAAACATCCTGGACAAAATCTATCAAGTTATAGAACAAAATAATAATTTTTGATGTGATTATTTTCCTGCTGTGATGTCCAAGAGAAAATGCTTTCTACCTTTAGTAAAATAACTAAAAAAAAGACAAATTAAAGTCCATTTCCTTTTCCCAGGCGGACTTAAAATTTTCTGCGAGATGAAACTAAAATCTTTGAGGAATTAGATAAGCCTTTGACAGTCTTGAAGTCAAAGAAATAATAGATCAAATAGAAGATGTATAATGGAATAACAGATCCTTGAAGAGACAAGTTGAAATAAATAGTTGAAAGGTTAATGAAAATAAAATGAAATCCATGCAAATGAGGTGAATTTGCAATCCAGGAAGCTGGAAACCGGCCATGCAGGACTAGTGTAATCTGTAGAAATGTACTCCACCAGGAACGGAGTACATTTCTGCAAATTACAAAATGGAGCCATGACAGCTCCAAATAAAGGGTGGATATCATGTAGAAAGTATGCCAATGGCCAAAGTATAAGGCCATTGGCATGGAAAAAAAATATCAACTTTTATTTTTTTAGCCAATCTCGGCTGTTTAAGCGTAGGGCAGCAGCACGCAAACAGGATCTGTGGGAAAATAAGAAAATAAACCTACAATAACCATTCTAACTGAAATCACTATTCTGCCATTATACCCAATGGCAGGCAGAAGATAACATGGCCAGTGAATAGTGGTTGCTAAGGGGGAGAGGCTCAGGGTGGGACATGTGACTATGCATTAGCAGGCAATTCTTTGCAAATGAGGGGAAGGATAGTGAATCCCAGATTTCCCCTGCATGCTAGCCAGCTCCCAACAGTGTAAAAGCAGGAATAGCTTAGTGCAAGCCTAGGAGTTAGCTGACATCATAGGGGTTGTGTCAGGCATACTGTAAGTGGATTGGAGCCCTGTGGCTCAGGTTTGCTCTTAGCTTAGCACAGCTAGGCAAGAGGGTGTGTCTGAGGCTGCCTAGCACTCTTTACATTGCCTAACCGGGTGTAAAGAAAAAAAAAATAAACCAGGAAATAGCAGCTCTGTGCAGATTTGAGCACTGTGTTTGCACGGCATGCTCCCAGGCTTAAACAGGAAGGCAATGGGAAGGGAAACAAGCAGTAGGAAGGTAATCTAGGAGAATTAGCATAGCTGACAGATGAAATGTATCAGAATCAGCCAATTGCACAGGCAGCAGGCCAGCCAAGCCCAGGAAACTACTATAAACTATGCAAACACCTTCCCCTCTGCTTTTTCCCATACTCTACACCGCCAGTGTATACAAGCGGGGAACTTTTAACAAACAAAACAACAAAATGATAGGGGCTGCAGCAGAAATCATACAGCAACATGTGGAAGAGGCTGAGGGTGGTGAGGATGTGAATGCTATCGACCAACCCACAGTGAGGAGACGGAGAAGAGTGTATAGACTCAGGGTAACCTACCAGGGGCTACATGAGTTGGAGATAGTGGAGCACTATAGGGTGGACAGGAACCTCCTACATCAAATTGTTGAGCTGTGCCAGCCAGGCCTGACACACCAAACTAACAGAGGGGAACCCATCTCAGTGGATACCAAGGTATGTGTAGGCCTAGGAGTACTAGCCACAGGTACCTCCTACAGCTCAACTGGGGATATCATGAGGATATCACAGGCATCAGCATCCAGAGTATTCCACCAGTTTCTGGATGACATGGCAGCACATGCCGGTGAGCACGTATATTTCCTCAACACCTGTGAGTCGTTGGCCAGCAATATGCATCTCTTCCCCCAAATAGCAGAATACCCTGCAGTAGTGGGTGCTCTAGACTGCATGCACATATGCATCAAAGCACCACCCGGTGATCAGGGTAGGGTCTACCTCAACCGCAAGGGCTTCCCCTCCATCAACTGCCAGGTCATGTGCGATGCCCAGGGCATTATATTGAATGTGTGTGCTGGCTGACCTGGAACCTATCACGATTCCCACATCTGGCATCTGATGCAGCTGTACCAGAGATTTGCCAATGGGGACAACCCTTACAGCCAACTAGTGGGGGATACTGGTTAGGCACTGGAGTCGTGGCTGATGACATCCATCAGAAATGCACACACACCTGAACTAGAATGCCATAATGAGGCACACATACAGACCAGACTTAGAGCATGTGTTTGGGATGCTCAAGTCATGGTTCTGATGCCTGGATACATCTGATGGAGCCTTGCAGTACTCACCAGCTACATGTACTCAAATTGTTATGGTATGTGCCATGCTACACAATATGATCCTGCAGAAGCAGCTGCAGCAGGAACAGCATGGGGCAGGGCCACACAGCCCCCCACCAATGCCAAGGCCTGCACAGGTACAGAGTGACTTGGAGGAGAAACAACCTGAGCCTGCCCCAGTAGACAGATGGAGGCATGCCCAGTATGCCCTGGCCTTGGCAAAGAGGCAACGCATAGCACATACACTGACACAGTAGGGACCCAGGGAATGACACCTCTCTCTGACTCGCACATACAGTAAAAGGGATGCCAAACTTGACACTACCTGTGCTCAACCATGTATAGGGAGTGTACTATGTGCATCCAACATAGGAAGCCCTCTAGCACCATCCTCAATACTGGCACACCCACAAGGTAAGGCAGTCAACCTACCAATTGCTGAATGGAGTAGAATGTGTCTTTACCTATATATATGGTATGGATGTGATCATGCAAGGGAATTGGGTGGCTGAATGGTATGCCAGCAGATAGTGGACACCCATAGTGGCACCATGTGATCTGGAACAGATACTGGAGTCACCATAGTAGCCAGTACTATACAGGGTGATAAAACCCACTGCAGGAAATGTGCTGGGTGACATGTGTGTCCATATGACTCACACATGCCAGTAGGGGAGGTTCACATACCCAACAACAGTCTCAGCCAGCAGAACAGGTGTAGACAAATACAAACAGAGGCTGTGCTATGGCCTCTGAATGATGCCTATGGGTAACCTCCCCACCAGGCCTAACACAGACAGACTACAGCAGGTCAGGCAGTGGGATGTTAGTTCTGAAGGGTAGGAAGTCAGACACTAATATGTTGGTCAACCAAAGCCAAGACCTGCAGTACACTGATATGCCTCTAGTCAGCATGATAGCTTAGAATACAGAATGAAATGGAGTACCTGACATACCAGTACAGTCATAGCAAATGTGTACAAGTGCCAGGTGTGCCCCCCCATCCTATGTAGAAATGTAGAAACAGTCAGGTGTGCTCCCCCAATCCTCTGTAGAAATATAGAAGCAGTCAGGTGCCCCCCAATCCTGTGTAGAAATGTAGAAACAGTCAGGTGTGTCCCCCCACAATCCTATGTAGAAATGTAGTAACAGTCAGGTGTGCCCCCCCACTCCGATGTAGACATGTAGAAACAGTTAGGTGTGCCCCCTTCCCCCAATCCAGCATACAAATATAGTAACAGTCAGGTGTGCCCCCCAATCCTGTGTCGAAATGTAGAAACAGTCAGGTGTGTCTCCCCACAATGCTATGTAGAACTGTAGTAACAGTCAGTAGTGCCCCTCCCCACTCCAATGTAGACATGTAGAAACAGTCAGGTGTCCCGCTTCCCCCAGTCTAGTGTAAAAATGTAGTATCAGTCAGGTGTGCCCTCTCCCAACCATTCTGTAGAAATGTAGAAACAGACACGTGTGCCCCCTCCCCCAATCTTGCGTAGAAATGTAGTAACAGTCTGTTGTGCCCCCCTCCACCAATCCTGTGTACGAATGTACACACAGTCAGGTGTGCTCCCGCCAACCCAGCCTAGACATGTAGTAACAGTCAAGTGTGCCCCCAAACCTATTTAGAAATGTAGCAACGGTCTGGTGTGCCCCCCAATCATATGTACATACATTGTAGCAGTCATGTGTGCCCCCCACATCCCTATGGAGAAATGTTGTAACATGTATGTGTAGGTATAATACCAGTGGAACACAGATGCCCAGAGGTGACCAAGGTAGCAGGATAGGTTGTAGCATTTGCACAAATTGCAGGTCTGTGTGTGTTAGGCTTGTGTGTGTTTCATTTTGTGTGAGAGTGGTCAGTATGTATGCAGGTTGAGGTAAGACCTGGTGGCCATTGCCCACTACTGCTGATGACAGGGACAAGCCATCACAACTGCAGTGCCAAAGACAATTCCCACCAGTATAACACATGCTAGCAGTAAGCCATTGTAAATGTATGGTGGTAATATGTGTCACCAGCTGTAAGACTGACATGGCATGGCTGTTGGGTTAGATATACAAGCAGTACACAGGGAAAAGTACCCCAGACCTACAGTATATATTGTGTCACTGTGAAATGGAGACACCCTTGGAATTGTAGATAAAGGTATGCATCACATTAACTGGTCCTGTAGTATGGGATACTGGTGATGTCTGCCTGAACACTTGCAGATCACAAATGAGGTAGGACTGATGTACTGGTAAACAGCTGATGTACCTGCACATGCCAGCATAACTGGAATGCCCCATGCATATCTGTGTGTCAGATATAAGTAGTGTCCATAGCACACATGCACCCAGCTCATGCAAACACCACCCACAGGTACCTCTCTGGTCGTATCCCTGCTGTGGTGAATGGGTACAATATGACCCCACCTGTATATGGCAATAGCACAAGAATGCAGCATGCAGTGCAGGTGTCCCATTCAGTTGTGTCCCTAGCTGTAGGTAGCACCCTGCCAGCATCCACACCACCTGATCAAGACTGATAGAAGGTATTGGCATGAACAGCTATCACACCTACCCTGTCACCCCAGGGGAATATACTGTATGGTGGTCTGAGACTGTAGGACTGACAGAATGCAATGGCCTGCCACATCTGGCCCACAGCAACACCTAATGGCCCACAATCCCCTGCCAAAGGCCTGTGTCTCACACATACTGCCAATGCATGTTATGTCATGGACACCCAAATAACAACATAACACACTCGACAAAAGCTATATGCAAGGCCATGTGGACAAACCACAGTAACATGTCCACCATGTCCCACTGCATGAACTGTGGACCAACATTAACACACACCTGTGATGGGGTGATACCCTTAGGGAAAGTATCAGAGAATGTATGCATAATGTATGGAAGAGGTTAGAATAACAGGGGGGGTGTGGGAGCATGAGCAGCATGGAATGTGCAGGGTCCGACACCAAGCTGTGTGCACACACTAGCCCTATCTGCAAACACATAAATGTGTGGCTACACACCTGCGCATACAACACAATAGGGGTAATGCCTTAACTCATGGCCCCTGCCCCTGGGTAACCTGTGCAAATCTGTACAGCTGTGAGGCATTGCCCCAGCAAGATAGGGCCATACTGTCATGTACATGGATGTACAAGTATGGGATCATCTGGCAGCACTGTACCAAGGTGCTGAACTGGATACACAGACCTAGCAGCAAGTGTCTGCTGCTCCCCCTCCAGAATGGCATAACTTACCATGAATACGTAGGTGTCTGCCCACAAGACCAGACACAGCTGCAGTCACCCTTGTCCCCCAAGACATCACTTTGAGTAAGAATGTCCACCTGGCAGTACATGAGGACAGAAAACATCACAGTGTATAACAGTACACATGTCTGAATATCCCTGCTAACAGCAGTACCATGCAGCTGAAGCAGCAGAGACACAATCACCAACAGGACACACTACCCCTACACAGTTTGTCCCCATATCGCTAAATGATCGAGTGATACCCTGCAAAAACAGTTTGCTACCTGTAGGTGTACAACACAAAGGTCTGCCCTGGAGTACAAACTACCTGGAATCGATCCACACATTCAATACAGAAGGGCATACTGAGCATGCTCACACACTTAAACAAATGAAGCCCATGTCTGCAGACAACAGTGGACCATACATATCTGGCATTTGCAGATGTTAGTGCATACACTCCTCAGTATGCACCAGTCATGCCTTGCACACACAGTGGATAGGAATACAGACACATATCCAAGGACAACACACTATAATAAGCCAAAAGTAGACATACGTAGATGTGTGGGAGAGAGTGACTATGACAAGGAGCCATCCCTTATGAGGCCTGTCCCACCCAGCACTCAACCAAATGGCTACAACCACATGCGGTGTAAATGTCACTCACTGTAGACATTAGCCACCAATATCCATCAGCATTACAGACTATGTGGTGCAAGTGCAAGTGGTGCAAGTGCAAGCTGTGCAACATGACTGTACAAGGATGTAGTCATCTAGCAGCTGTATACACCTACCTGTGGAATATAACCCTGCGTGTGCCTGCATGTGGTATGACGGCCTCTAGATGAAGGGGTTATGGCCCATGCACACACACTGCCCTCCCCATAGTCCTACTATGACAAGCCTGCTGTGGTCATCCACGTGTAGGCCAGTAATCTCTGTGGCACGTCCTATAACTGCGTACTGCTGTAGTGTGAAAAAATAGTTAGGTAGGAGTTCTAATCCCAGACATGGCAACTGTGTGTGTGTCTCTGTCTGTGTAGAGAGCAGTGCATATTAGGCTAGTCACATGAACTACAACTGAAATACCCTAATTTGCCAAGGCTGCTGATGTTATTCACTGTGAGATACACCTTTCGGAAAGCTGTAGCACAATAATCTCTGTGGCTCATTCTATAACTGCATACTGCTGTAGTGTGATAAGCCAGTTAGGTAGGAATTCTAATCTCAGACATGGCAACTCTGTGTGTGTGTGTGTGTGTGTGTGTGTGTGTGTGTGTGTGTGTCTGTCTGTCTGTGTAGACAGCAATGCTTTTTAGGCTAGTCACACTCACTACAATTCAACTGCCCTACTTTGGCAATCCTGCTGATGTAATGGACTGTGAAATACACCTTTGGGGAAAGAGTACTCCAGTAATCCCCGTGGCTCATCCTATAACAGCTTAATTCTGTAGTGTGATATAGAACTCTGATAGGGGTTCTATTCCCACACATGACAGTGCTGGATGTTTTTGTGTGTGTTTCTATGTCTGTGTAGGGAGCAATGCATTCTAGGCTAGTCACACTCACTGCAATTCAAATGCCCTACTTTGGCAATCCTGCTGATGTCATTGACTGTGAAATACATCTTTGGGGAAAGAGTACTCCAGTAATCTCTGTGGCTGTCCTGTAACTGCGCAGTGCTGTAGTGTAATAAACTAGTTAGGTAAGAGTTCTAATCCCAGATATGACAGGTGTGTGTGTGTGTGTGTGTGTGTGTGTGTGTGTGTGTGTGTGTGTGTGTGTGTGTGTGTGTGTGTCTGTCTGTTAGCCACCCATGTATTACCCAGAGAACACTCTCAACCCATGTCACTTACACACAAACACTTGCCTAGGCAACAGCTGCTATGTTGGAAGTACCCTGCATATTGCCCACTGATAGTAACCATGGTGTGATTGTAGTGGGCTACAGAGGGCATGGCACCCTGTCCATCAGCCCAATAGCCATGTAAGTGCACCTTCCTTATGTTCCCCACTGGACACCTGCAACACCTGTGGTGCCATCAAATGTGATCCACAAAGGACATACCATGCCTGAAATGCATGCACTGTATGGACAGATGTTACTGATACCAGGGAATACCAGTATCATACTAGCAATGTAGGCGTAGGGTCAACCTGCTGTCCATTAACAGTTCCCACAACATGAAGCCAGCACTGGCACATCTGATGATAACAATCTGTGTACACAACATGGGCCAGACACCCCAGGTACAGTTCCACATGTCACTGTACATGCATGTGGGAGGTGTGCACATCCCAGACACTGTCCATGTCATGGACTAAGGAACACATACATGGCAAGCAATGCACAGCATTGGCCATACACAATAGTTACCCAAGTGACTGGATGGTGAATACAATACCCACCTGTGTGGGCAAATTCAGACACTACACCCCTGAGCCACACTGCAGACCATTGTCATGTGGCCTGTTGCCAAGGTATACCCATCACCTACCCTTCTATAGCCATCTGGCACAGTCGACCACTACGCACCTGTGAAGCAATACACCCGTGCATGTCAGTACTGGCACCCTGTGTCTGTGTCTATGTTGTATGATGCCTATGACCACATTCACACTCACTGCATCCCACATTGGCATACTGAAGCATTCTGTCTGATGTCAGTCACCTCCACATACCCTTTCCCCATATAACCTCAGGATGACCCCTGTGGTGCATGTGATATCTGCACAGTACTGTGTTGTGGCAATCTCACTAGTGATGAGTTGTATTCCTGGCCTTGCCAAGTGTGTCAATGTGTGTGCATCCCTGTGAGTGTGGATGTGTTGATGCTGACACCTGTTCATGCGGACAGGCACGTGTACTACACCAACTGTATAGCTACCATATCACTGTTGCAGATGTCACTCACCATCACATATACGTTTGGAGGACTCCACAACATTTAACCTATGTGGTGCATCCAATAACTACATAGACATGTGATAGCACTACATAGTCATCAGGGGTTAGATACCCTTTACTGGTAGGTGTGCGACATAAACATGCTTAAGTTTTACTCTCTCACCCCTCCCTGACTTATGTTTGCCTCTCTCTGCCTCTCTCACTCCCTATCTGGTGGATGTGGAGACTTACACCTGCTTTGCTTAGGCAGTGGCATGTGTATTTTAAGTGATGCTCATGATCAGCTTATGGCCTCTACATGAATTACAGCCCTCCTCTAGCTGATTGCATGTGGAATAGCTGTGGTAACATCCCCATAGCCAATTGCATGGAAATACACTCCAATATCAAGGAACATCATGTTGGTGTTGGGCCTTTTCATTCACTGTGAGCAGGAACTCAATCTGTTGTTTGGCAAACAGCATCACAGATAGATTGGGGATTTACCTCTAACAACATACACTATGGAAACAGGCCAACACACAGGAGGGGGATGTGTCTGACCTGACTACAGACTGTACGTGCTGCTATACTGCATTTGAAGTAATATTGGTTTAACAAGGTGTGTGTGGATATGGCTGTCCTATATGTTTTAATATCTGTCATGTCAGTGCTATGTTTATGTGGAAACCCCCAAATATAGGGTAATTTGCAGACTGGGCAGTGTATGGTGCATTTTGTTTCATGTGTCACCCACATAGCACCTATCTGTGAACTGCAGAAGGTAGTGTGAGGATTGCAGTCTGTAGATGGTGACAGCCGTGAGAGTTACTGACTTCATATCCCTCATAGGACATATGTTGCAACAACCCCTGTTACAACAGTAAATGTTTGAGGTTATCACAGCAACATGTCAATATTGGCCCTGTGTTTGTGCCTTCAGCCACACCTCTGTCAACCTTTGTACATATGTCAAGCAGTAAGAGGTGTATATGTGATGTACACCATATTTAGTGACATCACTGATAACAAGCCAGTGAGATATCAGAATGCTACACATGTTATGTACAGTAGGGGTTATATGTGATGACATAACCTGGACATTCTGTGGTTGTGTGTACAGTACTGAGGTCTGTGTACTTATGGTGATTGTCGACACTGTGTGTATTGTTAATATGTATCTTGGCCTGTGTACAGACTGTGGTAGAGGTCATTGTTCTTGGTCCTGTTCTATATGAAGTTACATGCAGCTCCACTCTATTTAACCCTATCGGCTTACATGTTTGTAGGGCCAAACACACACAAGTCCCATACCACAGACAGGCATTGGACAACACTGTGTAGCAGCGCAATATATGTAGGGTTAGTGTGTGAGTGGCACATATGAGGATGGTGTTGAACAGATCTATATACTGTAATATTATGCTAGCTTACCATATGTGGCTGTGGCTGTGTTCACATTGATTGTGGTTATGCACTTTCACACAGGTGTTTGTTACTCTGTGCTGTGTCATGCCTGTAGAGCCTACTATATATGCAGGTGTATGTGTATTTCTCTATAGGAAATGTAGGCCAGTGTTGAGCCAGTCTGCTTGTAGCCTGCACAGTGCTTTTTTACATGCCAAGCAGCTTAGTGTAATTACCCAGTGAGATGTGATGTCCAGACACTTGCCAGATGTACTGCTGCTGAGCCACCATAACAGTCATGTATGTCAGACAAAGCAGTGGGATGCTGTACAGATGTATGTCAATAACTAGTGGGTAGTATGTGGCTATGGCACCTCTGTACCAGCGGTTATTATGTGTAAGGACAGACAGGGGTGTGTGAGTGCATAACCTATGGGGGCAAATGTATACCAGTACTTACATGTTATACCCATCTACATGGCTGTTAACATCCAATTGTCAGGTTTGGTCCACGTCTTCCACTAAGGGGTTCTGTGTATACCTTTGGACTGTCCAGAGTGTGTCAGACTGTCCACATATATTGGCCATATCTCTGCTGTAGTCCACATGAGCATTACTGTGTTAGCAGTGGTACTGTACTATGATGTCCTTAGGATGTCTATCAGTAGCCAATAGCGCACATGTTAAAAGCAGATGTGACCTCCCACACACAACATGTCTGTGAAGACAAATCCTATTACAGTAGCAATAGTCTACAAATATACCTGCAGTACATACCTGACATCCCCCTGCACTATGAAGTTGGGACTATAGGGGCTGAGGTAGGGCTCCAGTTCATGTTCAGGACATATGGTGAACATTTATGCATATATAATTATCCAGATATCTATATAGATGTATATACACATGTACATATCAACATACATAGATGGATATGTATATGTACATAGATATACATATAAACACTCAGATATATACATATACAGAGCAATATATGTCTACACATATACACATAGAGCTATAGCTATACATATCCATACATATCCATATCTATATATCCATATATATATATATATATATATATATATATTATATATATATATACATAGCCGGTCTTAGGCATAGGCCAACTAGGCGGCCGCCTAGGGCGCCGCTTTAGTAGGGGCACTTTTCCAGTATTTATTTGGTGTAGGTAGACCAGGATGGGGGCACTGGGTGGTGTGGTGAGGGGTGCCATGGTGCCCTTTTGCCTAAGACACCAGTTGACCTAAGGCCGCTCCTGTATATATATATATATATATATATATATATATATATATATATATGTGTGTGTGTGTGTGTGTGTATACATTCAAAGAGATGTACACATGGCTATATATATGTTGCATTATACAGATGAGTATACAGACATATGTATGGGTATACATGTGTATGTACATGTAGAGATATATAGACCTATTATATGTATATAATCATATTCCTGTCATGTGTAAACCTCACGATTGTGTATACCCTCCCAGATGTATCTCACCGTATGTATCTGCTATGTGTACATTATGATAAAACAACATATGTGATGCAACAGTCATATTAATACCAAGGACTACACAATTTAGGATATAAAGGCAATTGTTCAATACTACTCAATATGTGTATTGACAGCTATATCGGTAAAACAATAGCTGTCTTTACAGTGGTCATGGCGGAGTGGTGAAGTGTTGTGACATTAGTGTACAGGGCGCTGGGTTCCAGGGTTGTTCATTTTCTTGCTGGGCAGAACAAGGGCTGTCGGATACAGAGTGGTCAAGGCAGTTTTGAGCAGCTTTAAGTGGGTTTGCGCGGGTTTGCATGGAGGTAAGCACTGTTAACTTCTGGTTACAGTTTCTTATACTCAGCTTTTCAATTGCTTAACCTGTGTAGGCATTGCTTACCCCATGCAAACAGGCTTAAACCCACTTACTGCAGCTTAAAAGTGCTTACTCCTGCTTACCCCCGTGCTAATTTCTTTAAAAGAAAAGAAAAAAGGGTTGATAGGAAAGTGGTGAAAAAGGGGCACAAAGAGGGAAATACAGTAGAGAAAATATCTAGGGATGTGCAGGAAGGGTGTAGGGAAGGTCCATAGCTGCCCATTTCTTCTACAGCAACAGCTGTGTATATACACTGACTTTGGAGGTATATTTGTACACTCAAACCCCTGAGAGATGGGTGAGGACAACAATAATATGTTGAAATGCCAATTAGACCAGATTACATGTGTCCAGTGGACACTTGCAAAATGGACAACTATATATGGGGCAAGATTTTTTTTTTTGGGAACAGATTGCCCTTTTTATTCAGGTGAGAGTGGGATGTTGGGGTGGGACAGTAGGTATATTTGGGGAGGTAGGTTGGGTAGGGGAACAAACAAAACAAACAAGACGCATACAGGGGTGGTATATGACACATGTGGGGGGTAGACACCTTGATGGGGAGTGGTGTTGGGGCATTGGAAGCCCATGAGCCCTGTAGTGGAAACAGTAGGGCTGAGGTCACCACTGCACCTTTACAGCTCTGAAGGTGGCTGTACTAGGGGCTTAGTCGCAGAGCCAGGCCAACCCTTTAGTTGTGACACATGGCCCTCAAGCTGGTGTAGCAGATCTCTGACCTCCCTGCAGAACTCACTACACACCATGACCCAGACCTGGCGATGGGTGACAAGTTCCTGTCCGCACCAGCTCCCGGGGGGGGGGGACGAGCCCCATCCCCTGAGGCAGTTCCACCCAAAGGTAGTGCAGGACCAATGGATGAGGAGGTCCTGGTTTGGGCCCCAAACGTACTGTTGCCCGGTACCACGGCCAGCTGAGGTAGGACAGTGGGGGGGTCCGCTGGAACCGGCCTTCCCAAACATGCTATAGTGTTTAAATGTTATCATCATATGATGGTTAGTAATAGTCAACACGTTCCTGGGTTAGGTATAGCAGCATGCATAGTTATTCCCATTAACTCAGACACCAGATACGGAACAGTTGCATAGCAAACGGAACACATGCATATATGGGACCACAGTGGTAATAACAGCATGCAGGTACATTGATGGCACCATGCCATCAATGTAGGAATATTTCAATACAACACATGCATGGAAGCAGATTTAAATATTTATCAACCAATAGAATATAATCAGAACAATGAAGTCATTGCATACCAGTTATGGTGGGTATGTAGTTTATTGGTGGAGATATGGTTGGGGGGGGATGTCAATTAACAACTAGTGTATTCCTGTAGTCCACATTGCTTTCCTAGTCAGTGCTGTTATCTGTACCTTACAAGTATTACTACAGTACCCTATAGCCTTAGTTTGGACAGTTATATGGCTATTGTCATCATTATAAATGGACTGGTTTTACCTGCAGTATACACCTCTTACCTGGTATACCTGTGGAGGAAATGTGTGTTAACACAAGCTAACTGTTTCTACACATACTCATAGATTCCAGGTGTATGTTGTGCACATAGCTGTCCATCTCTTTCTGCACAGACTCTGGCCATGTCTTGACCACATGCAGGTGAACTGGGACATATCTAGACTATTGCCCACTTCAACCTTTAGTGACTTACCACACTCTTATACAGGCTTTCCTACACAGTTATATTATGTAGCACAGTGTGGGTGACAGTGATCAGTGATACCTTATTATTCAGAGCAACTGCAACACTCACAATTCCATACAATACCAGTACAGTGTATCAAGCTTTTTTTTTATCGGCACAGTGTTCGTATCGAAAAAAAATTAAAAACAATTACCGAAACCAGTGCAGTTAACTGTTTATTGCAATCCAAAGTACCTGTAATTCAAACAACTAAGCGCTTTCACCAGATAATCCAAAGGCATCTTCAGAGTTGTTTAAACATTGTCTCCGAACAGGTTAAATAGTAACAGATACTGTTTGTAACTACACAACACCCGCCCACAATTTTTCCCGCCCAAACTTTTAAAAAGACAGTACATCTATCAAATGCCTATTCTTCTTAAAAAAATATACTCCAAAATTTTTACATTGTAACAAAATACTTCCTAATCATTCATTAAGCAATATACTAAATCTACTTGAAATTATTAAAATTATATTATGCATGATTTTTTAAAATAAATCCTGAAAATTAGATATGTCAAACAATTTGGTTATGTTTAATCTTCAAACATGGCTTAATGGAAATAAAATCATTTAAACCAGTTTCCATAGAAGTGTTTAGCTTCAACTGCCATAAATATTCTTTACTTTCCAACAAGAGATCATTGTCACCTCTATGTTCATTGTTGAAAACTCTATCACAAAAACACTAACTTTTTAAAATTAATGCATCTTTCAGAATGTATAAAGAGAGCATTATGTATGTCTTTATTCCTTATAGCCCTTACATGTTTGCCTATCCTGTCCCTCAATCTACAAATGGTTTTACCCACATAGAAACCGGGACAGGATAAGCAAGTAGCTACATATACAACGTGCATTGTGTTGCAGTTGACCCTACATGGACATGAAATGGAAATGTCACTGCACTGAATAAAGACATACGGTCCATCATTTATATATGTACAAAATTTACAATTCTCACATTTGGACATGTAGGATTTGTATACAAGTTTATTTATTTTGGTCTCTAGTATATTCTTTATATTTCTCCCCCTACTAAAGACTATTTGGGTTTTTTTTCCAAGAATTGTTAACATGTCCCCCTGGAAACATAATTCCCAACATTGATTGACAATGCCAACAATCTTTGAACTGCTATCATTGTATTCCAAAACCATGGCATTAGTCATATTGTTCTCTTGTACCAAATCTTTATTTTTGTCTTTAAACTGCCACTCAGACAACAGGATAGGTGCAAACATTTGCTCCCTTTTCTTATTAACTTCTTTTTTGATATTCAACAATAATTTTAAAGGGTAGCCCCTTTCCAGAAACATTCCTATGAGGTTGTACATTTCTGTATGGAAGACTTCTTCACTGCTAGTTATTCTTGATAGTCGTACCATCAGCCCTTTGACTACACTACGTTTTTAATAGTATGGATGGTTACTATTAAAATCCAGCAGTGTGTTTGAATATGTAGCCTTCCTATATATTGCACTTTGTAAATTTTCCTCCTCATTTGATAAACTGATATCTAGATAGTTAATGTGATTTTGTTCCATGTACTAGTGAACTTCAAAAAATCGGTAGTTCTATTAAGATATTTCACAAATTCATCCGCGTCTTGCTCATCCCCTTTCCAGAATATTAATATATCATCAAGGAATCTACTATAGGACAAAATTCTCTCATTATATTTTGTTTTTAAAATACATTCAGTTTCCCACTCCAATAATACTAGATTGGCAAAAATGGGGGCACATTTTGCCCCCATGGCCACTCCTGAAATTTGATGAAAAATTTCACCTTCGAACATGAGAAAGTTATCTTTTTAGAACTATCCCCATGAAATCAACTAGTACTCTGACTAAAGCCGTATCTGAAATTCCCAAACTGATAGTACTATTTTGAAACATCTCAATACCTCTATCATGTGGTATTACAGAAAATAAATTAACTACATCGATTGTCAAAAAACTATATTTAAAATCATTATTTCTAAATTTTGACAATCTACTCAAACAGTGCCAAGAGTCCTTGACTATGTGGTCAACTTCATTTAGCAAATGTTTTAACTTGTTGTCAATCCAGGCTGATATGGGTTCAGTTTTAGATCCCCTTGCCGAAACAATCGGCCTAAAAGGTGGATCCACAATGGATTTATTTGTTTTAGGAATGCCAAAAATCGTTGGCAAGACCCATTTTTTCACTGTTAGAAACTCTATTTCTTTTTCATTAATTTGTCCTTCTAATGATATCTGTGATAGAATTATGTCTATCCAAGAATACGCCCTATTCAATTCATGCCTTGATGCTCTTGCATAAGTTAATTCATTTAATATTTTCTCCATTCTTATAACATAATCAATGTAAGGCATAATAACAATACCCCCTCCCTTATCAGGGGTCATGATCCTTAAATTCTTGTTTTTAGCTAAAGACCATAACAAGTAATTTTCTTCCTTTGTCATATTATATGTTCCTGTACTCTTAATTTTAATTTTGTTTTGGTTAATATTACCACTATTAACCAATGTGCAAATCTGTTTTTCACACATTCTTTCAAAAATGTCTATTTCAGTATTACTTGGGGGTACAAACGTGCTTTTACACCTCAAGGCATTAATTTCAGTGCGTTGCTCATTTCTATCCTTAAAGAACATTTTTAAATTCATTTGTCTAGTGTACATTTTTAAATTTACTAAAGTTCTAGCAACATTCACTTGTGAACTCGGAAGAAACGACATTCCCTTTTTCAACAACGTGAAGTATTCTTGACTTAAGTCCAAATCAGAATAATTATAAATGGTGAAACCATTCTGTTGTACTGTCTGACAATTTAACCCCCCTTCATCAACCCACACTTCACTATCAATGCTGTTTAACCATGTATCGGAGTGTATATTTACTTCCACTTCTTGGACTGTTTGTTGTTCCAAGATCTCCCTTGTAAATAATGACCTCTCTGGTTCCACCCCTCTACTGGGTCTGCAAATTTCAGTTTTCCTGATTCGTCAGGCGTTCTGACCTCCGGGGTTCTTCGGGTAAAAAAAATCCTGTTCTTTGTCCATGTTCCCTCTATTAATATCCATGTTGTAGTGCCTCTTGTTATTATCAATATCACCCCTAAATACATTCCTAGCATCTGATCCTTCCACCACATTTGGGCTTTTTTTAGCTACATCTGGGTAAGCTTTATTGTTTTTGTACTGTTCAGTATCACGTGCAATCTTACGCTGTTTAATAGTAACATTTTTGGTTACAAATTTATCAACATCATATAAAACTTTCTTATATTTATCATTGTAGGGTGTAAATAACGCATCATTTACAATGCTGTTATTCAGTTTAGAAATTTCATCCTGCAATTCTTTAAGTTTGATATCATTATTTTTTAACTATAATGTCCATAATTTCAAAACTTGCTTTGTCTAAAACCACAATTAACTCACGGTAAGCTGAAGTCCCACTATATATTCCCATTGGAAGCTTCCACAGTCACAAACCTTTGGGCACTTGTTTTAAGTCCAAAGATTTTTTCAAAAACGAATTGTCCAACTGTAAAGATCTGTATTTATAACACAGTTTCTCAAATGAAAATAGCTGCTGGTTCCATGTTGGTACTTCTACCAATCTATCAGGCATTCGCCCCAGGTCATATTCCGGTACTCCAAACCATGTAGTAAAATTTCCTCTGCTTGCCCTTCCGTTATCATGTTCTCTAGCATTCACACCAGGTACATCATCCAAATTAATAGGTGAATGCATCGTGAAGAGCTCTGCCTGTGTATCAGATACTGTAAGTTCACTACGAACTGTAGCATGAACCCTGTCATTAGCCAACATAGTAGTCAATTTGTTAATAGAATCTAAAACCTGAGTCAACAGGCCTTCCATTACAAGTCTTTTACAATTCGTTTGTAGAAACAACACTCAAATTCAAATAGCAAGCTGCCCTTCTCAATAACTGTTGTAAATCAAGAGTAGCTGTGTGGTAGGTGCAACAATGACAGAATAGTTCACAAAGATAGTTCCACAGGCAAATATATAAAAAAGTTGCCCTTCTCAATAGCTATCATCCATCAAAGTTGATTTGTAATAGGTGCAATAACAATCGAATAGTTCACAGGAAGATTTGCACCAACAATTGTATATAAATTAACTCCAGAGCAATCCAACGGTAAATCACAACCAGCATGGTTTAAAAACAAAAAAAACTGTAGTTGGTAGTCAACTGACTGAAAACATTTAGAAAAAAAATAAAAAACAATTACCGAAACCAGTGCAGTTAACCACTTATTGCAATCCAAAGTACTTGCAATTCAAACAACTAAGCGCTTTCGCTAGATAATTCAAAGGTATCTTCAGAGTTGTTTAAACATTGTCTCCAAACAGGTTAAATAGTAACAGATACTGTTTGTAACTACACAAGCACACACCCACAATTTTTCGAGCCCAAACTTTTAAAAAGACAGTACATTTATCAAATGCCTATTCTTCTTAAAAAAATATACTCCAAAATTTTTACATTGTAACAAAATACTTCCTAATCATTCATTAAGTAACATACTAAATCTACTTGAAATTATTAAAATTACATTCTGCATCTCTGCATACATCTCACTCTGTTACTGTACACACTCTGGTCACAGCTTAACAACATGGGGCTGTAGATAGAACATACTTGGCTTATTAATCTCATAACAGTTTCTGGAGTTGCTAGAGAGACAGGTTTGTTCTCATAGATGTGTGACAATCAGTTGTATTCCCTGTTTGCTGCCTAGACATCTGGGATCATCCCACAGACTTCCCAGGGGGACAGGTTTACAGGCAGCAGATATGGGCCACTTTACTGGACATTCTGGACATATCTGTACAGTTGTGGGGAATGATTCTATATGCAAACTGCTATCACTGCCAGGATTCAAACCATGGCTGTGTGTGCTAAAAATACAGCAGTTCTCTTCTCAGTTGCATGTGCTATTCAAATTTTGTTGTCTGCCTTTGAACTGTTTTCTGTCTATGTGTTTCTCAGTTGTACTAAATGGCCTCTGGGGATTACACCAGTCATATACAGGCATTCTTACACATTCTATTTATGGTGGGTAACTTTGCTTAATACAACAGTACTATTACATGATTGCAAATCTACATAACCATATGATACCAGAGTATACACATGCAGTCCAGCAGTTAGACTTTTATTATCAGGCTATTACGCTTTTATTTTCATACAAACTATATGAGACTCTTCCTGCCATATTCTCCAGTGTATGCAGTACTTGCCTTAAACAATACAGGCTTTATACAGCCAATTAATTTACTAATTCTTTTAGATTTATTTCCTATGACAGTACATGCAAGAGTATTACTGACCTGCTCACATCGCAACCTCTCCAGGCAACTTCTGTGGGGCTCCTGGTTCGCAGCCCACTCACTTGCAGCTGTGGAGGACATAAGATGAATATTTAGCTATACCTATCCATGATATACATGAGCTGGCGATTATTACACACAAAATGGAGTGATACTTACACACAGCTGGGACAGCCCCTGCTGTTCTAGCCTTTTGCATCCACTGCTGAAAGAGGTACCCCTTACGGTGCTTCAGGTTGGCATAGTGATGCCTGACCTGCTCACCAGTTCAGGGTATGCCAGTGGCACTGGTGAGGTCATGGGCAAGAAGGTCCCAGACTTCTGCCTTAGATTGGGAACCCTGCTACTGGCCCTGCAACAGTCTCTTCTCATGGTCTTTGACAAGGAGTCCTGCCATGACTCCAGATTTCTGGATGCACCAGCACTGCACCCAGAAGCGCACACCTTCTCTCCTTTCTGCCATAGTGCCTGCAAGAGGAAGCTACAACCAGTTATGGGATGTAGTCCTGCCTCTTGGGTTTAAGTAGGGCCAATTTCCCACACTTTTCTGTGATTGGCCGGTTTTGAAATGATTGGCTGGTTTTGAAAAGGCTAGGCTATGGCCAAACCTGCTTACCCAAGGTTGGCATTGCTTAAAGGGGTATACCACTGGGCACAATGTGTTAGCTAGCCTACATATTGCTTACACCTCCTAAGCTGGCCTGTGCAATGCTTAGCATTGCTTACATTTGACTTTGCATTATATATATTTTTTCGCATTGATTTCTTATTCATTACATCTTATATATATGCCTGGTATTCATGATTCATGTGTACGTACACTGTATGGTGTCATTGGTTTTATTGGGGACTTCAACACTCTATTACAATTACACCTCACATCTGGGCTTAATGCTGTACTCCAGTTCACATATTTATTTTATGCAGTTGGTTATAGAACATATGACTGTATACTGATTCCATTCACAGGTTAGGTTTGATTTTACTATAGTGAGGACTTGTTTGGTGATACCTCATTCTTCTGTACTGCTGTGATGGCTTGGTGGTTAACTACTGTGACTATAGTGTATAGGATCCTGGGTTCAAGATCTGCAAGAATGTTTATTTTGTTGCTGGGCAGAACAAGGGCCATTGGATACAGAGTGATTAAGGCACTTTTGAGCAGTTGTAAGTGGGTTTGCATGGGTTTGCACGAGGCTAAGCAATGCTAACCTCCGTTAAATATGCTTACAGGGAGTTAGCTTCAAAATTGCTTAACCTGTGTGTGCATTGCTTATCCCCATGCAAATGGGCTTAAACTTGCTTACTAGTGCTTGAATATGCTTATTACTGCTTATTGGTGCTTACACTTGCTTACCTCACATGTGCATTTAATGCAGTACTCCACTTCACAAATATATGTTATTTAGTGGTTTATGCAACTAAAATATTGGTCATAACGTGACTTGCCATGGAAAATGGAATGTGCTGCAGTGGGACTTGAACCGGGAATGCCTGCTCGTAAGGAGAAACCTCTACCTACTGCACTATTGCTATACTGCTTCATTTGCGTATATCTTCCTTGTAATCCCCTTCAGCCATTTAAGCTGCATTAATCATAGCTATGCGATGGGCATGCCTGTGCACCTACGGTTATGTTTAATTGGATTCTTAATAAAAAAAAAAGGTTTGTTTATTTGATTTGTATTTACTATTGCTTTTGTACACATAAGGGAATGTTGCTGGGGATATGAGGACACATATGAGCAGTCTCGCTCATTCCTTTGGCCTTTCTGCAGTTCTTCATTGTGGGGGCATGTATATTCTGAGAGCTCTGCTCTCAGACACACCTCCTGCACTCTTACATGCTCCATGTAAGATTAGCAGCTCAGGCAGTGCGTCTTCATTAATATGCATGGCGCACTGCCGTCCTGCTCCTAAATGGCCACTTCCATGCAGGACTAAACTAGTCCTGCATGGAAGAATAGTAAATACAGGGGAGTGTTTATTATGCCACTCTGTACATGTTTTTAGGCCATACAGGTAAGTGATTTAGACATTATGTGTACATTTTTATGGTGATCGCTTTACAGTGGGGTTAGGGAATTAACTTTTTCCCACTGTAGTGCGATATCGGAGTTGGTATATTTAATTTATGGGGGGTGTGCAGGGGAGCTTGCCCCTTGCAGAAACATAATCAAAAGTGTGTGGGATGTTATTTATATTTGCTTTGTAGTTTTCTATGTTGTGAGATTCGATGTTATGAGTTTTAAATGTTTTGAATTTTCAATCTTATGGTCTCACTGTTTTGAAATTAGATGTTATGAGTTTTTGATGCTTTGAAGTAGAACCAGCTATATATAAATATAAATATATATATATATATATATATATATATATATATATATATTATATCTAAATTTAATAAATAACATATTTCCTTTTAAATTTACTACACATATTACTCATAGAGTAATAGCCTTCAAGTTAACATATCTTCTTTATTTTAATACATCTATATATATATATATATATATATATATATATATATATATATATATAGTTTCATTTTAAGCTTTTTAGAGTAGCCCATGTACTAATTAAAGTTAGTACCTAGTTATAAAAGTATTAGTTTTCTGTTTTGTGGTTCCTTTGAATAGAAATTATTCTGATTGTTAGTGTTTTTGTTTGTTTGTTTGCTTTAGTTTTTTGTGTATAGTGCCTGTATTACAAGAGCCTTTTGGTTGTTATTGAGATGGGGATTGAGTATATTTCTTGTTCTTACTTTAGTTACTGTGTATTTCCTTTTGTTTTGCTAATATACTGTTGGTTTATTGTGCAGTCAGTTGCTGGCGATGTTTGTGAAATGCTGGTTTGACTCCTGAGAGTATGGAGAATAGAATTGTTTGTTTGGATGATGCAAATGAACAAGAGAAAGACAGTTTATTTCAAAACTAAATTTTCATTAATGCCTGTATCTAATTTTATTCACTTAGAGTTTGAGCACTTACTTTATGTGCTAGATGAAACCTCTTGTTTTTTGTGCTGGCTTGGGTTTTCTGCTGCGGTTGTGAGCCTTTTTCACTTCAGATTAGATTGCGTTTTTCTTTTTATCGGTCTACAGTCATCTATAAATTTATTATATAGTTTATGCTTGCCATTTTAGGTCATTGGGTATATTTAAAGGTGTAGCTCATTTTAAATTCCACAATAAAGATTTTATTAAATTTGCCCTGTCAAAACACACTCTTGTGAATGGAACAATCCATGGCTGGTGTGATTTATCTGTTTCTTCCTGTTCAGTCCTCAAGCTATTGTGAGAATTGGATGCTGTAAATGTTTAATGAGGTATCTGTATAGTGTTCCATGGTTCTAGGCCATGTCTTTTTGTTAGTGTCATCACTTTTATGGGACTTGAGTACTTCCTGTGTCATTGGTTGTCTCGTGGTAATTCACTTTGTTATGAATAAGTGACTATTTGCACTTGTTCTTCTGTTCGGTGTCAGAACTTGCCAATTGTGGTGTTTGGGTTTTGATTTGGATGTTATCAATTGTGTGTGGCTTTAGATTTCCATTGGAGAAGAATGGCATTTCATGGATTTGTTTTTCCTGGTGGTCTGTGGTGGGTCCTGTGGGTCTGTGACACAATATATATATATATATATATATATATATATATATATATATATATATATATATATTTTGTCTTGATAGGTCAGGATGGCCTTGCATGGTTTGCTACTTCAGAGGTGTTTCCTCACTATGGGGAAGGATTGGCACTGGGATTGTGGTGTGTCCAGCAGCTGAGGGTGAGAGTTTGAGTGGGGTTTTTAGTGGAGAGAGGCAATATTGAGGCTGGATATGCAGTGATTTAGATGTTAGTGCATTAGGACACAGGTTGGAATATTTAGTTGGTAGGGGATTGGACAAATTGACATATGGGATCTATTTTACTTCCCATAACATAGAATCAGATGGTAATTCTGGGACATGCAAGTTCCAACCGAATACTACTTTACTGAGCTGTGTTTGTACTTGATGGAACTATGGTGTAATTGATACTATTGCTTCCTGCTGAGAGCCATGTAGATTCTTGGCATGTACACTGTTTTGCTTGCTCATTTGTAAGGGCAGAGTGTATATATATATATATATATATATATATATATATATATATATATATGTGTGTGTGTGTGTGTGTGTGTGTGTGTGTGTGTGTGTGTGTGTGTGTGTGTTTGTGTATCATTTGGGGGTGCCCTTATCTTGTTCATTGAAGCTCGCAGCTAAATGTTAGTTTCAGTATATATCAGTCTCTGTATATAGTGACATTTAAAAATTTTAAGAGGACAGTGCATTTTTAACATCACAAATAGGTATACCTAATATTTGATCTGTTTGTTTCTTATATGAGGTAGAACGTTGATTTTAATGCACATTTTTTGTCTAGACCAAACATAATCCAGTGTACATAAGAATGGCATGGTTTTATGCAGATATAGTTAAATAAATCATAAAACCTCATAACAGTGTACTAATTAATGATACAGACAGTCAAAATGACAACATGCATGCTCTGTGGAGAATTGCAATGGGGAAAAGCTCATGCAGACTACAGTCAGATCCCCTCCACCACTGAATATTAGATTCAGGGCTTTTAGAAAATCTACAGATATAAGTTAAATCACAAAATCAATGAAGGTGAGAGATGTAAAGCTGAGGAACAGGAGAAAAGAAAGGAAATGCTGATATATATAGATAGTGGGGAGGGTATCAAAATTAAAAGGAAATGTATGAACAGAAAATTGGAGCACTACATTATGTTGTACAGGAAAACAGAAGAGAGTTGCAGATTAAATAATATTAGAGTTACTAATGTGCCTGTATTGTGCCTACCACAGTTTGTTAAAGTTTAGCTAAATGTTTGAAGGAAATTTGTAAGGTTTGGAATATGGGAGAAGACACTATGGAACAATACATTGGGATATTAAGCTATGAACAATAAATGTAGTCATTGACAGTACATATCTATTTAGATCCATGCTTATAAATAACCCACACAAATGGTACTGCAAATGCCTAGAGAATATTTTTATTCATACCTGTATTTTAGAACTTGTCCTTCATTGATACACTTATCTATTTATCTATCTATCTATCTATCTATCTATCTATCTATCTATCTATCTATCTATAGGTATGTGTATTTGTGTAGGAAAAAAGAGTGAGAGATTCATACATTTAGAAGCTTAACAATAATTAAGAAGATACTCAACATGGATACATTTTAGATTGTTATTTAATTAATGGGAATCCTTGTATTAGAGAATGACTAATAATACTATAATAGGAATTTATCTTATTTAATCAAATAATACATCTGTAGTGTACAACTGATATGGACTTACTACACTTGTTGTGATGGAAATGATGACATAAAATGACAACTACAACTTCTAAACATCTAGGCAGGAATGAGTTGCACAATTCTAGCAATTAATGTGTTGGATATTGTTTTATGCCTACTATTCAACAAAATGTTATTTTATTTGAGCTTATCGGTTTTCACTATATGTAAGATTTGGTTCAAGTATTGCATGTTTATATGTAAAGTTCTAGGTTATGAATGCATAGTATTTTTCTTTTCTTCTTTCTCCTTAATTAGATGCAAATGTAGACAGGCACTATATTGACAGGAAATAGTTTTAATTTCCTGAGGAAATCTTATGTGTTTATTAAGTTATTTTTTAATGTGTGATGTTTATATAAATGGCATGCCATTTTTCTAAAGTAATGGAATGTATTGGATATATTCCTGTGGATATGTTTTGAAGGTGATTTGAAAGAACACCTCATCAGATTAGAAATATCTTATTCCATGTTAGGAGATGTAAATATTTTTAAATTGATACTGTTAGTAGCAAGGTTGATGTTCTTGTCCATAACAGAATTTGCAGTAATGAAGTATAGGATCAAAAACATCTATATATGTTTCACTGAATATTAATGGTCTAAATAACCCTAAGAAGAGAGGTGGCTTAGTTAAATGTTTAAAATAAATAAGATTCATGTTGCTTTTTGCAAGAAACACATCTGATGAAGAATGACTTAGAGTATCTTTCAAAGATTACTTAATACTTGTAGACTCACATTACAGTTCAAACAGGAGAGGCACTCTCATACTGTGGAAGAAATCATTGGCAATGCCTAGAATAAATAATACATGTACAGATAAAAATGGAATGATGAGTATAGTTGTACTGGAAATTAATAAAGATATTATACGTTTGTTACGGTTTACTGGATCCCTGACACTGGTTCTAAAGGTGCAAATACTTAGATATTATTACTTCATATTCAAAGTGTGACATTTTATTGGGTGGTGCTTTAAATTGTATTCCTACTGAAAAAGGCACTACCAAAGATAGGAAACCTAGATTATCTGCTGCTGCAAAACATTTAAATTACTTTACAAATTATATAAACTTAAGAGATATATATGAAATAAAATTGCCAAATTCTCTTAATTATACACAGTACTCATACAGCATTTACTCATAGTATCAACGTAGTTTAATATTTAATTAATACAGCACTCAGCAATAAAGGATAAAAATACAGATCTTCACAAAATTATATTCTCTCTCACAGCTTTTCTATTTCTCTGATGGTTGACATAGTTGCCAGTGTCACAGGAAAATTACCCAAGAACAATACATTACAATATCAGCTATAAAACAACTATACAAACAAACAAAATCAAAATGTGCAGAGTGTGGAACTACTTAGTCCACCATATATTTTAATGGAAAATTAAAATGTGTTAAGCACTTTCATTTCAACATGTTAAATGAGATTTCTTAACAACACTTAATTCCTCACAATATGCTCGAGATAAAAAAGCTATGTAGCCGTCAAGACTCACTCGATAGAAATGTCATCATCATCATCATAATTATTCTAAAGCATAACAGCTAGAAAGTAAACAGACCTAAAATATTCTTTAGGAAAGTGTTAATAAAACATACAAAACTTGTATAAAACAAGACATGTTATAAAACTGTAGCTAAAAGCAGTTGAGATACCAAAATCTAAACTGCTGGGGACCATATATTTAAGTGAAAATTTGAGCACTATAACACATAAACGAAAGCTGCTGGAGGACAATTATTTGAATGATCCGAGCCACAGAATGCTCTTAATAATGATGCAGTTATTCAAATGTGAGAGTGGTGGGCTGACTTGCTTCGAAATACAATTGTCTCTGCAACCTAAATTCTACATTGCTATTAAAGTCTCTAAAGTACTAAAAAATAACCCTCTTAAAGCTATCTCACTACCTATCACCACTCCGACACTAACAACTGCATTAAACCCTTATTTTTCCTTTGTCTTTCTTACCCTATTTTCCTGCTATAACTACACAATCAACTCTTTAAAATATGTCTTCAACAACTAAACCTTTCCTAACTAAATGTTTAATACTATTTACTCTCATATCTATTCTCACCTCCGCCTATCTCTTCACCCACATTAACAAAGCCGATTTTAACTACTTCAACTACTCTCCTAAACAAACAGCTAGTGATATCTACACCTTTACCCATTTTCAAATAAACACCACAACCACACCCTGCTACCTGCTAGCCAAGTATCATCGACTTACTCTTATTAAATTCAATAACACAACTCTAAGGAAACTAAAATACCTAACCAGCTTCCTCAACCACCAGTTTTCTGCCCTAAAAACGCCTACCTTAAAAGATGGTGACATCCATCCCAACCCAGGCCCCACAAGTTTCTCATCTTTTACAACCTCTTCTTCCACTTCCCCCACCATTACTACCCACACCTGTCTCTCAAATTCTTTACTTCTAGGTCATCTTATTATCCGCAGTATAAATAATAAAATTCCATATCTCCATGCCCTTCTTGATACTCATTCCTTTCATATACTCTGCCTTACCGAAACCTGGTTAAAACCGGTAACTAAAGATAATGAAATAATCCCCCCAGGTTACAACATATTAAGACTCGACCGCACTAAACGTAGGGGTGGGGGAGTGGCTCTACTGTATAAATCCACTCTACAGATCTCCTCCCTATCTTACAACCCACCTCAGGATAGTAAAGCTGAAGTTTTGATCTCCTGACTTCAACTAAATGCTTCCAAAGCCCTGCATATTATCTGCATCTACCTACCACCTGGCAATAATATTTCTATAATTGAAGACATTCTGAGCTGGGTATCAACTTCTTACCCACAAGAAACCATTATAGTTGGCGATTTCAATACTGACTGGAAACATGTAAACACAGAGAATCCTTCATCACATATCAATCTTCATGGCTTTAGTCAAACTATTACCACCACCACTAGAATCAACAAACCCAATAATAAAGAGAGTATCCTAGATTGGATACTCATTAATAAACATCAACATGTTTACAAGGCAGGAACTCTACCAGATGACTTAAGTAATCATATGTTAACTTACATCTTAAGACAAAAGAATTATATCCCTAACACCCCTACTTACAAGATCTCTCGAACCAACAAACATTTTAAACCTGTGTTATTCCAAAATGAACTTAGTGCCTGTAATTGGTACCCACTAAAAACTCTCCCTCTTGAGCAGGCAGTCAAATATTTTAATTCTAAATTCTTAACTATCCTTGACAAACATGCTCCTAAACGTTCTATCAGAATGAAATCCAAACCTGCCCCCTGGCTTTCTAAAGAAACTAGACAATTCATATTACTTAGAAATAAATCTTGGGCCAAATGGAGAGCATCCAAAAATACCTCAGAGCAACAAACATTCAGACAGCTAAGGAATACCACTAAAACAGCTATTCTGACTGACAAAAACAACTACTATTGTGACCTACAGCAATCTCACCAAAACAACCCACAAAAATTCTGGTCCAGCGTTAATAGACTCCTACACCCAGGACATTCCAGTACACCACCCCCTCATGGGGCTGATAACAATACCTCCCTTCAAACTGCCAATGCCTTTAATACCTTCTTTACTGACACCATAAAATCTCTAGCCTCCCAACTGTCCACTAACAACTCTAATCTCCAAACTTCTTTACCTAATACTCACCCTACATTCCAATTACAACCCATCGCTACCACATATATCCAAAAACTTTTACATAAACTAAAGCCATGTACTCCCTCTGCAGACCAAATACCATCTGAATGCCTGCAAAAAGCAGCCAAAGCAGTTGCATATCCTATATCCATCCTTATAAACAGAACCATAAATGAAGGAACCATCCCAGATATCTGGAAAATGTCCCACATTATCCCTCTACATAAAGGTGGAAACTCCAATGAATATTCCAACTATAGGCCAATAGCACTCTTATCACCCTTAGCAAAAGTTTTGGAAAAATGTATTCACCATCAACTTATCAACCACCTAACCCAACATAATATATTAGCAAATTGTCAGCATGGTTTCAAGCCATTTCATAGTACCACCACAGCCCTCCTATCTTTCACTGACTCTATCAATAAAAACCGTAACAACAACTTCCTCTCATCTGCACTCTTTATTGATCTGTCAAAAGCTTTTGACATGGTCAGCCACCCACTACTCCTAAAAACTCTTGAATCCCTTGCTCTTGACACCAAGGTTGTCCATTGGTTTAAGTCCTACCTTAACAATGGGAAACAAGCAGTCCTTTGGGAGAATAAACTATCCTCCCACCTACCAGTGTCCCTTGGAGTACCTCAGGGCTCCATTCTCGGCCCACTTCTATTCTCAGTGTTCATCAACGACCTAGCAGCCTTGACAGAGTAGGGCTTTTGAATTTTAGTGAGTGTGACTAGCCTAAAATGCATTACTCTCTATACAGATGGTGACACATACACACACACACACACACACACACACACACACACACACACACACACACACACACACACACACACACACACACACACACACACACACACACACACACACGCACACACACGCACACACACTCACACACACGCACACACACACACACACACACACACACACATGCACAGTTGCCCTGTCTGGGATTAGAACTCCTACCTAACTAGTTTATCACACTACAGCAGTACGCAGTTATAGGAAGTGCCATGGAGATTACTGGCCTACACCTTTCACAAGGGTGTATTTCAAAGTGGATGTCCTCAGCAGGCCTGTCATAGTATGGCTATGAGAAGGGCAGTGTGTGTACATGGGCCATAACCCATTCATCTAGAGGTTGACACACCACATGCGGGCACACGCAGGGTTATATTCCACAGGTACATGTCTACAGCTGCTAGATGACTACTTCCTTGTACAGTCATGTTGCACAGCTAGCACTTGCACCACATAGTCTGCCATGCTGACAGATATCAGTGGCTAAGGTCTGCAGTGAGTGACATCCAAACCTCATGTGGTTGTAGCCATTTGGCTGTGTGCTGGGTGGAAAAGGCCTCATAATGGATGGCCCCTTCTGACAGTCACTCTATTCCACACATCTGTGTACATCTACTTTTGGCTTAATATAGTGTGTTGTCCTTGGATATATGCCTGTATTCCTATCCAGTGTGTGTGCAAAGCATGAATGCTGCATACTGTGGAATGTCTGCACTAACAGTTGCAAATGTCAGATATGTCTGGTCCACTGTTGTTTGCAGACATGGCCTTCAGCTGCATACTGAGGAGTGTCTGCACTAACAATTGAAAATGCCAGATATGTCTGGTCCACTGTTGTTTGCAGACATGGCCTTCATTTGTTTAAGTGCCTGAGCATGCCCAGTATGACCTTTCGGTATGTTGTTGGTTGACATTTCCCTCATTTCTCTAAGTGTGTGAGCATGCCCAGTATGCCCTTCTGTATTGAATGTGTGGATCAAGTCCAAGTAGTTTGTACTGCAGTGTAGACCTTTGTATTCTACACCTACAGGTAGCATACTGTTTCTGCAGGGTATCCGTCAATCATTTGGCAATATGAGGATAAACTGTGCAGAGGATAGTGTGTACTGTAGGTGATTGTGTCTTTGCTGCTTCAGCTGCATGGTACTGCTGTTAGCAGAGATATTCAGACATGTACTGTTATACACAGTGATGTTTTCTGTCCTCATGTACTGTCAGGTGGACCTTCTTGCTCACAGTGATGACTTGTGGGACAAGGGTGACTGCAGCTGTGTCCGGTATTATTGGCAGACACCTACGTATTCATGGCAAGTTATGCCATTCTGGAGGGAGAGCTGCAGATACTTGATGCTGGGTTTGTGTATCCAGTTCAGCACCTTGGTACAGTGGTGGCAGAGGATCCCACATTTGTCCGCAATTCAACATGGCAGTATGGCCTTATCTTGCTGTGACAATGCCTCACAGCTGTACAGATTTGCACAGGTTAGCCAGGGGCAGGGGCCATGACTCAGGACATTTACCCTATTGTGGTGTATGGGCAGGTGTGTAGCCACCCATTTATGTGTTTGCAGCCAGGGACAATGTGCACACAGCTTGGATCGGACCCTGCACATTCCATGCTGGCCATGCTCCCACACCCCCTCTGTTATTCTAACCTCTTACATACATTATGCATACATTCTGTGCTACTTTCCCTAAGGGTATCACCACATCACAGGTGTGTGTTAGTGTTGGTCCACAGTTCATGCAGTGGGACATGGTGGACACCTTACTGTGGTTTGCCCACATGGCCTTGCATATGGCTTAAATGAAGTGTGTTATGTTGTTATTTGGGTGTCCATGACATAACATGCATTGGCAGTACATGTGAGACACAGGCCTTTGGCAGGCACGTGTGGGGAATTAGGTGTTGATGAAGGCCAGATGTGGCAGGCCATTGCATTCTGTCAGTCTTAGAGTCCCAGACCACCATACAGTATATTCCCCTGGGGTGACAGGGTAGATATGATAGCTGTTCATGCCAGTATCTTCTATCAGTCTTGGTCAGCTAGTGCGGATGCTTGTTGGGTGCTACCTACAGCTAAGGACACACCTGTACTGCATGCTGCAGTCTTCCACTATTGCCATATACAGGTGGGGTCGTACTGTTCCCATTCCCCACAGCAGGGATATTGCCATTGAGGTGCCTGTGGGTGGTGTTTGCGTGGCTGAGTGCATGTGTGCTATGGACACTACTTGCATCTGACACACAGATATGCATGGGGCATTATAGTTATGCCTGCATGTGCGGGTACATCAGCTGATTCCCAATATGTCAGTCCTACCTCCTTTGTGATCTGCAGGTGCTCAGGCAGACATCACCGGTATCCCCAACTACAGGTCCTGTTACTTTGATGCATATCTATATGTACAAATCCAAGGCTGTCACCATTTCACAGTGACACAATATATACTGTATGTCTGGGGTACTTTCCCCTGTGTACTGCTTGTATATCTAGCCCAACAGCCATGCCATGTCAGTCTTTCAGATAGTGGCTCATATTACCGCCATACATTTACAATGGCTTACTGCTAGCATGTGTTATACTGGTGGGGATTGTCTTTGGCACTGCAGTCATGAGGGCTTGTCCCTGTTATCTGCAGTAGTAGGCAATGGCCACCAGGTCTTACCTCAACATGCATTCATATTGACTACTCTCACACATTTTGAAGCACACACCATCCTAACACACAGAAGACCTACATATTGTGCAAATGCTACAACCTATCCTGCTACCTTGGCCACCTCTGGCCATCTGTGCTCCACTTGTATTATACCTACTCATACATGTTACTACATTTCTACACAGGATTGGGGGCTACACCTGAGTGTCACTACATTTCTACACTGAATTGGGGGAAGGGGCAGACCTGTCTGTTTCCACATGTCTACATAGGTGTGGGGCGGCACACCTGACTGTTAATACATTTCTACACAGGATTGTGGGGGGGACACACCTGACTGTTTTTACATTTCTACACAGGATTGGGGGGCACACCTGACTGTTACTACATTTCTACACAGGATGGGGGGGGGGACAACGACACACCTGACTGTTTCTGCATGTCTTCATGGGAGTGGGGAGGCAGACCTGACTTTGACTACATTTCTACTTAGGGTTGTGGGGGGACATACCTGACTGTTTTTACATGTCTACACAGGATTGGGGGGCACACCTTACTGTTACTACATTTCTACACAGGATTGGGGGGTGCAGACCTGACTGCTTCTATGATTCTAAACGTGATTGGGGGGCACACCTTACTGTTTCTACATATCTAGATAGGATGGGGGGCACACCTTGCATATGCACACATTTGCTATGACTGTAGTGGTAAGTCAGGTACTCCATTTCATTATGTATTCTATCCTGTCATACTGATTAGAAGCACATCAGTGTACTACAGGTCTTAGCTTTGGTTGTCCTACATATTAGTGTCTGACTTCCTACCCTTCAGAACTAACATCCCACTGCCTGACTTGCTGCAGTCTGTCTGTGTAGGCCTGGGGGGGAGGTTACCCATAGGCATCATTCAGAGGCCATAGCACAGGCACTGTTTGGGTTTGTCTACACCTGTCCTGCTGGTTGAGACTGTTGTTGGATATATTAACCTCCCTGACTGGCATGTGTGAGTCATATGGACACACATGTCACCCAGCTTATTTCCTGCAGTGCGTTTTGTCACCCTGTGTAGCACTGGCTACTATGGTGACTCCAGTATGTGTTACAGATGTCATGGTGCCACTATGGGTGTCTACTATCTGCTGCCATAACATTCAGCCACCCAATTCCCTTGCATGCTCACATCCATACCATAGATTAAGGTAATGACACATTCTACTGCATTTGGCAATTGGTAGGTTGATTAACTTACCTTGTGGGTGTGCCAGGATTGAGGATGGTGCTGGAGAGCTGCCTATGTTGGATGCACATAGTACACTCCCTAAACATGGTTGAGCAGAGGTAGTGTTATGTTTGGCATCCCTTATACTGTATGTGCAAGTCAGAGAGAGGTGTCATTCCCTGGGTCCCTACTGTGTCAGTGTATGTGCTATGCATTGTCTCTTTGCCATGGCCTCGGCATACTGGGCATGCCTCCATCTGCCTACTGGGGCAGGCTCAGGTTGTTCCTCCTCTGATTCACTCTGTGCCTGTGCATGCCTTGGCATTGGTGGGGTGCTGTGTTGCCCTGCCTCGTGCTGTTCCTGCTGCAGCTGTTTGCACAGGATCATATTGTGTAGCATGGCATATACCATAACAATTTGTGTTCATGTAGCTGGTGAGTAATTGCAAGGCTCCACTGGATGTGTCAAGACACCAGAACCGTGACTTAAGCATCCCAAACACACGGTCTATTATAAGTCTGGTCTGTGCGTGTGCCTCATTATGGCTATCTTGTTCAGGTGTGTGTGCATTTCTGATGGGTGTCATTAGCCACGGCTCCAGTGTGTAACCAACATCTCCCACTAGGTGACCATAGGGGATGTCCCCATTGTCAAATCTCTGGTACAGATGTGTCAGATGCCAAATGTGGGAACCGTGATAGCTTTCTGAGCAGCCAGCACACACATTCATTATAATGCCCTGGGCATTGCACACGACCTGGCAGTTGATGGAGAGGAGGCCCCTGTAGTTGATGTGGGCCCTACCCTGATCACTGGGTAGTGCTTTGATGCATATGTGCATGCAGGTTATAGCACCCACTACCTCAGGGTATTCTGCTATTTGGTGGAAGAGATGCATATTGCTGGCCAACACATCACGGTTGTTGAGGAAATATACGTGCTCACTGGCATGTGCTGACATTGCATCCAGGAACTAGTGGAATACTCTGGATGCTGATGCCTGTGAGATCCCCATGATATCCCCAGTTGAGCTTTAGGAGGTACCTGTGGCTAGTATTCCTAGGCCTACACATACCTTGGTATCCACTGGGATGGGTTTCCTTTGTCAGTTTGGTGTGTCAGGCGTGGCCAGCACAGATCAACAATTTGCTGTACGAGGTCCATGTCCACCCTATAGTGCTCCACTATCTCCAGCTCATGTAGCCCATGGTAGGTTACCCTGGGTCTGTACACTATTTTCCGTCTCCTCACTGTGAGTTGATCGGCAACATTCACATCCTCACCACCCTCAGCCTCTTGCACATGTTGTTCTATGTTGCCTGCTGCAGCCCTTCTCTTTTTGTAGCTTTCTTTGTTAAAAGTTCTCATCTTGTATACACCGGTGGTGTAGAGTATGGGAAAAACCAGAGGAGAAGGTGTTTGCATAGTTTATAGTAGTGTTCTGCGCTGGGCTGGTCTGCTGCCTGTTTAATTGGCTGATTCTGATACATTTCACCTGCCAGGTATGCTAGTTCTCCTTGATTACCTTCCTACTGCTGTTTTCCCTTCCCATTGCCTTTCTGTTTAAGCCCGGGGGGTGCACCACGCAAACAGAGTGCTCAAATGTGTACAGTGCTGCTATTTCCTCGTTTAACTTTTTTTTTTCTTCCTTTAAACCCCGGTGCGTGGCACGCACACCTGCTTAGACAATGTAAAGAGTGCTAGGCAGAGTCAGACACACTCCCCTAGCTTAGCTGTGCTAAGCTAGGAGCAATCCCAAGCCACAGGGCTCCAATCCGCTTACAGTATGCCTGACACACCCTCCCATGATGTCACCTAACACCTAGGCTTTCACTAAGCTATTCCTACTCTTACACTGTTGGGACCTGACTAGCATGCTGGGGAAAACTGGGATTCACTATCATTCCCCTCATTTGCATAGGATTGCCTGCTAATACATAGTTACATGTCTCACACTGAGCCTCCCCCCCCTTTGTAACCACTACTCACTGGCCATGTTGTCTTCCGTCTGACCTTGACTTGCATGGCAGAATAGTGATTTTAGTTAGAATGCTTATTTTCAGTTTATTTTATTATTCCCCCCCCAATCCCATTTGTGTGCCACTGCCCTATGCTTAAACAGCTGAGATCAGCAAAAAAATAAATAAAAGTTGATTTTTTTTATTTTTTATGTTGTTTACAATATGTTGACCACTGGCATGCTTCCTGTCTGATATGCAGCCTTTATTTGGAGCTGTCACGGCTCAGTTTTGGATTTTGCAGAAATGTAATCAGTTATTAACTGAGAACATATATGCAGATTGCACTAGCCCTGCACGGCCGGTTGCAAGCTTCCTGGATCGCAAATTCACCTCATTGGCATGGATTTCTCCTGCAAATGGGGTGATTTGCATACAGGGGCTTAGTCCATGCAGTACTAGTGCAGGAGTGCTCGTGCACGCCTCTGCAGGCTGTTCCTGGATCGCACGGCAGACATATTCCCTGCTAGAGCTCCTGCACTAATCCTGCACATTGTGCGAGGCATACAGAATCTGGAGAACTGGGTCTGTTACAGTTTCTGTTTCAATAACTGTTTTTCAAAGTAGAAAAATCAGTGAAAAAAATCTGTAAATGCTATTGCATTTCACTAAACACAAGGGCAGTGTTCATAAATAATGCGTCCCAAAGATAAGGGCTGGTATGTTGTAGAATAGCATAGCAAAAGACTTACATGACCCATAAAAATCAGTACACAGTGGGATAAGACCCTGTACATAATCTAACCTCACTGCATAGATATTGTACTCTGTGCATGAAGCACATGTATAGATAACCATTGAAAGGACATTTTACAAATACTATACCAAATGCACATGGGCTGGACCCAGTGTGGTTACATATGGGCCTTAAACCACATACCTACAAAAGGAGTATTGTTTGGTACAGTTATAGCCTTACCAATCTCCTTTCCCTGCTGATATGTTGCTCACCAACCAGAGCTGAGGTGCACATCAGTGATGATGTTAGCCATGATGTTAAAAAAATTCCTTTACAGGTTAAGAAAATCTCTACTGCAGTGGAACTCCCTGTCCTGCTGGCAAACATGCTATCACAACCATACCTCTTCCTATTTGTACATAGTGACATCACTGTCGCAACAGCAGACCATCGCAGGATCATGTTATAGTACTGTCCCTGCCTCTGCTGTAACACATATGACAGCAGAAGTCAACACCACAGGGAATAGCAAAGGAATAAGGCAATTGTTCCCTACAGTGATGTCATATCACAAAGCAACAGGAGCCCCATGTCTGCAATAGTCAGGTGCACAGTATGTCATTGCATTACTGTGTATTCCTTTATGTCACCCACAAAATATGACAGTGTTTTGTACATCACAGTTCATTACAGCATTGTAGCACGGAATGGAAGCATACTAAACATAGTGAATAGTACGTACTTATGCAATTCTGCAGTCCAGACAACTTTATTTGGTAAATAATAAAAAATACAAACAAAAAAAAAAACAATTGCAGCATACGTTATATATTAAATTTATTGTTTCCATATTCACAAAGTGGCTTTTGTTATAATGACTGCATGACTAAAGGTATAAAGTATAGTTAAGTACTCTTGTCTCTGTAAACTCCAGACCCATGGAGCTAAGTCTTCACCTGCAGATAAATAGAATATGGAGAGTGATTCATTATATAGCTCTTCCCACATGTCTGGAATAACATGAATCAGCAATTTATCGATTCAAGAGCTTGGATGATTGGATGAGTGCCCTCAAATTTAGGCAAGGACTAACTGGACTAGTCATCCTAGAGAAAGGGGGCATGACCTGACAGTGTGTTCTGGTAAGGTATTGATGGTCACAAGACTGAATTGCCTTCAAATGCTTATGAATCTTATGAGATGAGTCCTTTTCTTTATGCACAGCAAAAGTCTGTAGGCTATTTTCAAGGTTCCAATCATTAGTTACTTGTAAAGATAAGGAGACAAGTCTGAAAGTGTTGCCACGTAGAGTTATTACTATAAAAAATATTGACATGCCTTCGTGTAAGCCTTACTTTATTTCAGGCGTTTAAAATATATATGTATAACTTTAAGCTGGTAATCAAATGATTTATTATAAATTTCTGAAATCATAAGGCTTTCATATATTTTTGTTAAATCAGTAGTTTAATAAGACCAAATTGTACCCAGTACCACTTACAACTATATATATTTTGAAGTCAAGTAGGTTATTTAAGATTTTTTTTGTTTTCCAAGGAACAAAGCAACATTGTGAGTAAAACGGCCTCTGATCCTCTGTACTGCTGTTCTTCTGTAGATAAAAACATATTTCAGAAAAGTAACTGATTAAAGATTCATGAAGCAGCATCAGTAGTCACAAAGTCTATGGATAGTCTACCTGCAGTTTGTCAAATGCCTAATTGGAAATGTGAAAACAGGATGGGAATGCAGTATAACTGTGAAAGTGTTGATTTTTTTAACATCAAAAAAGAAAAGCAGAGGTTACAGCTAGCATGCTTTGAAAATTAGATGCCATACACAGGTTTACAAAAAATACAAGCAACGCTGGCTGTCACTTGTCAGTATTACTGTGACTTTGTGATACTGGAGAGGACTTCTCCAGGTATTTATGTAAGTGACAGAGTGAGCGTATATATACAAAGGTTAATTATACATTTCCTCTAACTCCATCTATTCCAAGACACACTGCTTAAACATGTGTTTACTTAAGAGTCCAAATCAACAGTTAATATAGTCTGAGTGAAACTTAAACTTACAAGTCTGACGACAAATGCTACAAACTCAAAGGTTTGACAATCTTGTTGCAAGGTGGTTCCTGGAAATAAGACTCAAGATAAATACTTCTAAATTTGCTGTCTGATATAAACAGGGTTTCTTCACAAAGGCATGTATTCTGTAGCCTTGGAGGCTTCTGCAGGTTGTTGTTGTGTCTTTTCGGCTTTTCACAGTTAGGGGTCGCCACAGCGCAACTTTGGTCTGCTAATGATTGGTAGTTGAGTTTTATGTGCTGAGTTACCAGCCCTGACACACAACCTTCAATGAAGGTATGCCCATTCATGCATGTCTCCTCACAGAAGATGCTCTAGCTGAGAATGAAACCGGGCAGCGGCTTACTGCGAGGCGACAATGCTACCACAGCACCGCCACCACGGGTGTGATCACTAAAACAGTAATGATGCAGCCAGTGAAGACTAGACTAATGGCAGTGAAGCACTGTTGTTTTACAACTTCACCATGTTCAGATAAAGCTGCAAAGTTAAGGCTTGTGTTAAGCATCTGGTTCCAAGCAAGGTTTAATTTTATTACAAAGTCATACAAAACCATTACTAAATATGATGAATTCTGCATTTTTTACCATTTGATAAGAAGACATCTTGGGGTAAGTAGTATTCCTACTATGAAGAAAATAATTTGTGCCATGTGCTGATAATGTCAATTAAAATGGTGCAATAAACTGCATAACCACTTCTTAATGAAGGAATAAAATGCATATAATATCACTGTCCATTTTAAACATATCTCAGTTAAATTCTGGCCAGTGAACCAAAGTGCATGTGAAGTTCTGACTCAAGTAAAAACACATTTGTGTTTACTATTTTAATAAGGTAATTAAATCATTTAGGAGCTAGAAACATAGCTCTTTCAGATATTTCTTTTTTCAGAAGTCAAAAAAAAAAACAATGCTTCTTCTTCAACAATACAGTCTGACAACTTAAAATTTAAACAATTTTCAAGACTGATCATTCATCATCCACTGATGTTTCACTCTATTAATTTCTTTCCTTCAGAAAGAGCCTAAGAACTGTTCTGAAACATAATGAAAATTATTTATATAGGTAATTTCCAATTACAGCTTCTTACGTGAGTTGAACTACATCTGCCATTAATGGTTAGGGATATGTGCACTTCTGTTAAAGGAGTGATGAGTCCACAAGACTATTAGTTAAAGACTATGGTTTGTTTTCATTTATATAAATGTATGATTGCCAATGTCATAAGTGATAATTTAATAAAGATGCTTCTTGTTAAAAAAGAAAGATACCACCTAATTTCAGATATCACTTTCAACTTGAATCAACAAGAGAAAAATTATTGTTCTTCCCAGGTGTTATTAATCTGCCAGCCAGTGTTACAGCAGTGAGCACGTGTACTGACAACATGAGAATGATGATGATGTGGTAGACAGCCTCCCTCTTTCCAATTTAAAATTTCAAAATTACGTTCCTACTGCTGATACCGCTCGGTGCAAGGGCCCAACATGCTTTTTCTAATGTTATAAAATTATTCCAATTTGGTTTACACAGTCATGATTTAAATTCTTTCATTGTAACTTGTGGATGATCAAAATTAACATTTGCTGTCAAACAGTGAACTGACTGGACTGATGCACAAAATGTATTCTTGTATAAATGCAAACAGTTATGGTGGATACATTTAATGTGCTTAAAATATAATTCTTAAGATGCATAATTTGTAATCTAGTCTACCTGTACCAGAGTTTTAAAAGCCTGCATATGTTTTCAGTGCTACAGAATTATCTCTATAACTCCCAAACAACTGAGTCATCTCTTAAGCGTATATTGTTAATGTGGTAGCCACCTGGGATACAGGACTTTCCGAAGGGTACACAATGTATTTTGTGGCATTTACTTCAGTCCGTTATTTTGGCACCAGTTATTTTTGGACAAACCTTCCTGCAGGATGGCCAAGTCATTTGAGGATTCAATGACTGTTCCTAGTTTGCAATCATCTGTAATCTTAGTCTGCCAGAGCCCTTTGGTTTTGGCTTTTATTTCAGAAAAGTACGTGCCAAACAGGAGAGGCTCCAGCACATAACCCATGGGAGACTCCACTTGTGAGTCTCTTTGTGGAGGTAACTTCCCCTACTTTGATTTCCTGTGTTCCGTCTGTGAGCCAGTTGGAAATCCAGCAACTGACATGGGAGTTTATTCAGCCTTTCTACTATGATGGATTGGTGAACTGTGTCAAAAGCTTTGGCCAGGTCAAGGTATGCAATGTGCATCATTTTGCCTTTATCCCCTGCTTTGAGGACCTTTCAAAAAATCCACCAGGTTGAGAAAGCATGACATGCCTTTGAGAAATCCAAACTGAGACAGGCTCAGTGTTTAAAGGTTGCTGATGTCCTGATTGATTAGTTTTATAATAAGTCTTTCCACATCTTTTGTATCCATAGAGCATATTGCTGTACTTTTCTCTCTTGAAAATATAGGCAGACAACATAAAAACCTATTGAAAAGCAGCCATTTTTCTGATCTGAATAGGTGCCGGGTCAGCTCAGCCAGTACTGCAACTATTACTCTGAAATTTCACAGGAACTGTTTTTTGCCCTTAGGCCTGTTCTACTGTTTGATGGTGCAGTTCATTTTCAGAGTGATGTTTGCGATACCTACCAGTGAACTGCATCACTATATTAAGACCTAAGATGCAACTTAATCTGAGCAATACTCCTAAAATTTAAATTCCACAGAAATTTAAATTCTTAGACTGATGCTTAAACTCAGGTCTTGACAATGTTCCAAGTATCTAGGCGGCAGGAATTTTCTAACTTTTGGATATCGGCCATACGTTTTAAACAGATGGGAAATGGTGTAAAAAGAAAAGCTTGTTATAGCTTCTATACTGGACAAAATATGTCATTTTGTT
Organism: Protopterus annectens; assembly: GCF_019279795.1. Taxonomy (NCBI): domain Eukaryota; kingdom Metazoa; phylum Chordata; order Ceratodontiformes; family Protopteridae; genus Protopterus; species Protopterus annectens. Next base: position 1,538,066,559 of record NC_056741.1, on the reverse strand, counting down.
TAGAAACAAATGATCCCAACTGAAGAAGCAAATAATACTTTCATGAAATTTGACATTTTACACCAATACTCATACCATAATTTCTACTCCTTATATTTATTTATTCTCTGGTAAAACTTCCAGTTAACAGTCTACTTACAGTCTATTTTGAAAAAGACATAAACAAAAATCAGAATGATAACCTGAAATTACACAACATTCAAAGGTGCTATTCTTGGAATTTTAGCTCATGGAAAGCAGTGCCCCTAAAAATAAATTCTGCAGATTGTAGGTCTGTAATCCTCCTCCATGGTGTGTTACTGCTCTAATAGGTGCTAGGATTCTGTCTGCTACAACTCTCTAATACTCACCTTATGCATGTGACTAAGGTAAAGTGGCTACAATGTATTCCGTACTTATTTATTCACATATAAGTAACATGTATAGTAGTTTTTTACCTACTGAGAAAAAATTTGTATAGCCAAAGCATGAAATGGTATCAAGAAAAAGGATCAACACTGTGACATTTTAAATTGGTAAGAGTAAGGTCATCTATTACATCATCATTCATATGTCTCCAGCATACATGCTCACAACTATATCAATGATTGGCTAGAAATTCCAAGGTAAAGTCACATAAAGGTCACATAAAGGTACCACAGTATGTTCAACCTTGGGAGGTACATTTTCCTGCAGTAGATACGTTTTAGTACTTTAACTTCATACTGCCTACTGTTAATGGTTTAATATTGTATCTGTTTAGCTCAAATAGCAACATGAATCCCATTTTTCAACTACAAATGTTTAAAGAGATAAGAAAATGTGAATTCACCAAACCATATTATTTTCTGATTGTTTGAATACAAGATTTCTACTACATTTCTTCAAATCAACAAATCTTAGAAATATTGAATTATTGCATAAGTTTGAGTAAATGGTACCTGAAGTATGCACAATCATAAAAGTAACTTATTGTTGTATTGAATAAACTGTTTTTTTTTGTTTGTTTTTGCTGAGGACAAATGTCACTGCACAACAAAATGGGATCAAGTTACCCACACCTCCAAATGTCATAGTTCTCACTCCAAGGTGTTTGCACAGTGAACAAAAAGTATTCCCTGATAAGCAGAATAAAGGCTGTTTTGATCCTCCGCCAGGTGTCTGAAAGATTGTGTTAGTTTTTATCACATACAAGAAATGGCATCTTACATATATGTGACCTTAGAGCACTGACATAAACTTCTTATAAAATCT
>NC_056741.1:1538057826-1538060326 GCF_019279795.1 Protopterus annectens | reverse complement strand
AAATAGCTCTTACAGCCACAAGTTCACAAATTCATTCCCTAGGACACCTATTACCATGTTGTGGTGTGTAGCTTTCCTCTCACATACTTTGAAGTTGTGTGCGTTATACCCAAAACAGATAAACACGTGGGCAAAAAAATAAATAAATAAAATAAAATAATACAGCAGAAAAGGATCCATGCAGAGATCTTATGCTAAAATAAATAAACTGAAACCTATAATGTAATTTAAATGAAAATCTAGGCTGAGCTAATAGATCCCAAGTTTTCTATCAATAACTTTCAGTGAAGAATATCCCCAGCACTTCAAAATTGATAGTACTAGTACTTTGAATCCGATCCAGGAAATATTTCAGAACTCGTTCTGAACTAGTGAAAGTAAAGAGTAAAGTATTAGTTTATTTGTATATAAAACGATATGGTGTAGACAGCTGTCCGCTGTATGGTAATGTATTCACAGCTACATACTAACAGAATTATTATTGTATTACTGCAAATAAGCAAGAGGATAAAAGTCTAAGACTGAGTGTCTTAAGTATTGCCGCATCTTTTCAATGGTATCAGATGAAATCAGATGAATTTTATATATATATATATATATATATATATATATATATATATATATATATATACACACACATATATATATATATATATATATATATATATATATATATGTATGTTAAACATTAGAAAATGAACATATAAAAACAATAAATCTTTTCTTTTCTACAAGAACATTTGAAAATGAACATCAGAAAAAAGTATACACTCCTGTCTACTGTACTGTACTATTCATTCTGTTAACAGGCAACTATTCTGTCCTTTCCTGTCATCTTTGTCAGTTATACCAGACTTCTCTACATGTAGTTAGCCCCTCTGAAGACCTAGATAATTCTATGCCAATCAGCTTCACATGCAAAGATATGGGACATAAAGCAGATCTCATTTATGCAGACAGAGGCAACATAACTCAACTAGAACCACTTACATTGGTTGTGTGAAGGGCAGGTCCTGCCTCCTCAACCTAGTAAGCTTCTTTGAACAGGTTACAGGGGCTGTAGACAATGGTCACTTTGTACACAGTGCTTATTTTGACCAAGCCAAGGCTTCTGATACTATTCCCAATGATAGCATCTTTGAAAAATTAGGCAAAATTAATGTAAACTCCCACATTGTCTGCTGGATTGTAAATTGACAATCTAACAGATTCCAGGTTTCAAACGTTGCTGGTATACTCTTTGAATGTGAAACTTTACCTTTCAGTAAGCACGATCTTCCTGCTAACTACCACATCAGTAGCAACACCCTAAGTATGCACTCAGTGGTGAGAGACCTGGGACACAGTTTGACAGCAACCTTACGTTTGATCACCTTGTATTCACAGTGGTAAGAAGGGTATTCTATATTGCTCATCTCATATGTAAAGGGCAATGCCTCCAGAAAAAAATAAGTTATAACCTCCCTGTATGCTTTCCTTATCAGGCCAATAACTGTGTACAACACCCCCTTTTGGTATGCACCTTTCTAAGCATCTACAGCAATTGGAGAGACCACAAAGGTTCCTCACAAGGAAAATTCAAGATCTTCAGCATCTTTCCTATGAGTATCATCTGAAGTCACTGTCACTTTATTCTGTTTCATACAGACTACTCAGACGTGATCTCTGACCCTGTTTTATTGGAAATGCTACATATCCATAAGTCAAATGGCACCCGGGTTACTCATTCTAAAGACCTAAACTTGGTATGTGACAATAGAAACTGCTGGAGGGAAAGATTTGTCTCCCAGAGGTTACCACACCTTTGGGACAGGCTCTCACTTCCTGTCAAACAGAGCACCTCATTGGCCTCTTGAAACACAATCTGGACGATTGGATGGGTAACTGTAATTCCCCCTGGGCATTCAGCTTGTGTCTCTCTTGGACATGGGAAATAAGTGCTGATCGTGGAAACAAAGGTAACTTGGCTAGGCTTCTAAAGGCACTAAGGCCATTAGCCTAGTGATCCTAGGTTGTAATACACACTGATTGAAAAGAGCTGTGAGATGTTCCAGCAATTCTGTCTGCTGTTTACTATCGACCTATTAAATCCCACCCAAGAAAAGTCAGCATTGGTATTGTTTATGAAGCATGGTGGTCTGCATTGTCTTTTTGCTTTTCTCTAGCTCAATTTTATGGCTGCAAAGGGACTTAGAACTCTGACATGCAGTGTTTTGTACTTAATCCATCTAGGTTCTGCCATGTTATTTAAGCTTCTATCACACTATTTCCTGATCTCAAAAATCTGTATTTCAATTCCAAAGGCCAGATACCTGAACTCTTAATGCTAAACTTGCAATTGTATTCAAACACCACTGCATCAAATGTGCAAGCTGTAAATGAACTTTTAATTACCCAGCTTAAAACCCACACCTTTTTATAATGCACCCTTTCTTTTTTGCTTCTTATCCATAGCTAAATTGCTTTGTTAAAAATCTTTACTATACTCTGTCATTGCTCT
>NC_056741.1:1538015326-1538052826 GCF_019279795.1 Protopterus annectens | reverse complement strand
CCAGCAAAACTAAAAATCTTTTTCAAGATGGTCAAAAAAATTTTGAAGACTTGGATACTGCAATTTTATTTATTAAAAACAATAAAATAATAGAAAGAATTGAAGATATAGAATGGGCTTCCACTAGTCTCAAAAGAAACGCTGACAGCAACACTTGGAAAACTTTTGATTCTAAAAAGAAGCTAAAGAAATGACTTATACACATAAGGTCATTTAAACTTTTTGGTTTTGGGATACTTAACTTTGGATGATAATCTTTTTGAATATAAGTTTCTGGTTACAACGACCCTATAAATTGAGGAAAATAATCTGGATTCACAGGTGAGCTATTTAATTTTGTTTATTGTAACGTGTTGTTGTTTTCTTTTATTATTTTCTCTTTGCCTTTTAATAATATCTTGCTCATAGAAATGGTTGTGGTAATGTAACTTATTTCATTTGGCTTATTGGTTTTGTACTAATAGTCTATAGTATGCATCTAGTGTTTTGTTTTTTTTCTGATGATTTGGTCATATTATTCTGTCTGATGCCTATAGAGGGGTTGCCTCTGTGGGTGTTATCTTTGTTTGAAGCCATACTACTTCATGGATGCCGTGTAGTGCTGGTTAGATATGCTCTGATGCTTGATGTGCATTGAAAACAGGTAAGGCAGCATCGTGGAAAATGGCTGTATGTGATTTATTTTCTTTTTTTGCTGGTGATTTGGTGTTGTTGGTTTGGGAATGGTTATGTACTTTTTTGAACCTGTTTGTATGTCAATCGGGTGCTGGTTGCTTCTCTGGTTGATGTGTTGGTTGCCTGCCCGTATGCAGATGGTGAAGTGTTCTTTGGGTTCGATAGATAAAGTGTCGTGAAAGGTAGTGTTTCGGGAGTATGTTGGTATTGATTTCTTGTGTTTATGCTTGGTAAGGACAGCCGGTTGCTAGCTAGGGTTTCTTTGTATTTATTGTTTTAATTTAGTTGGGAAAAGCTTTGATGGTGACTAATGTGGTGGCTGGTTCTGTTGGCGATAGTTGTGTGCTTTGATTATTTTCATCTGAATGGCTTGCTCGTGGTGTTAAGCTCTCGAGTAGCAGTTGTTTTTAAAAAAATGAAAGAGAAAATCCTTTGAAAAGCATTACCATTCATTTCCCGCTTCACATACAAAAAATACTTATTTGGATTGAGCTTAAGAAGTTCAGTTGTGTTACGAATGACCCAGCCAGATGATGAGAGTCTCGCTCACATAAATAAACATCCAGTGTTGACATTTGACCTTGGATTCTGTCTATTCACGTAGACTTGGAACTTTGAGACACTGACAAGAGATGGGTGAAACAGCTGATTCCCTAATTCGAGACAGTAACAAGATACTTCATTTTTGAATACTTTCTGTTCTGTCATTCTCTTTGCCACTAGGTATATTCTATGTCATTTACAAAAAGATATTGTGAATATTTATTTTATTTTATTTATTTTACATTTGTTAACCAGGGTGTCTGACTGAGCCAAAAAGGCCCTTTTTCAGCAGAGGCCCGGGGAGAAAAGCTCCACAAAGAAAAATTACAGACACATTTAGTTATTTAGACATGATCAGTATATACACAAATTACAAGAGACATGTTTTTACAGTGGTATGCAGCACATAAACAGTTACAGTGGAGACAACGAACAAAAAATATTAATTTTAAAAATAAAGGTAATTAATAGATTTGTGGTATACAGCTGAAATTTGGAACAAAGGTAGAACGCATACATAGTACACAGATACAGTACATACATTGTAGATTAGCCAGTGTTTGTGAGTAAGATTGAAAACTTATCAAGTGCTCTAGATTTAGTATGTATATTTTATCTGCTTTCACTAGCCTGGGGAGCAATCATGGCACTGCCAACTTTGCTTGAGATGTTGCTGATGAGGTTTTTAAAGGAGACTTTGGATGATGTGTTTTGAATGCTAGTAGGGACAGAGTTCCATTTTTTAGCCACTGAACTACTATATAATGCATCTACAAAGCTATTGTGGCTGTTGGTGACTTCTAGTAGTAGTTTGCTTGATGATCTAAGAGGCCTTTTGGCTGAGTGATGTTGTACTAGGTTTTTGAGGGCAGGACACTTATTGGGGAGGTAATAGATAGAATTGCAGAGGCAGAGCTGATTGTAGGTTAGGAGGTTGGGCAGTTCAAGCCAGTGGAGCTGTCTCAAAGCAGTACAGTGATGAGTTCTATATGAGCAATTTGCAGCAAAGCGGGAAATTCTGTTATAGCAGGCTTCCATTTTGCTTAGTTCAGTTTTGTTGAGATTAGTCAGAATGGGAGTTGCATAGAGTAGGGTGGATAGAAGTTGGGAGTGAGCAATGGCTGATCTTGTGTTGCTGGTAAGAAATGGTTTGATACGGTAGAGTGACCCCAATTTGGCATGTACTTTTTTAAAAGTTACGTTGAGATGACTATCAAATTTTAGGTGGGAGTCTATGGTTATTCCCAATAGCTTAGCCTGTGCCACTGGAGTAATTGGAGTAGAATTTGTGGAGTAGATAGTGAATTGACTGTTAGTGTTTTTGTTAGAACTAGTTATAATCATAAGCTGAGTTTTCTTTGGATTGAGGATAAGTTGGGCTTTGGTAATGTAGTTTTCAATGTCAGAGAACATTAGTTGAGTTGTTTGCAGTAGGGTGGGAATGTTTTGTGCAGCACAGATTAAGGTAGTGTCATCTGCATACTGAATTATAGATGCATGCTGTGTGGATGTATGGAGGTTATTTGTGAAGACTGCGAATAGTAGTGGTCCTATGATAGAACCCTGTGGGACTCCTATAGTTATGGGCAGCTGAGGAGAGAGATAATTTTCCCATTTCACAGCTTGGTACCTGTCAGTTAAATACCTTTGGAACCAGGTAAGAGTGGAATTTGATAGATGATATTGGTTTAGTTTGTTTATCAGGATTTGGTGTGAGACTGTGTCAAATGCTTTGGACATATCCAAAAAAAGAGTTGACACTTGTAGGCCTTCATTTCTGAGATGATTTACTGTGTCTGTGAAGCAGAGGAGGGCTGTAGTGGTACTATGGGCAGGTCTGAAACCATGCTGAGTAGATGACAGGATGTTGCTGTCTAGGAGATAGTTTAGCATCTGGGTATGGATGCATTTTTCTAGGAGTTTGGCCAGGGGGGAGAGTAAAGCAATGGGTCTGTAGTTATTAAGTTCAGTGGAGGTCCCTCCTTTATGTATGGGTGTAACATAGGATATTTTCCAGAGCTTGGGCACATAGTTTTCAACAATTGATCTGTTTATGAGAGTGGAGACTGGGATAGCAATAGCATCGGCTGTGAGTTTCAAGAAATAGCTGGGGAGTAGGTCAGCTGCTGTTGATGAGGTTTTTAGTTTGGAGAGCATGTTTTTTATTGAAGTGGTGGAAACTGTCTTGAGGGTAAAGCTTGTATTAGTGTTATTTGTGTTGGGGGGGTAGTGAGGAAGGAACTGTCCTGTGATACTAAGGATAGAATTGAGTTCACAAAGTGGGAACTGAATTGTGTTTTGATGGGAACTTTAGTGTCAGTGGTGGTTGGTTTGGTGGTAGCCTTTTGGGTGGATTTTTAGTAGCTGGTTTACATTTTTCCAATATTTTTGCGGGTTGTGTTGGTATTTAGTTTGTAATGCTGTGTAGTAGGATGTTTTGTCCAGCCTAATGCATTTTTTGCATGATTGGCAGTTCTTGGTACTTAGTTAGGCTTTGTGTTTCTTTGTTTTTTTGATAGTAAAGCCAGGCAGTGTCTCTTGACTTGAGGATTTGTTTGGTTTCTTTACTGAGCCAGGGGTTTGTAGAGGTTCTAACCTTGATTTTGCACAATGGAGTGACAGTGTCTAGGTGTTGTAGAAATGTTTTGTTGAAATATGCTACAGCCTGGTCAAGTGGGAGGGTTTTTAGGGGGGTTCAGTCACAGTTGCAGAGTAAAGTGTTGAGGACCTCAGGAGAGAATGTTTTTGTGTTTCTAGTGAATATATAGTTAGTGGTTTTGCATATGCTTGTTCTACTACGTATAAAGTATATTATGGTGTGGTCACTTAAGGTGTCTGGGAGACTGCCTGTGTGAGGGTACAATGTGGGGTTGTTAGTTAGGACCCAGTCAAGGATGGATTCCCTTTTAGATTTTTTATCACACCTAGTTGTAATTTGGACTAGCTGCTGGTAGCCATGGAGATTTATTAGATTACTTGGTATTTAATTCATGAATTCACCAATATAATTAATGAATCATCTTTAAGAATTTAATAAATAATATTTAGATGTTTTCAAAAACATGTTTTTGATATTTAGGATCCTATATGCTTGCAATAACAGTAAAACGCATAAAATATGACTTAGTTGGCCTCAGTTCGATTAGCAGCTCAGACACAAGAAGACCCGGGTAAGGGATGTAGAAGTAATTGGCTGGTATGGGCTCATTTATCCTGGGGATGTGAAGAATGGTGGTGTCAATTAGTTTGTTACCACCATACAAGTGATGTCTAGCTTGACACTGGAAAGGACAGGATGAAGAATGTGCTCATATTATCCCTAGCTAGTGAAGATAGCTCTTTTTAACTTATATAAAAGATAATCCATTTTTATTTGAAGGGTGTAGAATGTCCCTAACTATGAGATGCTTGTGTCAGCCATCAGGAAAGGAGGATAGGGCCTTATCAGAAATGCTATTGTTGATTGGTCGCTAGTAGAGGGCACAAATAATGCCATGGATCCTTGAATGACAGCTCTGCAGGTAAGATGTCATATCTGTGAAGGGGATATCCAGTATAGGGAAATAAATGGGTTCAAGACCAGTAGAAGGAAAGATGATGGTTGGGAATCATGGTGATAAAAAGTATACAGCAAAAACTCATTTTCACAATTTGTGTGACCTTTAATTTTCCACTAATTAACTTTTTGGTGTACAGTTAACTTGTTGTTATTCCACAAACAAACAAACCTAGTTCCTCTCCATTTACTGTTGAAACAGGAATTGAAGTACAATCACTGCTTGTTTAGGCTGTAAATTGTTTCCTTTTTCTAATCATTTAATTCTTTAATAATTCTCATCACATATTAAGAAACACTTGGATACAATTAAATGGTAGTTTTCTTACTACACTGCTTATAGACTATTACATATCATTTTGGCACACATTTTTGTGTTTCTTATGTATTAAGTCAAAGCATTTTAAATGAGTTAAATGATTTATGCATCTGTTAGCAGGTCTTACTTCAGTACTTTATCTCTGATGTTTTGTACTGAAGAAAAAAAAAACACTAAGTGATCCTACATTCTCTTTAACCACACTTATTTACCTGAAATCTACAGTCTTGTGCAAGTGCAATTCATACTGTTTCCCAACTAACTTTATGGATGTTCACTAATGCCACATAATTAAATTATAAGTTTTATATACCACAAGAAAAAAGAAAAACATCTCTTTTAGATATCTTTTTGGTAGTTCTGACATTGGAAAGAAATTACACCCAAAGCAGCTTTTAGTGAACATAGTTTGTACTTTTCTCCTCTACTGATCAATCATAGATGTACATAGGATCATAGGAGGTTACAAAGCTAATAGCCCCGGGGTCCTTTTAAGTCTGGTCATGTTTCACTCTTATTTCTTATTAAATAATAGAGATACAGGCTATATTTTCATGCAGAAAAAGATTAACATTGACTGCTCCTATCTGACAGGACACAGGTGAAATTCCCAGGCTAAATTTGTTGTTTCTCATCCAGTTGTCTAAAGTTATGCATTTATAGAGTCATTGAGAAGTTCTTTTTGACTTGAACTAAGAATTTCTCCCTGAGGAATGGCAACATTCATGAGACATAAATGTTTCTCTGGGAAATTGTGTTGAGGACGCAGGCAGAGTTGGGGTCCCTAAAGTGAGTGAACTTTGTCCCTTGTGACTTATAGATATGAAGCATGTTTATCAAGGCAGGATCAGAGATTGCTCTGTAGGTAAGGCACAGGTTGCCTCTAAAAAGTTTATACTACAAAGAGTACTGTGACAGTAATTTCAGTTTGTTCATGTATGCCATGTACTTGAATTTCCATATTGAGAGACCTTAATGGTCTCCTCATTTGCTGCAGATGTCTGGTAAGGTATATGTCTATATGAGCATTGTACTCTATTATTGGCATGACGAGAGATGAGTATAGGGGGGTTATATATTTTTTTTTTAATTTTTTTTTTCACTTCAGAAGCAATGCTATTACTTACGAGATGTGTAATGTGAAAGGCCTTCCTTGCCACTCTGGACACAAGATGATCAAAGTAATATTATTTTGACTTTATTTTATATGCAAAGTTTAATTTACAGCATGGCTTATGAATATATATAAATGTATGGAGGTTGACCATTAGAATATGAACTACGGTTATGTTGCTCCAGTTGTTTCCTTTAGATGTTTTACATATTTGATCTTGATTTTTTTGGTAGAAGTTTTTCAGATTCATCAAATGACTATAAATAATATGAGCAACAGGGATTTTATAATTTTCCTAACAACATGTTTAACTGCTGAATACCATGCTTTTTCGTATCCATTTCTTGTTTTATCCTGTTAGTATAAAGTGTTCACATGAATTAATGTAAAAATGTTTAATTACTACAAGACGCTGATATGTTGCTAGTACTCAGAAAATGTATAGAGCATAATAATCTAGCCAGGTTGTTTATGATTCATAGTTCAATTAAATTCACAAATGTTTTTTTACACCTGCTTATTACGATAGCAACATTTCACATATTCATATTAGTATTGCTACAGTTTGGTATTTTTACCTAAAAATAACTTTATTTTTTAAACAGTAGCTGGTTTAATGTTGCTACTAGATTAAGGGTTAATTTAGGTGATACTATGTCACCTAGATTGGGAGTTTTAAACTCCAGAAGGGGTTATATTGTAAATATTGTTTAACTAATCAGTTATGGTATTATTTGTTTGAAAGCTTTATTGATGTTCACCACTAAATTGAATAGTGAGTCCTTTCAAAGAGATCTGAAGATGATTATTTCTATTCCAACTGGGAAATCTCACACTAAATTACTAGAAATTAATATAATATTAACACCTGATGGTCAATTCTCTGATTTACTTTGTTTAATCTTAAATGACAGCTATAAAAAAGTATTTCCATTAACATTAATGGCTTAAATAATCCAGGTAAGAGAGGTAATTTATTTAGATACCCTAAACTTCATAAATCTCAACTAATATTTTTACAAGAGACTCACCTACTCTCGGAGGATTTATCGAAACTAAATAATAAATCTTATTCTGTTTTAGTAAGCTCTGAACATCTTCAAAAAAAGAGAGGAGTAGCCATCTTGTGGAATAACTCACTACTATTACCCAAAATAATAGACAGCTATAAAGACAATAAAGGAATGTTTTGTGCTATAACTTTGGAACTAAATAAAAAAATGTATACATTATTTAATATATATTGGATTCCAGGTACAGGTACTAACAAGGTTAAACAACATTTAGATCAAATTGTGCATTTTACAAAAGGAAAATCAGTAATAGCAGGGGACTTTAATTGTATATTAGATCATAAAGATTCTTCTAATAAAGGTAAAAGGAAGAGCTCATCAGCTAAGAAATTAAGAGATTTTATTGAAATATTTCTTTTAAAAGATATTAATCATTTTATGATTCCAAATTCATTATTTTATACTTTTTATTCCCAAAAAACATAATACATATTCTAGAATTGATAGAGTTTTGGTTTCCAATGACCTATTAGATTTTCTAAGTAATACAAAAGTACAAACATGCCCTATTTCTGACCATAATGCTATTATTTTTTATCTCAATATCAACAATGTCTCTACTATTCAAATCAAAAGAATACCAGCTTATATTACAAAGTTAAAAAAATTTAAATAATTCATTATAATTGAAATTCAAATTTTTTTACAATTGAATAATTCAAATGACATATCATACATATATATATGAGATGCTTTAAAAGCATATCTATATGGAAAAATTATGAGCTGGCATTATAATAAAAATAAATTATGGAATAAAGAACTTTATGATATACAACATAAAATAGATAATCTAAAGCTCAATCAAAAAGTAGATACAGATACTATTGATAAACAAATGGAAATAAACTCTCTAAATAATAACTATATTGAAATATTAAACCATAAAACAAAAATAATTGCAGAAAAATATAAATTAATTAATTATTCAAATAACCCAAAAGATTTAACGTTATTGGCTAATAAAACTAAAAGATTAAATAAAATTAATCATATCAAAGAAATATTCTCTCCTCAAAAAAAAAAAAAAAAAGATAGTAAGTAATCTTTACAACATTCTGTTGGACTATAGAATTTTTTTTAACAATATCAACCAAAATTCTAACACAATATATCCTAAAAAAGATATAAAAACCTTTGTTAGCAAATATACTAATAAAAGACTATCTACTGAACAGAAAGATATTATAGACAAATCTATTTCCTTTAAAGATATTCAAACACAAATTAACAAAGTAAAACAAAATAAAGCCCCAGGAAATGATGGCATCATTCCAGAAATTTATAAAATATTTCCTAATATGGCACTAAAATTAGTTCATGGAGTCTTTAACCTCGCACAAAACTTTAGCAAAACCCCTCCTTCTTGGAAATACAGTTTAATTTCTCCCATATTAAAACCAAACAAAGATCCAACCAAATGTCCCTCATATAGACCCATTTCTTTACTCAATGTAGATTACAAAATGTTCATGTCTATTTATGCTGATAGATTAAAAAATGTTTACCTAATTTGATTGATGATGATCAAACAGGATTCATAGTGAATAGGAATTCATATGATAACATAAAAATAACTTTCATTTTGATTGAATCAGTTAAACAATTAAATAAAAATTTGACTTTGATTAGTTTAGATATTAATAGTGCATTTGATTCTGTTAACTGGAATTATTTATTTATCCTATTAGAAGAACTATTTTTTTCTAATAAATTTATAAATCTCATTGCTCAGTTATATATAGATAGTCAAGCATACATTAAATTTGGCACAAGTATATCACAAAATATACCATTAGTTAAGGCACTAAACAAGGATGCCCATTGTCCCCTTTATTATTTACACTAATTATGGAACCATGGGCAAACCTAATAAGATGGGATAACAATATAACTGTTATAATTAAAATTCCACTTCATTATATAAAATACAGTTGTTTGCTGATGACATTCTTCTCACCTTGGCTGATGAAAATACATCTATTCAAGCCCTCTTTAATAAGATAAATCTTTTTCAAAGGAAATCTGGTCTAACTTTTAATAATAATAAAACACAAATTCTCTTAATTTGCCCAAAACAATTTAATTTACATGATGATTATAAAAAATATGTAACGCAATCCGATCAAATTCTTTATTTTGGCATTTTAATAGCTAAAAATATTAAGGATATCATACAAATTAACTGTAACAATTGTCTTACAATAATTGAAAATTTAACAAAGAATTGGAATATAATACCTTTCTCTATGGATGAAAGAATCACTATTATTAAAATGATTTTTCTCTTTAAAATTCTTTACATTATTCAATCCATCTCTATTCCTCCCCCATACTGGATAATTAAACAAATAAATGAATTTTTTTAAAAATGTTTATGGATTCCAAATAAATCTAGAATTGTTTTATCTCACCATATGAAAAACTGGGATAATGGAGGTATAGCATTGCCTAATTTTTTTTAATTTCATCTATGGTAAAAGTGATTTCTCTCTTAATTTATACTAATTATCAAGCTAAATGGAAAAAAAATTGTTTGAAATATTAATGTTGGATACTATAAAAAATAACTCTCAAAAAATGTTGTTTATAAATAACCCATTAATTTGGGTCATAACAGACCAGCTTTCCACCTTTTTTCCCTAAAATTTAAAAGTAATTATTTAACTCTTTTGTTAAAATCTTTTAGAAATTTTATATTTAAATATAATGTTTATAAAGAATGGTTATTCCTTCTCTTTCCTATAACCTACTCAACAGGTATTCTTTTTACCTCTTACTCTAATAAAATGTGTATCTTTAAACAGAAAAACATATTCTTTTGGTATCAATTGATGTAAAATAATGTCTTGAAATCAGTTAATTTACTAGATGCTGAATTCAGATTTGAGTCCCTTTATTGGTTGGAGATACATGAAGGAAGGAATTTTATACAAAATAGAATTGACTTAATGACCCCTTCAGTTAAGAAAGTTATACCAAACTTACTACATTACTTGATTGTATCTCTTCAGAATAATTCTCCTTCCACTAATAAACTCTCACAAATACATAAAGCTATCAAATCGGATTTAGATGTCTACTCTGACAATTACTGGAACTTTTTTATTTTCCATTAATAATTATTTCCCCAAAGACAAAGACAATTTCAATATTTTGAAATCATCTAGTATGACTACTTCCTTATTAAGATGGAGAATACTTTCCTGGACATATCTAAATAGATCTTTTATTACTCCTCATACATTGTGTAAAATTGGGAAAAAAGATATAAACTGTTGGAGAAGTAATACTAAAGTAAGTGCTGGTTGGGCTCACATGTTCTACGACTGTATCGAATTGGAAAAATTTTGGGATGATATAAATGATTTTATGCAAGCTATTTTTACATACAACTTTACTTTAACGAAATCCTTAATATTAGTTAACACTCCAGTTCCAGCTTGTATTAAGGTATCTGATTACCCTTTGATTTGGTCTATGCTAGCCATAGCAAGAAAAATCATCACTAGAAATTGGAAATCTAATTCCTCTCCATCTTTACAAGAATTTAAAAATCTTTTTAATGAAGTCTCTTGTTTGGAAAAAACTAACCATCGGGAATAGAATTTCTAAAAATACTTCTTCTCTTCACAGTTGGAATAAAATATATGATTTTTTTTACAAATATAGTTCTATATTATAGTAAATATCATTTACATATTTATAAATGATTTTAAATGTATTGATCTATGGTGAACATATTGTATATAGTTATATATTGTTTATTGTTATGTTATTACTTCATGTAAAATTAATTTTATTTTATTTGTTTAAAAAAAAAGAAAAAAATTACTTAATTTCATTTAACTTTATTGCATATTAAATTTCTCAAATAAAAATGTTTTGAAAAAAAATGTATTATCTTCAAGAACATCTGCTGCATAATTGTTACCTATAAAAATCACTCCTTGATAAGCTGTAAATGACCATTCCTGATTCATGCCACATTACCCAGCTTAGAAATGTTCATGTTGGATAGACACTCCTGTGTTATGTTTGAAATACACAAAAAGAGGGTGGGGCATCAGATCAGAACAAATTTTGGACTATACTATCAACCTTACCTGTATCCTCTGTGAAATCACACCATGCTCCACAACGGAGCTTTTCTAAAACTGTAGTGGCAACCTGCATCACCTTAATATGTAGCAGCATGGGTTTATCAAGTGCAAGTCATGCTTTTTGAATTTGGAGGTATTATTTGAGCACATAACATCAGCATTTCTTAAATGAGCTATAGGGCTGGCTGCCTGCTTCAATCTTGCCAAAATCTATGTAATGAAGCCAATAAGGAAGTTATAATTTTCATGTGCTACGAATATGTCAATGCACATATAATTTAATACATAAAAGAGTGCTTACCTGACCCTACTGACAGAGGTAACCAGTGGAATTCCCAAGGGTCTCCATACTAGCACCCCTTCTTTTGGGCTAGTTTTCAGATATGCAGATGATTCCATTTTAGCTAATATAGTTACTAACTTTAATAAGAATTACCAACATGCTTTATATCAAAAGGACATTGTTTGTGAACTAGCAGTAAACTTCGTTTTAACATCATCACAAATAGAAACATTAGTTTAGTTAAAAATAAATGAGGAAATCAGAAGAAAATGGTAATAAAAATAATGAAGCTGGTATCTAAATAAGAAGTAAATAAGACTTCAACTAATTTGAATCCAGTAGAATCATGAAGGCATTTTCAGCAGCTCATCTAATCTTAGAGAGTATGGGTTATCATACTAAATAAATCATTATCGTTTGACACCTCACTGGTTTGACTTTCATGCCTTTACCTGGGCCTCCTAGACAATTAGAAACTACAGTGATTCCTTACAAGAAAAATCACAGTGATGGAAAACAAATGGTACTCTACAAGATTTGGAGACCTTATGCTCAGTTTCTTCCAGGTTCATTGTAGGTGACTTCAGTCTAGTAAACATTACAATGTCTGATCTGCTTGAGACCATACTTAAAATGCACTATAGGGTGAGGTAACACTAGAATGTAAAACCTATTTATGAAAATAAACATTAACAAAAAAAAAAAAGGAAAAACCTGTGCTGTTCTATGAAGCTGACTGACCCCTTCACTAACTCCATAATTGTAATAACTAAAACTTTAAACATTAAAGTAAAAGTAGTTTATTTGATTCCTGGTGCATTCAAGTCTGAAGGTGCCATGTATTAGTAGGTGATAGAAGATACTGACAGTACTTTTGAATCTAACCCTTCCGATGAAGTGAGCCAGGGGCTACAAAATGGTGACTATGATGCTTCTCAGTCATTATGAAAAGATATAAGAAAGCCAATATGATTACAAATTACTTGGAAGTGATGAGAAGAGAATGGTTTTGGTTTACTATCAAAATTTCGAACCATACTCCGTCGACTGTACTATCGTCGAACACGGAAGTTCGAAAACGGTAATATTGATGTCAAAAAAACAATATAGGAACGGGTTTTAACATGGGTTGAGGTAGGGGAGATGTTTGTAGTTTGGAATAATACTGAACACCTACCTTGACCCATGTTAAAACCCGTTCCTAGATTGTTTTTTTGACATCTATATTACCGTTTTCGAACTTCCGTGTTCATAGGTTCATAGGTTCATAGGTAGTACAGTCAACAGAGTACAGTTTGAAATTTTGATAGTAAACCATGGTGTTATATGACCAAGTTTGCTTGCTACATACTCTTTTTGGTGCAGGTTGCATGGGATTATTTTTGTGGCAGCATCACTTCTTCCTTAACTACCCTTTTAAAAATATGTGCATATTGCAAGTAGGCTGGTCAGGTACTGGTATTCCCCACCAGACTGTATTACTCTCCCCATGTTGGCATACAAGGTACATGGGAGCAGAGTGGACTTATAGAGCCCAACTGTTGCTGATAGCACCTTTGGATACTTTAGTATGCAGCCTTACTCCCTTCTTTTGTGCAAATATCATGATGAGTCTGAATTACAATGAAATATAGTTAGTAGGAGTGTATCATCCCTATGCAACAGGAAAATATCCAGCCCTAGTTCATGCCATCTTCTGGCTCCAGCCTGCACTAGAGACAGAACAAGTAGTACACCCCTCCCACATGGTACTCCCTTGGTAAAGGTTTTGAGTTATATGCCTTGTCATTCTTTCATTGCTCCCCCCTTCCTCACCAGCTCCAGCATGTGCCAAAACCAGTTATCAAATTCCAGTCACCTGAGTCACAGTCAGAGATTTATCCCAATGCACCACCCTTTTGGCTGTTGTTTTCTGCATACTTGAATTGTTTGGAATGGGGATTAAGCTAAGAAAGTTAAATCTTAGATTGTCTGAAAAAAGGGCAGGTTTGCAGGACAATGCAAACAACAAGATTTCAGAATGGATGGGCTTTGCAAACAATTCAATAGGGATTATAAGACAGCAAAAAACTATCGACAAATATGGCCCAGTTCTCAATTTTCTGACAGCACTGTCATTCCAGAGAAAGATATTAGATATGGGAAGCCCAGGCCAAAAATTATTATGTTTTTAGTTTTATGAAATGGACCAGGTACTTCAGCAACTGCAGCAATGTGGTAGAAAACTTTCAGTGATTGGTTGACATGCATATATTTATCATGAACATTTCAAAGTACCTCAAACACTTTTTGTTATTTATGGAAACTAAAAAAAGAATACAAGTGAAAAAAGTTAAAGTATAAAAAACTGACACTTCCTGCTACACTGCAAGTGTTTTGGACTGATGAAAAGTCTTAGATTTTGAAAATCCCAACAAAGGAGTTAAAAGATAAAGACACTACCACTGGGATTAGCACAGCTACAGTAAATACAATAAGACATACAAGACTATTTGAATGAGAGATGCAGATACTGCTGGAGAAATATTAAATGAAAGGGTAGAGAATATGGATATGTGAAAAAAGATGAATGCTTGTGTGCAAAATCTCTGGAACAACATGTTTTGAAAAGACAACGTTTCTACCAGTACAGACAAAATAAAAAGACTATTTTCCACAAAACATCAAGATTGCCAGGATAATTAGCCAGTGTCCTGATGGGGAAGGAAAAAATTTGGCCTAGGTGTTTGGTGATTCATTTTTCACATTTTATGGATAGAAATAGTATTAAAACATTTAATGGCTATTGAGCTGTTCCTGGCATGTAGAGAGATAAAGCCTTGACTGTGGTCAGACTGACCTGGGTGGCCAGTAGGGTTACAGATGGGCATTATCATCCCTGGTGGGGAATGGTTTTACGAGAATCCCCATCAGTGATCTCTAGTGGAGGCTGGAGTCACTGACACAGGGGACTGTAGCCAAGGATGGAAAAGGATGAGGGCATGACTGAGCCACTGAGGAGGTGGTTCAAACTGCAGCATGTCCTCAGTGCAGGCCCATGCCATGGGCATATCATGTAATCTGGAGAAGGAAGGGGGAACATGGGTTAGACCATACAAAAAAAATCATAATCCCCCTCCCTGGACAAGGACACAGGAATAACAAGCTATAGGATGATGCAGAAGGGGGGCAAAAAAGAGCTCAAAATATTTGAGGGTTAGTGCCTATGTGGACAAATACAAATATTTTATTATATGTAGATATTAAAATACAAGGGCTGTATATTCAAGTAAAGCTCTTCTCCTGGGCTTCCACTTAAAGTTGTTTCTTGCCCAGTCAGAATTTCCCAGTAAACAAGCATCAATAAATAAATATTAAATGTTTGCACACGGAGTTACATATATTAGGAAATGTTTAACAACAATGTTGCCTGAGCAAGTGCTTCTCTTCATTAGGTTCATAGATGATATTTGTGGAGACTGTCCAGATATCATAAAATATAGTTAAGTATTAACCATACAAGGCAGTTAATGTCAGGTTTGAAAAAGAATATGGTAACACTTTAGCAAATGTGCTTGAGCATTTTAGTCTGAACCAAAAACTATGATTCTTAAAAAAGCTTGAAATATTAATGTATTTATTTATCCTGTAAGTTACTAAGTCCTTGCATTTATCAAGCCTTGGGAATGATGTTTACTGAGTTTATTTGAAAAGAACAGAGCTTGGTAAACCATTAACTATTGGAAATGTTTAATTGAAAGAGAAATTGTAATGGTGTAGTACTGATCATATGATAGAGAAATTTTGCAGAACTGTTGCAGAATATGTTGAAACGTTAGTCATATGGAAATGGCAATTAAATGTGTTATGAAATGTTAACTATAAATTCTTTTTTGTTTGTTTCATAAAGATTTATGTATACTGAAAGGATAAGATGTTGGGATTGTTAACAATGTCGATTATTATGAAGTAATAATTTTATGAACAGATTCATGTTGCGTATGAGGTAGTATGTAGTATGTAGTGCAGAAATGGCCACCTATACAAGATTTTAGAACTCATGGGAAAAATAAAATAAAACTGCTAAAATATAGTTCATAGGGCAGCTAATTCATCTAAAAGTGTGCAACTAAAAAACAGTAAATCATATGATCATGCATATATTGCAGTGATATGGAACATGGTATAACTTAGCCACATCAATGACTTAATATTAAGGGGCAGCACAGTGGCACAGTAGAGAGCATTGCTGCCTCACAGCAAAAGCTACAGATTCCCCGGTTCTTTTCTCACCTAGGGTGCCTTCTGTGCCAAGTCTGCATGTTCTCACTGTGTTTGTGTGGGTTTCCTATGGGTGCTCTGATTTCCTCCCACATTCCAAAGACATGCAGTAGGTGGATCTGACACTCCAATATGACCATAGGTGTGAGTGTGCATGCAAGTGTGTGATATGGAATAACAACCTTGTCAGGGATGGCTACCCAGTCATGTGAAGCATGGCTCTAGATGATTGTCACTGTTGAAGTGACACCCTGACACATGTGGAAAAAATGGGAAAAAGGGGTGTTGTGAATGGATGATCAAGACTGTATATATAAAGTACAATTATAGTAAACCTATTTTTTATAAACATGTGTACTTGGGAAATTCAAAGTGCATTTGTTTTGTGTATGTATGTATAGGTAAGTGCAAGATGAAAGAAAAAATAATGTATGTGATATTCATAAGAGATAATGTACAGTTACTTCAGCTGTGCGCAAACGTGAGGGAAGAATTTTGAATATTCCTACAATTAGTACATAATTCCCCAGGCTGAAACTGAAATGGGTCTGATGGGATCAGTGATTGATCCCAGTTAACAAATTCAAAATAAATAAATAAAGAAGCAACAATGGAAGGAAAATTAATTGATGGTGTCATGTACATTAATGGAATGATGGGGAGAACAATACATTTAAATGAAAGACTTGTTGCCCTGACCACAGGAGTTTACTTACTAATGATAGGCACATTGGGTGTGTGGCCATCAGTTCTAAGGGTTCGAATGTCAAAGATATGAGATTTAAAAAGCTTATACCAATCATGTTTACAGCTATAATTGACCCAACAGGATGAATATTATGGATTTTTTCAAGAAATATCTGTGACCAAAGAAATAAAAATAGTCCCTCATATCCACTCCTGGTTTGACTGATGAGGAGGGTGAAACTTATGAAGTGTTCTAGAATCAATCAGTTATGGGTGTTTAGGCAACCATGAAACAAATGATTTGAATGTTAATAATTAATACAGATGTGGAACCCAGGACTAGAAAATGAAACAGTGTTCACTGCACTGGAAGTTTAAACAGATAGCTTGATACTAGGAAAATACCTGGGGTTTGGACTAACTTATTAACTGCTAGTAAAAGAAGGTTTTATACACTGGATTACACACACACACACACACACACACACACACACACACACACACACACACACACACACATATATATATATATATATATATATATATATATACACACACACACACACACACACACACACACATATATATATATATATATATATATATATATAGATATATGTATATATATATATATATATATATATATATATATATATATATAGAGCTATATATATATATATATATATATATATATATATATATATATATATATATATATATATGTATAGTTCTAGTTCAATTAGTAGAAAAGACTCAAATTTGCACATGAAAACAAGGATACTGCATTACCTAAACCCATAGCATTAAAACTGAAAAACAAAGGAAACATCTTTTTTTCTGGGGTGGGCTGTGTCCACCATATCCTCTGCTAATAATATATATATATATATATATATATATATATATATATATATATATATATATATATATACATACACACACACAGACACACACACACACACACACACACACACACACACACACACACACACACACACATATATTTATATATATATATATATATATATATATATATATGTGTGTGTGTGTGTGTGTGTGTGTGTGTGTGTGTGTGTGTGTGTGTGTGTGTGGGTGGGTCTACTTGACAATACCGAAATGTCAGTAGACCGACTTTCATATGATCAAAATGAAATGAGTGAAGTTTCAAATAACTGAAACTTCACTTTGCTGAAGCTGAGATGACCAAACATGTGAAATACTAAATGCAGACTGAGCAGAGCAGGAGATTTGCTTAGTGCTGCACTGCAGTGCAATCCTGGAGTTGGTATATTTATGTTGCAGGGGATTTGGGGGGGGGGTCACAATGGGGTGCAGCCCCCCTGCAGAAAATGTAAAACAAGGATTTCCTTACATTTTTATTTTCAGATAATACAGTGGAGTACATGTTTGCGGTTGTCCCAGGAGCTTCCTGCAATTACAGTGCCATATTGACTTTGGTATGGAGTAGTACAATTAAAAGTTGCAGCACACTATTTCTGTTAGTACAATTGCTTTTTAAAATCATATATGCAAGAGTGCAAGCCCCCTGCACCCCCCCATGGGGGGATTCTGCTGCCCCCCCCCCACAACTTAAATATACCAACTCTGAGATTGCATTACCTTGGGGAAAAGGACATTTTAACATGTATTTTACTAATGGTACAACTGACTATATGTTAATAAGTCCTGTTCAATTTTTCAGGATTCATTCTTTTCAGTTTTTGCTGTTAAGGCATTTCGGCAATCTGGTCTCAGTGAAGTGAGTTTCGTTTATGTGAGCATTCGGTCATTCAAAGTAGACCCATATATATAACAAATACTCCAGTCCTTTTTGTTTGGAAATATCAAACAGAAGTCCATTCCATTATCTTCTTCAATGTGGGTTTCCATGATGCTGTCTTTACATTTTTATGTTCAGTAATGTGGCTGTTCAGCTAACTGAACCAGACTAACTTAGTGACCCTCTCCACCTAAACCTCCACCCCTTTTCAGACTTTAATACCTTTAACTCTCGCCCCACTATGTTTCCATGTGATCCATTATTTTTGAATATGTGAATGTTCTATAATCAACATGTATAGCCTGTTGTATTTGTTTTTTCTCTCATCCTATGTTAATCCTACCTCTTATGCGTGGAAATGTACAATGTCATGTCATTATGTTGGAGCTTTTCTCCCCGGGCCTCTACTGAAAAAGGACATGTATCCAGCTAGACTAGCCCAGTCAACAAATGTAAAATAAATAATAAAAATAAAAATATATATATATATATATATATATATATATATATATATATATATATATATATATGGGTTCCCTTCAGATAATCGAACTTTTAAAAGCTCGGACTTCATATGGCTGAGACCATATGACAGAACTCTTAAAAGTACAAACGGTCTGAATGGAGATCTCCAAACAGCGTGGAACAGGAATATTTCCATTTTCCATAATGTAGAGCAATCTCGGAGTTGGTATATTTAAATAGCATGGGGTGTGGGAAGTGCAGGGAGGATTTCCCCCCTGCTAGAAATGTTTATTTTTTTTTGCTTTATTTTTATATGTATGGGTCTACTTTACATGATTGAGCTTTCAAATGTTCGACTTTCGTATGGCTGAGACCATATGATCGAACATTTAAAAGTATGAACATGTAAAATGTTCATACTTTTAAATGTTCGATCATATGGTCTCAGCCATATGAAAGTCGAAGATTTGAAAGCTCAATCATGTAAAGTAGACCCATACATATATATATATATATATATATATATATATATATATATATATATATATATAGCTTACTATTGTTATTTCAAATGGCAAAACATTTGCCATTTGAAATACTGACAATTTAAACCGAAACCAAACATTTCAAGCATACACAATCTCACCCCAAATGACTGACACATTTGAGTCGACATTGTCACCAAAAATGTGACGTGATAGCCATATAGGAGCTGATGTAAATCAAACCCCTATATGATATATCACGTTTTTGCAGGGGGCAAGACCCCCTGCACTCCCTGTCCCTGCTTCTAATATATTCCAACTCCGAGATTGCACTACAGTGAGGATATAGATGAATTTCCAATCCCCACTGTACCATGATCTCATACATATAGTCAAACACACTTATGCGAATGCACTACTGCATTCACATAAGTGTGTTTGACTATCCAATACACTTGTCATTTTGTGAACGACATTCTGATTTTTGGCAGCATAGCTGCCGACAGAATGTCGTTCGCATAAATGATGGTAAACCTATTTATATATATATATATATATATATATATATATATATATATATATATATATATATATATATTATGCAATCATATGCTATCTGCTATATTTTATAACTGTATGTGTAAAACACAATAGACTGCGGTGGTGGTGCTGCGGTAGCATTGTCACCTCACAGTAAGATGTTGTCCTGTTCGATTCTCAGCTACAGCATCTTCTGTGTGGAGACATGTGTGAATGGGCGTACCTTCATTGAAGGTTGTGCATCAGAGCGGCAACTCAGCATGTAAAAATCTACTGCCGATCATTAGCGGACTGGAATTCCGCTGTGGTGACCCCTAACCGGGAAAAGCTGAAAGACACAACAATGTGTAAAACACAATGCTTATGCATAGTATGTTAGCAATTGTTTCTGGAGCTTTTCTCCCCATGCCTCCTCTGAAAATGGACAGCGCTGTCTGGTCAGACAATGCCATTAAACAAATGTAAAAAAAAATATATATATATATATATATATATATATATAT
The DNA here is from genome assembly GCF_019279795.1 of Protopterus annectens. Classification (NCBI taxonomy): domain Eukaryota; kingdom Metazoa; phylum Chordata; order Ceratodontiformes; family Protopteridae; genus Protopterus; species Protopterus annectens. The sequence continues at coordinate 1,538,032,440 of NC_056741.1, read as the reverse complement.
ATTTTTTTTTTTTTTTTTTACACACACACACTTACGCATAACATCTTGATCAATTCTGCCATGATCTCATCTGAGCCTGATTCTTTCCCTGTCTTCATTTTCCTCTGTGCTCTTCTTACTTCTAGAGTGTGCTGCTCTTCTTTCATCATAAGCAGTGCCTTGGACAGTATAGCTTCTATTGGAATTTCTTCATTTAGAAGCTATTGGAAGTATACCTTCCTTCTGCCTTTGATGTCCTGTGAACTGGTGAGCAGGTTTTTGTGGGCATCCTTATGAAGGGTGTCCAATGACTTTTCTTTATTTTTTGTCTTCGCTTTGCAACTTGATAGTATTTCTTTGTGCCATCTGCTGAGTGACATTACAGAAGATGGTAGACAGCTGTGAATTCTGATGCATTCCAGCACCAGCAATCCATATGTATCTTATTGTCAAACCTGGCTAGGCCATGTATCTGTTTATTTATTTATTTATATTTGTTTACCGGGAAAGACTGACTGAACAGAGGTCCTTTTTCAGTGGACTCCCAGGGAGAAAAGCTCCAGTACAGACAAATTAGAATTTAACAAATGCAGTAAGAATACAGATGTAGTAATTACACACAAAACATAAATTAACAAATGTTTGGGAATTCTTCTTCTCTTGTTCTTTAATCCTCATACATGTTGTCTTGAGATACTGCCATTTTTCTTCAATTCCCCCATTTTCCTATTCTTTCTGAGGTTCTTGAACCCTGAGCGCATCCTTGAGGTCTTAAGTTTTCACTCCAGTCAACTTCAAGGTCTTCAGTCTAGCCTCTGTTGACATTAGAGACTTCTCTTACTTTTGCGTGCAGCTAATTGTGGCCATAAGTGATTAGTGCTGTTGACCAGCTGTTCCACTACAGCTGATATTTGCAATCTCAAACTCTACCACAATGTCTTTCTTTACTATGAGGAAATCTACCAGATTTTCATGTCGGCCACTCTTCTATGGGATCTTGTGACACTCTCTTTTGCTGATCCATGTTTTGGCCACTATCAAGCCATTTTTAAGACAGTAGTTTAAAATAACCTTTCCTTCTTTATTTCTTTTGCCCCACCCAAGTGCCCCCAAGCAGTTCACATATCTTCGACACCCACAACCTGGAACTCGAGTAGAGCAGGACACTAGATGAATGCTGACAGACGTGTCAGTGACAAAAATAAAGAAGAATTTTTCGCTGGTTAAAACAGATGTTTATTCACAAACACTGCAGTCCATATCCACATAATAAATGATAAAATGAAAAGAAGAAATGAACAGATGCAATGCAATCGGTTAAAAGCGCTGCCTATCTGCTTAGCAGATTCAGAATCAGAACAATGAGTATTTCCTTTTCCCTTTCTTAAAAATACCAAACATTTTGTAGATATTGCATAATTTATTCATTATCATATATTAATATAATCAGAATATTACAATATTATAAACTAAATATATAATGTAAGTTAAATATATGTATTAATTAAATAATTTTTATTTATTTAATAATAAATTAAAAATTAAATAAATACAAATGGTAATATCTGTATATGTTATAAATATCTATTAAAAATATCTATAATCATACTTACAATAAAAAATATATATAAAATATATATAAAAAAATATATATATAACATCCCTCAGTAATATAAACTACAATAATAATAAATCACATAAATAAAATAATTAAAATATTAAATGACTGTATGTTAACAAACATCATTATAAATATATATATCTAAGCTAATCTACCTGTCACATAGCAAAATGTATTTTTACTTTCCAATGCTCATCAGAACTTATGTAAATATCTAAATATGCAATACCATATTTGTCTATAGTATGGGTGAATTTTTAAATTCAGTTGTTGTTGTAATGTTAGATGAAATTCTTCTGGTGTTCTCTGTTTCACCCTTCCATACAATTAGTATCATCTAGTTCTCCCATTCCAGCATGACTAAAATTAAGAAATATGGGCAGCACAAGATGCTTGCTTTGCCTCCACTTAGTTTGCCTGAAGTTTCACCCTATGTAATTATGATCTATGATCTAGTAGTTCCATCATTTAACAAACAGTCATATATATTTTACTTCAGTTCTCAGTTCACATATCTTGCCTGTCCTGATATGATAATTCAGTTACTACCAGCTCATGTTGTTTGCTTTACACAACTGTTCCTGCAACCACTACCTGAATGCACACACTTCCTTGCTATCATAACCCTGTTGTGTGTCACAGATGGAGATTATAAATACTGCCCTGTCCTTACACCAGAGTCCAGCTGCCCTCAGTCTGTCACTAATTCTGATGATGTCCTTCACTGTCTCCTGAGGACTTTCCCTCACCACAGTTCCCACATAATTTTTAGTCTGTGCTCCCCCTGAGTAGAAGATTCTGAATCTCAAGCCAAGTGGCTTTGCTACACTGCCAAGCCATCCTGTCTTCTAAATACAGAGGATCCTTCTTGCCATCATGTTGTTAATGTCCAAACTGCAACATGTCAGTAATGCTATATGGAGTATATCCATCCTAATTTCATGTTTAGCAGGTTGACTCATTTTACAGACATCTTTTGCTTAAAAGAATTATCCCAGGTAACCCAAGTTGAGCAAATGGACACCACCTGGCCAGCAGCTTATTGACCCAGGGCTGCTGGGCTTTATAAGGGCACACTGGTCAATAAAGGCACATAGACACTATCTTCCCATTAGTTTTGGTCCCTGGTGAAGGTTGAAATAGACTAAGTCCTCAACACACATCACTGGAAAATAACCACGGCCATTTTTGGTGACATAACATGATCAAATCACCTAGAGCCTTTTTTTCACAAGTGACCATCTCTGACATAATGTGTAGTCTGTGACCATATTCTCCAGTCCAAAGAATATTGCATACAACAGTTGATGCCTAAAGAGGTTGATCCATACAGCTATTTTCCTGACAAGTGCCACTTAGACTCTGTGTTTCTTTCCATGAATCCATTCAATTCTGACTGAGTTTTACAGTGAAACATCCAGCGTGTTTTTGGGAAGGAACCCCAAATAGACACAGCCAGAACATAGAAACTCCACACAGGCACTGGAGGGAGATCAGGATTTAACCTTGTACCTTATGCCTAAAATATAAATAAATATATATATATATATATATATATATATATATATATATATATATATATATATACACATTAATGGATCTATTTTAGAAGACTGAGTCATCAGAAAGTCGAACTTCATATGGTCGAGACCACATTATCAACCATCCAAAAATTCAAACTACACAAAACAACAAAAATCTATGTCCCACCCCCCTGCACTCCTACACCTCCTGCATATTATACATACCAACTACAAGACTGAACAAGAGTGGAGAAAAGGGTAAATTCCCAGATCCTTAGTGTACCATTATCTCCATACACATGCTTTGACATTTCAGAAAGTCAGTCATATGGTCTTGACCATATGAAATTTGACTTTATGACAACTTAATCTTCTGAATGGGACCCATATATATGTCTTTCAAGGTTATTCAAAACAGCTTAAGTCAATGGCATCCTTTATGCATATTCTGATAACAGAAAAAGCTAAATGGGTTAGTAACAGTCAGCCTTCGCAAAGGCCATTAGGTCATAAGGTTGATAATAAAAAGGACCTATTATGTTAACATTTATACAAGCAATATAACCTACAGGCTGATGAAGTTTTCATTTCTGAAGTCAAAGTAAAATTCCAGTGAAAACTGTTTAAATGAGAGTCTGCTATTGTCAATAGCCTTGTTTTTTTATAACTATCACTGTATGCCACACAGAAAAGTTTTATTTTAGCTAGGATGTTTTCTTCATTCTTACAACTTTCTATAATTCTGCCCCATCATGGCTGGGCAAAACTCTTCATTAAAAAATATGTGCCACTGTATATAGGCTAATAGCTTCTGCAACAGCCAAGATCCCGTCCACAGAGAGCTGCCATAAATCAACAGTGCTGTTTCATCAGTGAGGCACCATCTGCCTGGAAAGTGGATTAGCTACTGGAAACAGGTGCATATAGTTAGAGTGTCATAACCCAACAATGGGGCTGTCTGTAACCTTTACTCTAGCTGAGGAGAGCAGAGATATAAGAAGACAGCAAAGGTATGCATAATGGGAAATATATGACTGTCGTGGGGTAATGCATGTAGTCAAACTACAGCTGGTGAGTGGATGCCCTTGCCAGCTTACATACAGGCAGGTTACAAATCACCCTGAAGCCAATTATCCAGAATGGTGCCTCCCTGCAATGCCACAGCTGTTTGCTGTCACTGCCCTGAGGTATTTTATGATAATGTCCTAATGGACTGAGACACTGTGAGAACATTTCTGAAAAAAAAAACAACAGAAGTCTACTGGCCAAAAATAATGCTTGGAATTTGTTAGGCAGCATCAGTTTTGTATAGTTATGGATTAAACTAGTCACCGACTAAAAATAAATTTCAGAACAGCTGCTTGCAGTGCCAGTAAGTTTAAAGATTTTGTATTCTTCAACATGTGGCCCGGCAGACCTTGTGAGGTATCTATCTCAGGAAAAGTCCATCTGGCTTCCCTTCTTTGTTCAGCAGTAGAATATTCTTTTATCTCCCGATGCTGTCTCTTTGCTACTGCAAAAGCTGTTGTAGAAATTCAAGCAGAATGCAAAATGAAGAAAAAAAAAGAAGAAACTGAGAGACAGACAGTCAAGTTAAAACAAATTGAAAAAAGGAAGAAAGAGAGAAGGCATGTACATTAGAGGTTCAGCAAGTAATGTTGACCAGTCTTGCTATAGGAGATGCAGCTGACAATATCCTCACTCTAAAATTACAGAGAATGCAGATAAGGAGCGCATTGACAAAAGGCCTTGGCCAAAGCAAATGCCACTCTTTCGCGTCACATGTTTATATTTGTTGTCAAGTCAGTGTGTTTTATTGCATGTATACATGAATACATTTGCGTACACACACACACACACACACACACACACACACACACACACACACACACACACACACATGCACTAGCATGTCCATATTCCCATACATGCACCTACATGCATACAGGTACACTGTCATGTATATATGAATGTATGAGCATATGCAACTAGAATAGTAATAAACATAATCTAGGCAGTCATCACTACAATAATGATTTTAACACCATTCTGCAGGACGTAACTGCCAAAAGATAACATCACATCCACTCCATATTATATTTAAACACAATCTTATAATGTACTATAAATAATAGTTCTGCTTAAAACTTTAAATCTTCTATGATAATCTGCTCCCTACTAAGCTAAAGCAAAAAAGCTGCAGTCTGACCATCTCAGAGTACCTGTTGTGTGTAATCTAGTCATGCTATCACCATTTCTGCTGGGTAGCCATCTGCAATCTGGTCATTTAATCAGATGAACAACAGACAAAATTATTGTTCATTCCCACTGAGCACAGCTGGGTCTAAATCTGACCTTGGTCAAGCAAAGCAGAGCCCACTGCCACACCGCAATTGCACACAGTGATTCAATCAATTCATACTGTGTTTAATGATGCGAGTGATTACTCCAGCCTGTTTTACTACATCTAGTGAGTAAAATGAGCACTATGACACATATTACATGCATAAACAAGGTACATGTTATTTGGGCTTTTCCTAGGTGAAGAGACAGCATCTGCCAACTGATTAGTAAAGTGATACACAAACTAAAAAAATGTGACATTTAATCATTTATATTTTAAATACATTTACATTTTAAATACTGCTACAACAAAATATTAGAGGCAGGTTGAGGCAAAGGTGAATCGAATGCAGTTATTGGGAGGTTGATGTATGCTTTAAATCCTGTGACTTTTAACAATTGAATATAACTGTTGGTTTGTACTACAAAAAACAATGTGCCTTTTTCACTTAAAATTCTACCGCTTAGCAGTACCAGCTTATCTTTTTTTTCCATAGTATCTTCCCTTGCCTTCTGTTTATTTTCTCATTATATTAATTTTACTTATTTATAAAGCCTTTATTCTTAGCTGATCACTGGCTCTACCCTCTATGTTGTTTCCAAGGCCCCTTAGTATCAGCTACATTATTAATAATACAACAGATACCAAGGGCATTAGACCGACTTATGAATAAAAATACTCCACGAGCATATTAAATAGCTTTTAAAGAAACAAAATAAAGAAAACATTACTGCACATCTTTGTACAGATATTCATTGAAGGCCAAATATAAAAGAAATAGCGTAAGTCAAAACAAAGGTAACAAAACATTCTACCTTAAAACAATAGCCGTATACCAAGACTTGCAGATGCATTTTATTACTTCATTTTAAAATCTCGGTGCATACTGATGAGTGTACTAGGTAAGTCCATTAGAATAAATAAAAAAAAGTTTTCTTTTGTTTGAGCAAAATGCAAAATATAACAACAGTCATTGTTGGGCTAGCACAAAGCCAAATTTACATGACCAGTGAGGACTACTCACGACGGCAAACCCAGGGTGGGTAATTTACAGAGGTAGTGGTTAAATCTAGCTTCACCACCACTGAAGTAGTGAATATTGGTATAACACAGCAGATCTATTTAAAAATAATTTTCTTACTTTTTTTGAACATGTAATCTGTGTCATCCAGCAGATGTGCTTTGGCTCTGAAACAATTTAATTGCAGAACTTTGCCAAAGTACTGCATATGCTCATGTTGCTGTATATGTTTTCAGCTATGCAAAACATCACTGGGGTTTTCTTTCTGCCAGTATAATTTATACAATGGTGCATCATTATAAAGATTTGCTTTTAATTAAATGATAAAGATGCATTATCAATCAATTTCTAACACACTGCAGTCCAAAAGTGACTGTTACTTTAAATGGATTCAGAAAGGACTGCTGCCAGTGGTAAGACCTATGACACCTATGCAATGGCTCAGCAATCAAGGAGCCTCAACCCTCACCACTAACACCAGTGAAGGACATCCATATAGGGAAAGGATAATAAATGCACACACAAAGTACAATTTCCCTTACGAGCACACAGAGATCACAGTCAGTATGGAGCTGGTTTCTGTCTTTCTCTCCAAGTCCCCAATAAGACTCCACACTTGCACAGCTATAGGGTCCAGATCTCAGGCTAGTGAGCAAGCTAAAACCTCCAGCACCCTCTCTGTCCAACCAGGGCTTCGTTTCCCTGCCCAAGTAGCCGACACACATACATTTTGAGATAAGAGTTATATACAACCATACAGACACTCCTGGGGAAGGCTGGCACAGGTTCTAAATCTGTGCCCCTTTTATCCAGACTATACAGTAGTACCACTTGCCTCCACCCACTAATATTTATCAGCTACTAAAAAGGCCCTTAACAAAGGTTGTCCAATTATTACTGTGTAATATTATTATCCAAATGGTAAGTGCAACTGAACAGTCAAGGCTTATTGGAGTCGCTTAGCCAGTATCACTATATACATGCAATGTACTCTAGAGCTTAAATTATCTCTACACAAAACAGCCACAGTTCAAAGGTTTAAAATATTTAATAATAGATAATAAAACACAAGACAATACTTCTTACTATATAGTGCTAGTCAACAGTTTAGAGATCACAGAGAAATACTTAAAATAATACAGTAGAAAAGTTCTAACATCAATACAGAAATAAAACTAATCTAATCTTCCTAGTTCCTAGCTATATCTAAGAAAATACACAGTTCTAAAATAAACAACACACTGCAGGACATAACTGCCAAAAGATAACATCACATCCACTCCAAATAATATTTAAATACAATCTTATAATGTACTATAAATAATAGCTCTGCTTAGAACTTTAAATCTTCTATGATAAGCTGCTTTTTTTGGGGGGGGGTTCTCAAAATTAATATGTGGTACACACAGCCTACCTAGACCTCGCAAAGGCCCTCAACACCATTCCCCATTCTGGTTCACGGACAGAACCCACATGATGAGACTTGCGGGAGATAGGACTGACTCTAAACCAGCATATACTTCTCAGAGGTACAGGCAAGCACAGGAGGACTATGGCTGATCAAGTTCACAGATGACTGCAAACTAGGGACTATAATTGACTCTCCAGCTGACACAGACATCCTCCAAAAGGGTCTCACTGAGACGGATACCTGGTTTCAAAATCATGGTCTCAAGCTAAATGCCAAAAAGTGCATAGTCATCCCCTTCTGAAAAAACAAAGTGCCCACAAACTACCACATAGGTGGTAGTCCCCTAAACATGGAAGATGCAATAAGGGATCTGGGGACCCAAGTAGATAGTATTCTCTCCTTTGATAATCACATTGCCAAAGTGGTTAGAAAATACTTCTATGTGGCCCACCTAATCACAAAAAGGTTTGCATCCAGATCAAAAGAGGTTGTTGTACCCATCTACTCATCACTCATCAGGCATTTGGGATGTACCTTACAAGACACCTGCAACAGCTGAAAAGACCACAGTAGTACCTCACCAAGAGGATCACTGGCCTCAAACAGATGGCCTATGCAGCTCAACTGAAGAAATTCCAGCTGTACTTGGTTGCATACCGCCTACTCAGAGGTGATCTCTGCCTGACATACAAGGCCATGTCCAACCCAGAATTGATGGACATGCTCCGCCTAAAGAAAACCATATCCCCTTGAGCCACACGCTCTAGGGATCTAAACCTCACCACAACAATAAATAGAATGTGCTGGAAGGATAGATTCCTGTCCCAGAGACTTCCCATGCTTTGGAACAAGATTCCAATCTACATTAGGCAGAGCTCCAACACTCTTCAAGAGAAACCTTGATGAGTGGATGGGAAACAAAGTTTACCCCAGGATCACTTCAGTAGCTCTGCTGGACAGAGGCACAGGGAACTAATCTAAGGGGGGGCGGCGAAAGCCAACACATTCTGGCTAGGCTTATGAATGCCTTTGGGCAGAAGGCCTAGTACCTACCAATGAACCTATGAACCTAAAATAAACTTACATATAGAATACAGGCAGAATGTTGGTGAATTGGATGTTCTCAAGACAAATGCTAAATGCTCTCATTCTTTTTGTCCTTAAATTGATAACACAGTACCACTGATTTATTTCAGATTACACCATTTCTTTCTGATTCACAGGCTAACAGAAACTCATAGGTTAATAGCCCTTTTGATCTTGCAGCTGGTAAGGAAGCCAGAGCAATAAAATAAATTACACATGTAAATTCTAGCCTTTAACTCTGTCCTCAAAATAATAGGCGGAATACCTCCCTCTAGACATCTCGGCTCCAAGTTTTAGATCAAAGAATTTCACAATGCTTGACTTATCAGCTTTCTTACAGCAGAGCACACTGTTGTTATATTTTTTTCAGTTCAGCATCCAATACAGTCTTTCACATTTAAGAGAACAAGCCTGTGGCTTACATTAATATTTACAAATGACAGAATTATCTACAAAATTCTATCTAGCTAGGCTGCAGCCTTCACCTATCTTCACACCCCCCCCCCCCAGAGAACTCAAGCTAGTTTTTCAAGTGACCCTTGAGAAAACTTGCTTGAGAGGGTTAGGTCTGTCTGAGTATACCTTACCCCATTCCCTGTCTTGAGAGCCCATCTGCATTGGCATTGCTAATCCCACTGTGGTGCTGCACTGACATATCATATGCTTGCGACCTTAGGCTCCATATTAGCAACTTAGCATTTTGCTGGCTGGCTCTGTTTAATCATGTTAGGGGATTGTGATCTGTCACTACAGTGAATTTTCTTCCATACAAATAATGCTGAAGTTTCTGCAGTGCCCACACTATGACTAGACACTCCTTTTCTACAGCTGCATAGCATTCCTCCCTGGGTTGGAACCTATGACTGAGATAAACCACTGGATGCTCTTGTACCTCTGAAGAAATCTGGCTAAGTAAAGCCCCCACACCATGGTTCAAAGCATCCATCTGCACAGCAAATTATTTGCTGTAATCTGGACTGGCTAACACAGGGGGTCCTCCTAAAGCTTATTTAAGCTTCTGGAATGCCTGCTTACATGCTGGGATCCACGCTAACGTATCTGGCTTGTTCTTCCTTGTCATGTCTGTGAGGGGAGCAACTATGGTACTATAACTGGGGACAAACTTTCTGTAGTACCCTACTATCCTTAAGAATGCCCTCACCTGCTTTTTGGTAACCGGTGCAGGTCATGCCTGAATGGCTTCCACTTTGGCAGGTTCTGGCCTGATCTTACCAGTCCCCACTCTATGTCCCAGGTAGGGGGCCTCTGCCATAACCACCTGACATTTGCTAGGCTTAATGGTCAACCCTGCCTTTTATCATCTGCCCAGCACCTCCCTGACATGTTGAAGGTGCTCTTGCCAGGAATGGCTGCAGATGGCACTATCATCTAGATAAACAAAGTAAAACCCTCCTGCTCCTGCTAGAATGTGATCTATCAGCCTATGGAAAGTTGCTGGGGCATTTTTCATCACAAAGGGCATCTTTGTGAACTCATGCAAGTCAAAAAGAGTCACAAAGGCTGGCCTCTCTGTAGCACTGGGAGTCAAGGGCACCTGCCAGTAACCCTTGGTAAGATCAACAGTTGTAAGATACTTAGCCCCACCCAGCTGCTCTAGGGCCTCATCTGTCCTAGGCATCGGGTAAGTATCTGACTCTGTATGACTATTTAATTTCCTGTAGTCCACACAGAACCTGGTTCATCATCTTTCTTTGGCACCAGCACCACTGGGGAGGCCCAGGAACTGTTGGACTCTTGAATTCCCCCTAGTTCCAACATCTCCTATATCTCCCTCAGAGTCTGTTTGACTCTCTCAGGCACCCTATAAGGAGCCTGTTTAATAAGCCTTTGGGGTTCTGTATCCACCTGGTGCTTCATCAGGTAGGTGCACCCTGGTTTCCCAGTGAAAATGTCCCCAAACTCCTGTAACACTTCTCGGATTTCTTGAACCTTGGTAGGAGATAGCTGCTGGGACATTGCTACCCCTTCCACTATTGTGTCAGTCCAACCCTCACTGAGGAGATCAGTCACTATATCTCCCTCAGACTCCTCCTGCAATCCACTGCAAATGCTCAGCACAAGTGCCTCTCTATAATGGTAAAGTTTCATCATATTAACATGGTACAATTTGTGCTCCTGCCTCCTGCCTAGCAGCTCTACCATGTAGTTAACATCACTTATCTTCCTTACCACCTTGTAGGGTCCCTCCCAAGCTGCTTGCAGCTTGTTGTGTCTGACAGGAATGAGAGCCATTACCTGCTGCCCTACAGCATACTCTCTAGCTCAAGCATTCCTGTCATACCACACCTTTTTCTGTTGTTGGGCTTCTGCCAGGTTCTTCTGGGCCAAACCCATGAGTTCCATGAGACTTGTCCTGAGGTTTAGGACATATCCCACAACAGACTCCTTGTGAGGTTCACACTCACATTCCCACTCATCTCCAATTAAATCTAGACATCCCCTCACCTCATGACCATACAGGAACTAAAAGGGTGAAAAACCTGTGGGTTCATGGGGAACCCCTCTGTAAGCAAACAACAGATGGGGCAAATATTTGTCCCACTCCCTCCTAAACTGGTCTGCAAATGCCCGCAGCATGGACTCGATTGTAGAGTTTAACTTCTCAACAAGACCATTAGTCTGGGGATGGTAGGGGGGGTCTTCAGGTGCTTCACCCCACAGTACTTCCACAGAGACGCCAGCAGGTCTCACTTAAAATTGGCACCTCTGTCAGTCAGTATTTCTTTTCCAAAACATTCCCTGTCTAAAATCTCTAACAAAGAATTTGCCACCTTTTCTGCCTCAATGGAGGACAGAGCCACTGCTTCAGGGTATCGTGTAGCATAATCCACTACCACTAGGATACACATTTTTCCTGTGGAACTTGGGGTACTCAGAGGCCCCACAATATCCACAGCTACCATCTGAAATTGCTCCTCAGTCACAGGCAAAAGCATTAAAGGAACTCTCACCTTGTCTCCTGCCTTGCCTACCTTTTGGCACTACTCACAGGTTCTGCAGTACCCTGTTACATCTCTGGAAATTCTTGGCCAATAGAAGGCCTGCATAATATGTCTCTTTGTATGTTTTATGTCCATATGACCTGCAAATGGAATATCATGGGCTATGGCTAGAAGCACCAGATGGTAGGCTCTAGGCACTACCAACTGCTGGATTCTCTAACCTTCTAGCCCTCCCTCAGGGCTCCACTCTCTATACAGTAACCCATTGTCCCAGTATACAGAATTCCCCTTCGGCTGAGAATCAGGTGCCTCACTAGCTACCTTCTTCAGGCATTTCAATGTAGGGTCTGAGAACTGAGCCTGTCTCAACTCTGTTTGTAACCCTTCTCAACTCCCCTTCCACAGGAAGTCTGGCATCCTCTGACAGTGGTGCCTCACTGTTGTCCTGAGTACTACTACTCACCTCTATCTTTGCAGTCAATCTGTCCAAGGAAACATCAGTACCCACAAGCAGCTGTGGCCCACCTTCAGTCTCACTGCTACAGAGTGGCTCCCTCCCTGAAGTAACCACATCTCTAGTTCTGGCTGCAAGTATGCAGTCTGTCTGAGTCTCCCCCAGGCTACCAGACCTACATGCTTGTCTCCTAGCCCGACTGCGTGTCCCTGCATAAGCACACGGTACTGCTTCATCCAAATCCTTCCCTGTCAGGATATTTTCAGGATGGTAGTTCGATACCCCTGTTGTCTCAAAACAACCTACTATTGGCATTTTGTTTTTCCCACTTACTGGATCCCTCACCTTTTGTTCCCACCTTGCCTCTATGGACATCTGTATGCCACATGGTCCCACTGGTTGCATTCAAAACATTTAACTCTAGATCCTGGACGTATACCTGGACTAGTGTCTCCCCCTGATACTGGCAGATTCTGTTGGGGCAGTCTGTGCTGCCCAATATGGGTTCCTTTAGACCTATGAACAGTACTGGGGGTCCCTTTCCTGTGCAGGGTTACCCTGCTTGCTAGGTATAGGTTTCCCTTCTTCCCCAACTCATCGGAATTAATGAAAGCACACACTGAAACCCTCTGGTCTTGCGAGGCTTACAATTCTCCCAAACTGCTGAAAACACTGGAGCCTTGAGTTAATAACAGAATGATGTTTATTCCAAAATAACTTTACATGAGGTTTAGCGCTTTCACTCAATCTACTGAGCTTCATCAGAACAAACTCAAACAGATACTGTTGCAATTATATTAACTTTTTGCCGCCAAAATTCGAAAGTTCTTAAAGTAACTAGTACACAAAAACATTAAACATAAAATTGCTACAATTAAAACTTCCTTTCTCAGAAATTGTATATGCAACCATGATTTAAAATCAAGCTAATATCCTGTTATAAAAATAACAGAAGTACATTCATAACTTTATGTTATAATCAATACACAAAACATTATATCATAAAAACCTAAGTATGTTATGATCTATACACAAAACATTAAAATATTTATTTATTATATATTGTGACCTACAAGTGTGTGTTGCTCTATGTGTTAATGTTTCTAATTCACAACAAATATTTGATGCTTATAGCATATATTTGATACTTATAGCATCATTTATACCCGGCTCATGTGTTGCATCTGTATAAATTTGCCACCAAGCTTCCTTATATAACAATTGTTCTTTGTAATTCCCACCCCTAGTGTCTATATGTACATTGTCAATGATTCCAAACTTAAATGTGTGTCTCTCATCTTGTTTTTTAATGTGCCAATATAGAGCATTGTTCTCATTTTTTGTTTTAATACTATACAAATGAGAGTATATCCGTTTGTTAAACTTTTGCTCCGTTTTTCCTATATAGAAACATGGACAACGTCCACATTTGGCCAGATATACCACCCTTCTGGTATTACAATTCCCTGGTTTGAATCTTATAATAGTATGATTGACATTTTCCAACCTGATTTTGTCTTCTTCTAGAATATTGGTGCACTGGTGACAAGTACCACATTTGGTAGTATGTTTCCCTAAACTACTATTATTATCTATCCTACGCTCCAATAATGTCTTTAAATTGTTTGCCATCTTAAAGACAAAATTAGGTGCTGTACCCAAAATATGCACTAAACTGTCATCTGCCTGAATTATACTCCAATTGTGGGTAATGATATTTCTAATTTTACCTACGTAAGGTCCATATTCAACTACACAAATCTTACCACAATTCACAATAGACTGTGGACAAACACTAGGAATTACTAGATTTGAATTATTTCCATAGATATATTCACCTAAGAGTGGTTTATATTTCCTGCCCCATTCTTTTAATAAGCCTGAAGAGATGTTAACTAACATTTTTCTTTCATATCCTCTATTCGTAAATAAATCAGTGATGTAAGATACTTCATCCAGCATATCGTAAAAATTAGAGGTCATTCTAATGGCTCGAATAATCTGCCCTTTATATATTTAGAATTAGCACATTGTCTATCAGCTAACCAGATCCTCATGTCCTCAGGGAAAGTGCTAAGGGCTTGTTCCCTTACCAAAAGGTCTACCAGCCCTTCAAAGGTGGCAACCTGACATCCACTCACCCACCTATGAAAATAAGTGCTCAGTTCAGCAACATATTCACACACACTTTCATCTGCCTTGTGTCTACGCTCATGAAACTTTTTCCTATACATTTCAAGGTGTTAGCTTAAAAAATTCTAACAAGCAGCTCTTAACAGTAATATAATCCAAACATTCCTGATCAGAAATTTTAGTCAACACAGTTACAGCTTTACCATGAAGTAAGGGCATCAAAAACTGTACCCAGAGCCTTTGGTCAACATCATACTGTATACATATCCTCTCAAACATATGAGTGAAACTACCAAAATTATCCCCCTCTGTAAACTGCAGAAGAAATTTACTGATTTTTTGTGCTTCTCGGGTCTTGTTACTCCCTTCCCCATTACCTCCATGACTCTGGCGAAGAGTCACATATCTTTTTCTTGCTGACTCTGCCGCTCCTTTTCCTCAGCTTCCAGGCATAGCAGTTTTTCATTCTCCTCAGCCTGCAAATGTCACAGTTTCTCATTGTCCTCACTCTCTAGATGCCCCAGTCTCTCTACTGCTTCTATTTCCACACAATTGGCCTCCAACTCAAGTTTCTTTATCTCCAGATGGATTTTTAAGTCCTCTGTAGAAAGATTGAGCTGTCCATTTTCTGTGTGTTGTACATCTTCCCTGCCAGTCTAATCCTCCTCCTGTTTGCTGTTTTTTGATGCAGCTGTGACCAAAGCTGCAATCAAGTCTGCCTTAGTCAGGTTTCCATGCACCAGTCCACTAGCCTGGCACATCTCAGTCAGATGGCTCTTTGTCAGCTTTCTGTACTCATCTGCTGACATGCTGCCTGCTCTCCCTGACTAACTAAGCTAACAAAAGAAATAAAACAATTGTCATCTGAAATCTGAGTATTCACTGTGTGGCTGATTTAGAGTACAAAAACACCTTCAGAGATCACTGTACATAAGCGACAGGAATTCACACTACACAAGCAATTACAAGCCAATTAGTATTTACCAACCAATTAATATGTGGTGTGGATATCCCACCACTGCCAAGCAATCAATATGTGACACCCATGCACTCGCCCAGCAATCAAGGAGCCTCAGTCCTCACCACTAACACCAGTGAGGGGTGTCCATATACGGAAAGGATAATAAATACACACATAGAAAAGTAGAATTTCCTTTAAAAGCACACAGAGATCACAGTCAATCTGTGGCTGGTTTCTCTCTTTCTGTCCAAGTCCCCGGTAAGACTCCACACTGGCACAGCTATAGGGTCCAGATCTCAGCCTAGTGGGCAATCTAAAACCTCCAGCACCCTCTCTGTCCAACCAGTGTTTCATGTCCCTGCCAAAGTAGCTGACACACACACACACTTTGAGATAAGAGTTATATACAACCACACCAACACTCCTGGGGAAGGCTGGCACAGGTTCTCCAGCTATGCCCCTTTTACCCAGACTATATGGTAGTACCACTTGCCACCACCCACTAATATTTATCATGTAATAATAAGACCCTTAAAAAAGGGTGTCCAATTATTACTGTGCAATATTATTATCCAAATGGTAAGATCAACTGAACAGTCAAGGCTTACTGGAGTGGCTTGGCCAATATCACTATATGCATGCAATGCACTATAGATCTTAAATTATCTCTAGACAAAACAGCCACAGTTGAAAAGTTTAAAAATATTTAATAATAAATAATAAATACACAAGACAATACTTCTTGCTACACAGTGCTAGTCAAGAGTTCAGAGATCACAGAGAAATACTTAAAATAATACAGTAGAAAAGTTCTGACATCAATGCTGAAAGAAAACTAATCTAATTGTCCGAGTTCCTAGCTATATCTAAAAGAAAACACAGTTATAAAATAAACTTACATATAGAACACAGGCAGATTGTTGGTGAGCTGAATGTTCTCAAGACAAATGCTAAATGCCCTCATTCTTTCTGTCCTAAATCGATAACACAGTACCACTGATCCATTTCAGATTACATAATTTCTTTCTGGTTTCCAGGCTAACAGAAACTCAGAGGTTAATAGCCCTTTTTATCTTGCAGCTGGTCAGGAAGCCAGAACAATAAAAGAAAGTAACTCTGGCCTCAAAACAATAGACAGAGTGCCTCCCTCTAGACATCTCAGCTCCGAGTTTTAGATCAAAGAATTTCACAGTACTTGACTTATCAGCTTTCTTACAGCAGAGTGCACTGTTGTTACATTATTTCAGTTCAACATCTAATACAGTCCTTTCACATTTAAGAGAACAAGCCTGTGGCTTACATTAATATTTACAAATGACAGAATTATCTACAAAATTCTCTCTAGCTAGATTGGCAGCCTTCACCTATCTTCACAAGACCTAACATGGGCTGTTTCTACTGACGGCTGCCCTTTCTGATTCAGAGAACAGGCCCCCTGCAGTGGTCCTACATGGGCAGTAAAATAACAACAGAGGGCCATCACCTCAGCTGAGCAATATGCCAATTAAGCATTCTGGGGACCAACCTATGCTAATCAGCCATGTAATGTCTCCTGGAAATGCCTACAGTAAGGTATTTATGCAACCAAATGATTCAGAGAATGACAAAGCTGTATAAG
>NC_056741.1:1537995326-1538010326 GCF_019279795.1 Protopterus annectens | reverse complement strand
TGAATGGCTGTAATCATAATTTATGAGGGGCAGAGAAAAAAATAAGAGGATACATTAAAGACAAAAACAGTAGCAGTTAAGAAGTATTATATGTATGAAAGATTAATATCTACTATTATTAAATTTCTGTAATTTTCCATGACTAACAGAAAAATCAAAAGACTTTAGGGTAAAATTATTAAAAAAAAATGAGAGACTGCATAAAAGTTGAAAGTTGTGGCAACAATTTTACATTTGGATTACTACTCTTATAATGAAAAAAGACCCATTTACATAATAACATGTAACGTTTCCAAGTTTAACCCAGAAAGGTTCATTACTACACTATCATCTGTTAACTAGAACTTCCTAAAAATCCCCTCCTTAGACAATGCTGTAATTGAATTCAATAAATTTTTTTAAATATCCAAAATAGCCTTGTACCTCCTAGGAGGAAGACACTGAAAACAAATAATTACATTTGGCTATCCAAAAATAGTAGAAAGCTAATGCAGGATAGACAAAAAGCATAGAAAGATCTTGAAAACATCAGAATGCTTCACAATCATACTAAAAAGCAAATAAATGAAGATAAACAAACTATACTATAATAACTTTTATAATAATAATAAAAACAATCCTAAAAAATGTTGGACATCCATTAAAGAAATCTTACATCCTGGCTATAAATTCAACTTAAACCCCTCTCCCAATAGCTCAACACTTGAAAATGCAATACAGTTCAAGTCTTATTTTACATATAGCATATCTAACTAAATATTCTTCAACATCTAATCCCAACCCTGCCCAACAACCACATATCCTCGTTAACCTTCAAACTTGTGCCCACATCCTATATAAAACTACTCCTAAACAAACTTAAACTGTGATGTTCGGGTGATGACCTTCCAAATGAGTACCTATAAATAGCAAAAAAAAGTCCAAAACATGCACTGTGAAGCAGTAGGAAACACTTCTAGTCAGCCAAACTCTTCAGTCCAAGCTGTTTTTATTCTTCCAACATACAAAGACAAAGGGCCGGAGTCACGAAGGTTTGCACGGAGTAGAGTAAGACTCCAGGCAGCCAATATGTCTACCGAGCGATCCAGGAACAGCCGGCTGGGGCGTGCATGAGAGCTCCTAAAACTACCCTTGCACGGACAGTGTTATGTTATGCAAATTACCTCATTTGCTGCTGAAAGCTATGCAAATGAGGTAAATTTGCAATCCAGGAAACACTAATCTGTCCGAGTAAGAGTAGTGTTATTTGCAGAAATGTAATCTGTTGGTAACAGAGTACCACTCTGCAAATAGCAAAATGGAGTTATGACAGCTCCAAATAAAGGATGCATCCAGTTGAGGAAGCATGCCAATGGCCAGATATAAGGCCATTGGCATTTTTATCTGTTGCAAAATAATAAAAAATATTTTTTTCCCCGATCTCCGATGTTTAAGCGTAGCGCAGCGCCACGCAAACATGCGGTGCTCTAAAAACCAGGAAAAAAAAAATAAAAGCCAAAAATAGGCATTTTATTAAAAATATTCATCTGCCATGCAGGTGAATGGCAGGCTGAAGACAACATGGCTACTGAGTAGTGGTTGCTAAGGGGGGAAGCTCAGTCTGAGAGATGTAACCAAGCATTACTAGGCAATCCTATGCTAATGAGGATAAGGATAGTGAATCCCAATTTTCAATGCCATGTGAACCATGTCCCTAGAGTGTAAGAGTAGGATTAGGGGAGTAACAGAGTAGAAAATTGGTGACATCATGAGGGGGTATGTATGAAAGACTGTAAGCTTACTGGAGCAGAATGGCATGTCTTTGCTGTAAGTGACTTAGGACTGGAAGAGACATGTCTACAGTTGTTTTAACTGAAACTCAGAAACCGAAGGTGTACTCCGTGGATATCACCAAAGTTTCTTGCAAAGATGCTTACACTGTGTGCATGCGTGTGTGTGCCTGTAAATCCATCTAAGCCTGTGTGTGTGTGTGTGTGTGTGTGTGTGTGTGTGTGTGTGTGTGTGTGCACTCGTGTAAGCCTGTGTAAGGCTGTCTAAGCCTGTGTGCGCACATGTGCACCCGCCTAAGCCTGTGTAAGCCTGTGTAAGCCTGTGTGCGTGTGTTTGTGCTTGTTTGCACATCGCTGCCCCCTGTGGAAACAGAAAGGGAAAAGGAAGGAAAAGAAATAGTAGGAAGTTAAGCAAGGAGAACTAGCAGACCTGCCATGTGAAATCAATCAGAATCAGCCAATTACACAGGCAGTACACTAGCCCAGCCCAGCCCAGCACTTAAAACTCTGAAAACAACATTCCCCCATGTTTTTCTCAGAAACACTGCAACACTGCAGTCTACAAAGAGAAGTGAAAACTTAAAAAGCTCAACTGAGACAACAAAAATGTAATGGGCTGCCATTGCTATTATAAGACAACATGTGCAAGATGCTGAGGGTGGTGCCATTGCGAATGCTGCTGAGAAACCCACAGTGAGGAGACGGAGAAGAGTGTACAGACCCAGGGCAACCTACCAGGGGCTATATGAGCTGGAGATTGTGGAGCGCTATAGAGTGGACAGAGACCTCCTGCAGCAAATTGTTGAGCTGTGCAGGCCATGCCTCACACACAGAACTAATAGAGAGGAACCCATCCCAGTGTAAACCAAGGTATGTGTTGGCCTAAGAATACTAGGAACAGGTACCTTCCAGAGACCAACTGGTGATATGATGGGGATATCACAGGCATCAGCATCCAGGGTACTGCACCAGTTCCTGAATGCCATGTCAGCACATGTCGGTGATCATGTATACTTCCCCAATTCCCATGAGGTATAGGCCAGCAATATGCATCTCTTCCAGCAAATAGCAGAATACCCTGAGATAGTGGGTGCAATTGACTGCACACACATACACATCAAAGCACCAGCCGGTGAGCGGAGTATGGCCTACATCAACCGCAAGGGCTTCCACTCCATCAACTGCCAGGTCGTGTGCGATGCCCAGGCCATAATACTGAATGTGTGTGCTGGCTGCCCTGGAAGCTACCATGATTCCCATATCTGGCATCTGACGCAGCTGTACCAGACATTTGCCAATGGGGACATCCCTGATGGTCACCTAGTGGGGGATGCTGAATACGCACTGGAGCCGTGGCTGATGACACCCATCAGAAATACACACACACCTGAACAAGAACTCCATAATGAGGCACATGCACAAACACGAAATGTAATCGAGCATGTGTTTGGGTTGCTCAAGTCACAATTCCCTTGCCTGGACACATCTGGTGGAGCCTTGCAGTACTCACCAACTACATGTACCCAAATTGTCATGGTATGTGCCATGCTACACAATATGATCCTGCAAAAACAGCTGCAGCAGGAACAGCATGGGGCAGGGCCAAACTGCCCCCCCACCATTGCCAAGGCCTGCACAGGCACAGCGTGACTCAGAGGAGGAACAACCTGAGCCTGCCCTAGTAGGCAGAAGGAGGCGTGCCCAGTATGCCTTGGCCTTGGCAAAGAGGCAACGCATAACACATACACTGACTCAGTAGAAACCCTGAAAATGATACCTCTCTCTGACTCACACATAAAATAAAAGGGATGCCTAACGACACTACCTGTTTCCAAACATGTATAGGGAGTGTAGTATGTGCATCTGACATAAGCATCCCTGCAGCACCACCTGAGGCATGATTGTCATGTTTTAAGCAATATAAAGCAGTGCTAAGCAGCTTTTACCAATATTTAGTATATGTAAACAAAATTGCCCGTGCTAACTAGTGCAATATCAGGCAATGTTGAGCAATGTTGGGCAAGGTCGGGCAAAGTTGAGCAAAGTCAGGTAAACATGCTCATATTAGCTTTACTGTGCCTTAAGCAGTCTGGTTTGCCCAGCATGAAAATAAAAATCAGTGACAGAGCTCGAACCCAGAATACTGTGCACTATAGTCACAGTACTGAACCACTAAGTCATGATATAATTTCAATAGCACAGACACAGCAGGACAATTGTACAGTAATGCAAACACAAAGAAATGCTGTATCAAGCCCCTAAAGAGGCATAAGGGTAACCTCCCCCACAGGCCCATGCAGACAGAGAACATCAGGCCAGGCGATATGATGTGGGTTGTGTAGGCTATGAAGTTGCAATCTAATATATGTGGCATTAGACGCTAAGAAGTGTAGTACAGTAGTATGCCTCAAGCCAGTATGATAGGCAACAGTATAGACTGAAATGGTGTACCGTACATAGCAGTGCAGGCATAGTAAATGTGTATAAGTGTCAGGTGAACCCCTCATCCTATGTACACCCACAGTAACAATCAAGTGTGCCCCTGGGTAGAAATATACAAAGAATAGCTGCCCCCCCCCTGTATGTAGAAATGTTGAAAAGTCTATGCAAAGTGTCTCATGGAAGCCCTGCAGGCACAGCATGATCCTGTTGATCTATGACCCAAAGGTGAGGCCTGCTGTAAAAATACAACTTGATTTTCCATACACATATAGTATAAATGTCTATACTGGGCGTGCTCATACACTCCAACAAATGTAGTGGATTACACTCAGCATCACACTGAAAGGTCATACTGGGCATGCTCACACACATGCCAAATACGGAGGTGATAATAAGGGATCTATGGACAAATGTGGATAGACATCTCTACATCCAGAAACACATTCACAAAGTTGTCAGAAAATCATGCTATGTGTTCACACAAACTGCCAAGGTCTGTGCATGTAGGTCAAAGGAGGTTCCCACTACTCATCAGTCATCAGACTCGTCAGAGAGTACCACAACACACTTGTGATGAATCTGACTAGGCATGTTCAGCAGCCAGAAAGACCACTGAAGTACCCTAACAAGAGGATTACTGGCCTCAAACAGTGGCCCCATGCAACAAGACTGAATGTAACCCAATCTGTACTCTGTTGCATACTGTCTACTCAGGAGATCTCTGCCCAACAGACAGGTCAATGTCATGGCTACACTCAGATCTTTTCTGAGTTACAGCTCAATGGCACTAAATATATAGACCCAACTGATATTGCCAACATCCTGGCAGATAGGTTCAGTGTTAACTGTACCCCCTCTCACCCATGAAAGAGCACATCTCTATAATGGAAGACTGCAAAGTTGCTGTCATCACGGCTGCACAGGTAAAAAACACTCTCCAAAGCCAGTATCACAGCAGCCATGGGATAGATAACTTCACAGGCTGTGTTTCACATAAACCACAAAACGAACAGGCACCACACTGACGTACCATGTGCAGTCATAGCCACACCTCATGCTTTGTGCCTGTTGAATGGTGCACAGTGATGGTTATCCCACTACACAAGGGTGGAGATACCATGGACCCCAGGAACTAGCGCCCCATTAGCCTGAAGAGCCTGCTCTTCAAGGTCATGGAATGTATCATCATACAACATATAAAATATTACATTTGTAATCCCCAAACCCTGGACCACAACCATGTTGGGCTTGTAAAATGCAGATCATGTCTCCTAAACCTGATAGATGACATTGAAGCAGTCAACAGATCTGTGACAAGGGTAAGGTGGTTCACACAGCCTATGTTGATCCTGCCATGGCTTACAACACCACCCCACACTCTGGAAATATAGATAAACCCACTAAACTAGGTATAAATTGCTATGTCACAAGATGGGTTGCCAACAGGCTTGCTGACAGAACACACACTGTGAAAGTAGCAGACTCCAAGTATAACTTTGGACCAGTGATGAGTGCAGTACCACAAGGTCCAGTCCTGTGTCTTGTCCTGTTTAGTATCTACTTCCCTGAAGTAAACTTTAACATAGAAGGTCTGTGGCTACTGAAGTTTCCAGAGGACTGCAAACTAGGAGCCATAATTGTAAACACTAAAGATGTGGACATCCTACAAAAGGGCCTCACTGAGACAGATGGCTGTTGTCAAAGCCATAGACTCTAGCTCAAAGCCAAAAGGTGCATTGTCATCCCCTTTGTTAAAAACTCTGTAGCCAAGAACTACAACATAGGCGGTAGTATACTTAACACTGAAAGTGTGACAAGAGAACTTGGGTCACAGGTGAACACTGGACACAACTGTGATAATCACATCCCCACAGTAGTCAGGAAACCCTGCTATGTGGCACACCTCATCACAAAATGTGTTTCATGCAGAATAGAAGAGGACATTGTTCCCCACTACTCATTACTCACTAGAACTATAATAGAGTACAACACCACTTTTGCTATGTACCTCACAACAACTGGAAAGCCTGCAGCAATACCTCACAAAGAGCAGAGCATTAGTGGCCAAAAATACATGCCATACACAGACCATCTCAAAATGCTCCATCTGTACTCCTTTGCATATCATCTACTCAGATGTGTTCACTGCCTAACATACAAAGCTATGTCAAATGCAGAGCTGTTGGACATGCTCCACGTAAAACACTCACAATCCCTCTGACCTTTGGACCCAAAACCACGAATGAAATACAAAAGGAAGGGTGTACCCATTTACCTTATGGATACCCACACCTTCAGGTTAGTGGCACAGCATGAGGCCTTGGAGACCATGCAAGTGCAACTAACATTGGGCAAAGCTGCTCATCAGATTGTAGCCTGCTACAGATCACCTACCTAGTCACAGGAACCTCACTCAGTATTCCTGAGTACAGTGGAAAATATAAAGGTCCTATCAAACACCATTATATGAGGTGATTACAACTACCCAAACACTGAGTGGGAGAATTACTTGTGTACAACGTCCTTTGCCCAATGTTTCCTAGAGTTTAAAAACTCTAACACCTTGGAACAGCTGGTCACCATGCCCACTAGAGGTGGCACCATACTGGACATGATCATCACCAACATGGGGTACCAGTGTTCCACAACAAAGATAAAACCCTGGCTGGTAATATCAGATCATAAAGTAATCACACTGGACATCCACATCCCACCCCCCCCCCCACCCAGTCAATGAAACCACCGTGAAGACATTTTCAAAAGCAAACTGCACACGTCCCAAGACCAAAGTGGAAAGTTCCAAAGCCCTCTTGCTATAGGATAATGGTATACAATCTGCCAAATCAGTTACATGTGCATCCTATGAGCATCTACAGGGATGCATGGATCAAGACATCACAAATAAAACCAAGATGCACTCCTCCAAAAATAAGAAAACAATCTGGTGGTCATTGCCCATAAATAAGCTAGGCAACAGAAGGAAGAAACCAACACCTGATAGAGCCAACTTCACTAAAGGAAAGACATCACTGATCATTATTAGGAAGAAACAATGATCACTCATAAAATAATTCAAGGACAGTTTCTAAAGACAAATTGCCAAGGAATATAAGAATAACAACCACAAAGCCTGCGGTAGCTATACCAGACATGTAGGTGTCAACTTCCAATTATGCTGTCAGCTACTGACAAATGACAAGAAATACACTGAACCAACTTTCATTGCCCACATCCAGGAGTACAAGCTCAGTGTAAACTTCCCCCCATCACCCCCAAAAGGGCCTGAGTCCATCACAGAAGGATGCAGAGCCCCAGATGTCATGGACATGCAGGTAAAGACAGCCCTCTCCAAAGCCAAGAACACAGCATCAATGGGACTGGTGTCCCAGGCTGTGTCTTACACTAGGCCCAAAAGGAACTACACCCTCACCTACATTCACTGCCCAGACTCAATCATACCACAGGGTATGTACCCAAAGAATGGCATACACTAACAGTCATCCAGCTCCACAAAGGGGGTGTCACAACAGAACCTGGAAACCATTGCCCTATATGTCTACTCAGCCTGGTCTACAAAGCTATTGAGCAAATTGTCATGGAACCCATAAACAGAGACATTGGGGACCTCCAGACACTGGACTCTACACAACCTCATCTTGTTAAAGGCAGATCCTGCCTACTAAACATAGTTGACTTACTTCAAACAGTTACCAAGGACATAGATGGAGGTGAAAGTAGTCCACACAGCCCACCTGGACCTCACTAAGGACTTTTTACACCATTCCCCACTCTGTCTTCATGGACACGCTTATCAGCTTGAACATTAACAGCTATGGCACAGGATGGGTGGCCAAGTGGCTCACAGATCAAACACACATGTTCAGAGTTGCGGGTGCCATGTCCGACTCTAAGCCAGTCACAAATGGCATCCTACAGGTCTTGGTCCTGGGACCCCACCTGTTCAGTAGACACTGCTCAGAGGTACAGGCAAGCACTGGAGGAGTATGGCTGAAAAGGTTTGCAGATGACTACTAACTGTGGTCCATAATCGACTCTATGGCTGACACACACATCCTCCAGAAGGGACATACAGAGACAGATACCTGGTGTCAAAACAATGCCCCAAGTAGAATGCCAAAGAATGCATAGTCATCCCCTTTGGCTGAAACAAAGTGCAAACAAATTACCACATAGGTGGTACTCCAGTATGTATGGAGAAAGTCATGAAAGCCCTGGGGACACAGTTAGATAGTAAACTCTCCTTTGATGATCACATGGCCAAAGTGTTTAGACATTCCTTCTATGTAGCCCACCCAATGTCACCTAATGTAACCCGCTTTGTCTAGTCTGATGATGTCACCATCCTACAAATATACCTGTGGAAAATAGAACTCGCAGTAATGTATATAGCACGTCGTGTAAATGCATACACCTGTAGTATCATAAACAAGTTAGGTAGGGGTATGAATCCTGCAGTTGTCAAGTGTGTTTGTGTGTGATCTCCTTGGAGAGGAGCAACCTTTTTGGAGAGTACTCAAACACCTTAAAAGTGGTATACTAATCTTTGTCAGGTCTGATAATGTCACCATCCTACAAATATACCTGTTGAAAAGAAAGCTCACAGTAATGTGTATAGTGTGTCATGTAAATGCATACTCCTGTAGTATCATAAACCAGCTAGGTAGGAGTTTGAATCCTGCACTTGATAAGTCTGTGTGTGTCTGTTTGCATGTGATCTCCTTGGAGAGGAGCAATCTTTTTGGAGAGTATTCAAACACCTTAAAAGTGGTATACTAATCTTTGTCAGGTCTGATGATGTCACCATCCTACAAATATACTTGTGGAAAAGAGAGCTCACAGCAATGTGTATAGCTCATTGTGTAAATGCATACTCCTGTAGTATCATAAACCAGTTAGGTAGAGGTTTGACTCCTGCACTTGACAAGTGTGTGTGTGTCTGTTTGTGTGTGATCTCCTTGGAGAGAAGCAACCTTTTTGGAGAGTACTAAAAGACCTGAAAAGTGGTATACTACTCTTTGTCAGCTCTGATGATGTCACAATCCTACAAATATACCTGTGGAAAAAAGAACTCACAGTAATGTGTATAGTGTGCCATATTAATGCTTACTTCTCTAGTATCATGAAATAGTTAGGTAGGGGTTTGAATCCTGCACTTGGTGAGTATGTGCGTATGACACTGTTGGTCAATGTGTCATGGGTTTTGCTTTTACTACTGTATGACATATCAGTATGACACCAGTATGTGCATTGCACAGCTGTGTGGCAAATACATATATGTACATGTGACCTCAATTATTGCATGTGTGGGAACCCTGCTTTCTCCAAGAACACATCTGTCATCTTTTCCAGAGTGTGCTGCTGCTTTCCAGACCTTAGGTCACATCTGTATGCTTGTGACAAGGCCAGCCACTGCAGTGATCCCTGGCCTAGGTCAACTGTGTCACACACACTCATTATGGTTTCTATAGAATTGTGTGAGTGAGGGTTTATGGCTGAGGTATATGTCAAACCTGTTCAAACACAGCAAAGTCTATCAATGATGGCTCTTCATTATAGGTGTACAATACCCTTTGTGGATATGCATGCAGACCCCTTATTGCTTATGTGATCCACCGAGGGATTTAAAAATACCTTTGAAAATGTGATTATCAAAGGAGAGGTGACGTACCACTTGGTTGCATGTACACATCGGTACCTGTTCTTCATATTGGTGGCTACTACCTATGTGGTACTGTGGGGATACTATGTTCTGTAAAGGTGGATGACTATGCTTTGGTTGGCTTATAGCTTTACAGCATGGGTTTGACAACAGGGAGTTGTCTGTGTGATACCCTTGTGGAGGATGTGTGTTTCATCTGGAGAATGCATTATAGGCCACAGTATGCATTACCAGACATGGACGGACATATCCCTACTGTGATTGCTTGTACCTAAGAGAGCTATATGCCAAACAGGAGTGGTCTCAGTAATGGGTGCAAGTGAATACTACTGGTTACTGGCATAGTATAGTACCTGAAGGATACAAATATTACTGTGTGTCCTACATCTGTGTGTCAGTTGTCAAGACATCATCTAATGATTGGTTATGGTCAGGCTGTTGAAGTTATGTATACTACCAGAATGCAAAACAATGACAGATAGTAACAGTATCACCCACAGCACAGTGTCAAACCATGTCATACACACATGTGCAGTCAAGTTCCGAATTGTGTGTAGTACAATACATACAGGCCACCAATAGAGACTATGGAGTGTTACTGTGTAATACAGGGCATGTCACCCTGCCCATGTGTCCACTATGCACATACATGCAGACAGTGCACCTCCACCATGTTCACAAATGTACACCTGAAAATCTGTGCCACACACATCCCACACATACTGTCCACTCCCTAACACATACTGCCAATACTACACACATCAGCCAAGTGGCACGTGGGTGGACAATACACTATTGGAACTGACTCTGGTGTAAACATTACTACATTGACAATCATAGCTTAAATGCATCATGCCTGTTCAGCTACACCTTCAAGCATATCATTACACTCTACTGCTGACAACATGCTAACATTGCTATACTGCTATAAAGTCACCCTGTTCATCAGCACCATGGTAGCCTGTTCCTGCATCGATGTTACAGATGACAGGAGGTGGCACAGGTTTCATCATATGCACAGGGTGTGTTGTTGGTTTGCCAGAGGCCTACAGTGAGCCATACAATTGACATGTATGTGTGTGTGTGTGTGTGTGTGTGTGTGTGTGTGTGTGTGTGTGTGTGTGTGTGTGTGTGTGTGTGAGCCAAGAGTACTGCTATGGACCAATGATGATGTAATGTGTGTAGGTATGTGGTAGCCCTAGGTGTCTTGTTTATGCGTGTGTGTGTGTGTGTCTTCATGCACAGAGTTCCACCATGTGGCTGCCATATATGGGTATTTGTGGGACAGCCACAGACTATCAGGTACTAAGCCTGACTGGGTACTATCCTCAGAAGTAGATGGATGTACACTGGACCCAGATCCCTGCTGGGACTGTCCAGAGCCATGTGCACATGGTCTTCTAGGACGGTGTATGGACAGCCCACACCCAACATTGCTGATGCTGGTACTGGCACTACAGGAGCGGATGTGACTTCAGGGACATCTGCGGTGACTGCAGCTTCTGATGTTGCTGGCAAATGTCCACATCGATGACTCAACCATCCCGTACTGTCCTGACACATGGACATGACATTGTGGAGGGCATCTAATGTCTCACCCCAGTGTCTATTAGTGACCTCAGTGTAATGAAGGATGGCACCTGCTAGGTCACTGATACTGTCAATTATGGCAGTGTTATGTGCCCTCTGTGCCCTTAGTCCCTGTCTGGTGTACCATTCCATACTTGCCTGTGCCTCCATGACATCCTGGAACATGCGTGAGGTTGTAAGAACTGTGGCACGTCTGCCAGTGGCATGATGAGCAGCAGTGCTCCGATGAGAACCCCTGGACATCTGCCTATGTGGTACCCTTCCAGACATCTGGGTATGGTTGCTTGTGTCGGGATGCATGTGCCATAGACACCACACTGTCCTGGCCAATGCTGGCTGTATGCTGTCCCTCAGCTAAGGGCATTAGTGATGGATGTATTGTCAGTATGACTGTGTGCATGGATGGGGTGGACACTTGTGTACTGTTGATTGGTGGCCCAACGACAGACCCTGGCAAACATGCCTGTGCCTCAACACACCTATTATCATTATCACTATTATGCTCAGTGACATCAGTTTCCCTGCTGCAGTGAACCAGCCCAAAATCAGCACCTGTGAGAGGAAGACAGGAAACACACTTTACGACCTGTACATGATCTTGGCACACATACACACATGAACACATGCACACATGAACACATGCACACAAATACACTCCTCACTAAAACAGACACACACACACACACACACACACACACACACACACACACACACACACACACACACACACACCACCAGCAATCCAGAACATACTCAATAGCGTGTGATGGTGAGGTACAGTATCACAAGCCAAACATTTATATCAAACGTGACAGCATGCAGGACGTGTGTTGCTCAACAGCATGCAGTGTGAGTGTAAACAGCCCTTGCTAATAACAGTATACATGGCTTTGATGCATGTGTGTTTTGTTCAGTGATAGGCCTCACCCTGGAATGCAATGTGTACATGGACACAACATTGCTGTGCAAGTATTAAAAGCTCTGCAATGTCCTGTGCACCATCACTCAAAGGTATACATACCATGGCTGGATGTGTATCTGTGTGTCACATAGATATTCATTTCTGATTAGAGCATCTGTGTCTTTAGCAGATAATTGTGGATACAGGTTTAGCACATGCATGCTATGTATACACACATGATGAGTGGTGCATGTATACCTGATGAAATACCATTGCTCAACATAGCCATTGTACAGTGGTTATGGTGAGTGTAGGACATATTGTGGACATGCCAG
The DNA here is from genome assembly GCF_019279795.1 of Protopterus annectens. Lineage (NCBI taxonomy): Eukaryota > Metazoa > Chordata > Ceratodontiformes > Protopteridae > Protopterus > Protopterus annectens. Next base: position 1,537,997,609 of record NC_056741.1, on the reverse strand, counting down.
TGCCTGCCATGACATGGCATGCTACCACACAACTGCAACATTAAACATCACACATACACAATGTGTGTTATGTGACCTATACACTCAATAGCATTACAAGACATATGTGTGTCACTTTGTACAAATGGTGATTGTTATGCATATTGTGTATAGGTGCATATGTTTTCACACACACAACATTGAGGTGCTTAGTAATTAATGATATGTGTAGTACTGTGGCCACTGTAACTGGATGGGGTGTAGTACCATAAGCCATCATCATGCAGCATCATGTGGTCACTCAAGGCTACTAATGTGTGCCAGACCAGCACATAGCATGCTGTACCTGAACTGCAGTACCATGGCTACATTCACCATTTCACAGCCAGTTGTTACATGGGTTTGTAAGGTGCCCAATAGTGGGCATTGCCTAACATGAATGTGTTATGTGTTGAAGAGTGTCGCACAGCCACATGACAGGCCTCTACCCCACAGGTATATTATGTGTGCTGTGTGGATGACATTTGGGATACTGGAGTGTGACCTTACAGCGGGTGTCTGAATACACCATGTGTAGCATGTTAATGTGTACTGAGTATGACACAGTTGTGTATGTTGTGTGCATGTGTATCGACTCTACCTATCCAATGTCCTCTACAGTGTTGCCACAATTATGTGGAATGTTCTGTGTATTGCATGTGTTTGAGGCAGCTACTCATGTTACTGAGATGTGCACAGTCTCACAGCAAACATGCACAGCATGCATTATGCGCAGGTGTGTGACGTGTACATGGCCTACACCTCACCTATGAGATGCACATTTAATTAGCAGTATTAAATGTAGAACACACTTACCAGCATGGGCCTGCTGCCTTGCTGTCACACCAGAGGGACCTAAAAGGATATGAGACAGTTTGTCAGTGGCAACAACTGTGGCATTGCTGTGTGTTTGCAATCTTACAGTAGTACGACTGTTGACAGTCACAGGCCTGCAGATTATATTCCTAATTATTATTATTGCACAACACTAGGCACCACATCTTGTAACTACACAGTGCACATCTCACATAAGCATTATCTACCAATAGAGGTAACTGTAGTGTACAGCTATGCCATGTTACCTGCACACTCCCTGTCAACTTGCTGGGTGGATCCAGCCTCCATGATGATACATGTTAGTTGTTGTAGTTGTTGTTGGCCAGGAGCCACCTGGCTCAGGAGCAGCTCCTCCACTCTGGTGAGGGGGGGATGGATGGCTACCACACCACCTGTGGCAAGCTGTTGTCTACGGGTATCAGATGCACGCTGCTGGACATGTCTAATTAAATCACTGCAGTGATGGCGTACCTGCTCATATGTCCAGTTATGCATGCCTATGTCATTTACCATATGGAAAAGATATTGCCATAGTGCAGTCTGCTCATGCTGGTCCTGGCTCATTCTTGAGAACAGCAGGGTGTATTGCTGAACCATGGTGGCTGTAATCACTTCCTCCTCTGCTGGGCTATATGAGGAATTACGATGGTGGGCCATGACCCTGGAAGACAATGAAACAATATGTGTGAGCAAGTCAAGTGGCACACTTAACATTCTAAAGTACAGATATCAATTAACTGCCATATATAGCAACCTATTGGCTGTCAAAGGATACACACTTTCAATACCACATATCAGTGATCAACCCATAACTGCCTGACAGTGCCTGGCACACTCTATATATCAAACCATGTTTTGCACAGCAACAAATATAACCAGTATGTAAGACTATACAATGGTACATGGCACACTGTATGCGACACAATGCGCCACCTTGCCATAGGGGGTATATATCAAGCTAATGCATAATGTAATATGTAATCCAATGATTGTAAAGTCCAGTTACAGTATTACCAGTATACCACACTAGTCGTTGATGGCAACCCCCTGCCTAACATATGTGCTCATTCGTTAATATAGGTGGCATACTGCTGTACTAGACTATACATGTTGCTAGATACGCACCTATATCCTGTAACACACATATGACTGAGGCCATGGTACAGGCATACACACACACACACACACACACACACACACACACACACACACACATCAGACATACATACCAGATACAAAGGTATGGCAACCCACATGACCTTTACCTATATACCATATAGTACTGTGTGTCAGTAGTTACAAGACCTTATGCCTGAGGTATGTCATCTGTGAGGACTACGGGGAACAAACAAAACAGTGGTTCCAAGACATGTGGACATGCACCATACTGTGCTGTTTAGGCATACAGCTTCAGGTAGTACTACAGTT
>NC_056741.1:1537790326-1537992826 GCF_019279795.1 Protopterus annectens | reverse complement strand
TGTCTCTCTGTGTCTCTCTGTGTCACTCTGTAACACGCTCTCTCTCTCTCTCTCTCTCCATACCTGCAATTAAATGATTGCATGTGTGGACAGCAAGTACAGCCTGCTTTTATAGGTATCTGCACATGTGCATGTGATGGCCTCTGCACCAATTGTTGGCCACCATTTGGCAATTGCATGCAGCCTGCTGTGTGGTACTTGCAGTACTCACTGTCATAGCAACTAAATGCTATAAATTGCTAAGTCAGGTAGGAGTAGCCCTTTCAGCTTTCCAAAGTGGGGACCATGCTTGTTTGCTGTGGACACCGTTGTGTCAGTCAAAAGGTTGGTATACTTCTTGTATCTGATGCTAGGGGTGTAGCCAGTGATTAGAATGTTGTACTCAGACTTGAATATTGCCACTTCCAGTACACAGTTGTCAGTGTAGAATTGTTCACAGCCCTACAAATGCTAACACAAGATACATGGGAGTATGTAGTTTCTTTTCTACTTATACAATTAGTTGCCATATATACGTAGTTATTGAGATGTTTTCATTTGTCACATGAACTGTTTATGAACTGCTACACTGTGGATATTAATGTACTCACTTCTGCACAGTTTATGTTTTTTTTTTGTTGACATTAGCACAGGATGCTCATGATATCTGGACAATTCCAGTACTGAGTATGCCTACCTACATCCTTGCTGGACCTTGAACACAGGTAATTTGTACATTTGGGTGGATATTGTCCTGCTATGATACTGTGTGGGGGTTGTAAAGTGGTGCTGTAACATTATTTACTGCTAAAATGGCTGCTTCTGTTATCACAGTCATGTAATGCAATTCCACAACAACTGCTGGTAAAGTTCCACAGAACAGGCTTTGTGTTATGGCATTCCTATCTTTCCTTTACATTCACTCATTCTGATGCATGATATATATATTTCAGCAACAACCTGTAGTATATCTAATGTGGCTTAGTAGTACTTCATGCAGTCTAGTGTGTACTAGGTCCGGGGTTCGAGACTGACAGTGGTGTTTTATTTTGCTACTGAGCAGGACAAGGCCCCTCATATGCAGGGCGACTAAGTCACTTTTAAGCAGTTATAAGCAGGTTTGCACGGGTTTGCCCGATGCTTAGCAATACTTAGCTAAGCGTACACAAGCGCACACTCGCTCAAACCTGCTAACTACTGCTTAATCGTGCTTACTCCCACTAACCCCCGTACTCATTTTCTTGAAAGAAAAGAAAATGGGGAGATAGGACAGTGGTGAAAAAGAGGCACAAAGAGGAAAAGACAGTAGGGAAAACAGCTAAGGATGTGCAGGACGGGTGTAGGGAAGGTCCATAGCTGCCCATTTCTTTAACAGCAACAGCTGTGCATATACTAGTAATTTGGAGGGAAATTTGAAACCTTCCACCCCTGAGAGAGGGGTGAGGACAACAAAGTATGTTGTACTGCCAATTAAATTTCAGTTTATGTGTCCAGTGGACATGTGTGCAAAATGGGCAGCTATGTATGGGGCGTAATTTTTTTGTGGGAGCAGATTGCCCTTTTTTTTTTTTCAGGTGAGAGTGGAATGTGGGGTAAGGGAAGTAGTTATATTTTGGGAGGTAGGTTGGGGAGGTAAACAGACAAGACAGACAAGATGCATACAGGGGTGGAATATGACACATGGGGTGGGTGAACACCACTGACGGGGAAGGATGTTTGGAAATCGCAAGCTCATGAGCCCACAGATGGCAACAGTGGAACTGAGATCCCTACCCATGGGCAGTCACCACTGCTTCACAGCCCAGAGGGTGGCTGTGCTGGGGGCTGCATAGGAGGGGCAGGCTCACCCATGAGTCGCACCACTCTTGCCTCGAGCTGGTGTAAAGGATCAGCGACTGAACGCTCGATCCTCCTATGCACCACAGCCCAGACCATTCGGAGGGTGATAGGTGGCCCTCCTCTGGCCACGCTTGCATGGGGGGTGAGCCCCATCCCCTGCAGTGCTTCCACCCGAAGGTGGCACAGGACCAACAGAGGAGGAGGTCCCGGGCTGGGCATCGGACCTGCTGGTGCCAGGTGACATCACCAGCTGAGGTGGGACAGGTGGGTTCTCTGGGTCCGGCCTTCCCATACGTTCTATGTTTAGGAGGATTTAATGACAATATAGGTTAGTAATAGGCAACAGCATTCCAATTTAGTTGTAACAGCATACAGTAGTATTCCCATTAACCCAACACACCAAAGTTCCAACAGTTGAACAGCAAGCATAACACATGCATGTATAGAACAACAGTGGACATTCCAACAGCATGCAGGATTGATTGGTGGCAACAGGCCACCAGGATTGTGGTATGTGAACAGGGCACATGCTTCAAAGTAAATGCAGATATTTATAAACCAATAGGACATGTGCCCCAACAAATGGTATGAGATTAGACATACCCATTGAGGTGTGGAATTGCATTGTTTATGCACATAAAGTAGGGTGCAAAAAGATACCTCCATTAACAACTTATATATACTTATAGTTTACAATGCATTCCTATTGACTGCAGTTATATATCCCCTACATATATTATGACACTAGGCAATGTCCGTTAAATTGTGAAATGGGTTTTGCTAGTTCTTGATATACCTGACCTGTATCTGACATACAAACTGTCCAGGATGCAGATGTCACTGTTACATATTTATATATTTCATTTATATTTATATATCTACATATCTGGATGTGTTTAGGTGACATTATCAGGTATATGTTGACAGCCCCCTACATTTCTAGCAGCACACTGACATTTCTGGGGAACACAATAACAAGCTACTCATGTGCCAGATTAACCTGTACATGCTGGCCATGAACCGACAGTTGAGGACTGTATATATGCTTAACATCTACTGGCACTCCCTTCATCCACTTTATATGGGCCTACCCATGTGTGGGTTGACTGCACTTAATACAACAGTACTATTTCTATAATGCAAGGGTACAACAACATATTGAAGAAAGTGACACGGACACACTCCAGGAATTATACCTTGATTAATTACATTACACACTTTTTTAGTAGCTCTCTCATTTATTTGATATATCAGTGCATGCAGAGGACTTTTATTCAAGACATATTATACCTTTATTAATGGGTTACAACACATTTGCACGCTGTCTCACTTATTTTATATAACAGTGCATGCAGAGAAGTTATTCAAGACTTATTATACCTTTATTAATGGGTTGCAACACTCGTTTTTAGGCTTTCTCACTTCTTTTATATGACAACACATGCAGAATAATTACTAACCTGCCTGGTGGTGCAGCCTTAGCAGCCTATCTGCATAGGCTTGCTGATTCGCAGGACGGACACCTGCAGCTGTGAAGTAAATGAAGGGATATTGAGACATACCTATCCATAATATAGACTACAATAGCAATTCATACATACTTCATTACATGGCTACATACTCAGTAGTGGGGCATTTTCCATTTCATGGGCCACCTGTATCCACTGGTTCAGTCGGTCCTCCTTGCGTCTCTTCAGGTCTGAGTAGTGGTGTCGGACCTGCTCACCAGTCTGAGGGATGCCTGTGGCACTGGTGAGATCATGTGCTAGACGGTTCCAGGCTTCCGCTTTGTACTCAGTGCCTTGAAACTGGCCATGCAGGAGTCTTGCATCATGAGGATGGATGAGGAGCCAAACCATTACTTTTGACTCCTCAATGCCCCACCATTGCGCTCGAAAATGAGAGCCCTCTCCAACATCAGCCATACTGTCTGCAGATGGGAGCCACAACCAGTTATGGCAATTATTCCTGCCTATGGAGCTTAAATATGCTTCATTTCCTGCACTTATTTGTGATTGGCCGGTTTTGAAAAATCTCAGCTAAAAGCAAACCTGCTTAGCAATGGGTGAACTTCCATTGATATATATGAGTCTGTTGGAAATGCGTCCATATGTAAAGCTGTCATGGCTTAGTGGTTTAGTACTGTGATTATGGTGCACAGTATCCCGGGTTTGAGGCCTGTCATTGCTTTTTATTTTACTACTGGCCAGACTGGCTAGGAGGTGTGGCTGTGTTTAGCCGACATTGCTTGACGTTGCTCTACATTGCTCTACATTGCCTGACGTTGCACTATGTTGCCTGACGTTGCCCAATGTTGTGCTAGTTAGCGCGGTGCGCAGCTCCGCGCAAACATGTTTTGTTTGTGCTAGTTGGCACGATGCGCAACTCTGTGCATAGCCATTGCTCTAGCTGAAGCAGTGCTAATCTATGAGCAATTATTCTTAACTGTACTTAATACTAGTAAACTTTGCTTAGCAGTGCTTCACATTGCTTAAGATACATTACTTATGCATTTATCAGTATGCATGACCATTCCACCTTCTTATATATATATATAAATATATATATATATATATATATATATATATATATATATATATATATATATATATATATAATATCGTTCACTACCACATAGGCCATTTCAATGCATTTTAATAAAATTTAAAAGGCAAATGTTAGGAATTATTGTTATGCACAGATTTCCTACAGAAAATGGGAAGGGGGGTGGTGGGACTCAAACCAGGAATGCCTCCTCTTTGTGCGAAGGCTCTACAACTATGCTATTGCTATTTGGCTTAATTTGCATATAAGTAGTTTATTATCCTCTTCGATGTCTACACTGCTAACTGTAGCTAAGCAATGGGCAAACCCATGCACACACTCGCAAATATGGGCAGCTATATCGGGAATAATAAATAAAAAGAAAGGAAAGCTTTACATTTTAAACTTGTACAGGGATTTAGAATGTGGGGGAGTGTAGTGTTGGGTATGTAGACATTTGAGCGGACTCGCTCATTTCAGTTGACATTTGCAGTTTGGGTGCTTGCAGGGGCGTGGATATTTGGACTGCTCGGCAGTCTGACATGCCCCCTGCACTCGTGCATGCTCCGTGTTAGTCTTAGAGTTGAGTCAGCACGCCCTCATGAATATGCATGATACGCTGACGTCATACTCTTAGACTGCAGTTTCTGAGTAAGATTTAGTTAGTCTTACATGGAGGATTAGTGAATCCCGGCCAAAGATTGAGTGCTTTCATCCCCTAAACTGGGGACTTCATCAGACTCTAACTGCACTCCATAGTACAGCCTTTAAATACTGTTAAAAATGAGTGATGTCATCACCCGTCACAATCATTTAAAGGTACAAGTACCTTAATGTTCAAATGAAATGCATTACAAACAACTTTTAACACAAGAACATTTTAACAAATATCATTTATAAAAAAGAACTTTTCAAATTCCTTAGTATGTGCAAATTTTCTTCAGTTTTTGTTTGGTATTGTGGAGCGAGTAAGACCAAACCCTAAAGGGGGAGATTACAGGAATTATAAAGAGGAAAGGGAAATTAAGTGGCAAATAAAACTAGCTGTGACCCATGCACCAGGTCTTAATGAAATGGTATCCTTAAAACCAATATTAGTGAGGAAAGCTAACTCATAAGTATTGTGTATCTTAGTCTGTGTGTGGAGGGGGTTCAACTATTCAGTATATGTATGTTTTAAAGTAAGTCAATAGACAAAATGTGGTTGATTTTTTTATCTTAAACAATTTTAAGCTTACATTTGATGAATGTCTTGGAATTTAAAAAGTTTTGGACTTTTTTTAGTTATATTTTACACTGTGGCTACTTTTGTTTTTTACCTATAAATAGCAGCCAATAACATTGCCTGTCCTGTCTCAATCCTTAAAATAGGCCAATCCAGGAATTCCACATTCCTTCTCTGTGGGAAAAGTCACACATTATCCATCTGCAGAACGGAGGAAATTCAACAGACATTAATAACTTTAGACCTATAACAATCTTATCTCCCCTCGCCAAAATACTTGACAAATGTATTCAAAAACAATTGTGAGAATATCTCCTGCAGGAAGAACTCCTATCCCCTACACAACATAGCTTCATTCCTTCCCATAGTATTAGAACTGCTTTCTAACCTATATTAATACTGTCAATAAAGCAAGAGATAATGGCAAACTAATCTCTTCGTTATTTCTATGCTTGTCTAAAGCCTTCAACACAGTTTGTCACAGCAAACGTCTACTTCAAATGTCCTTACTATGTCTTTCTTAGCCCACCCTTCTGTGGTTCAAAGCTACTTGTCCAATAGGTATCAATCAGTAAAACTGCACTCCATGCTCTCTCCTTACCTCCCATTCATGACTGGTGTACCACAACTCTCTATCCTTGCTCCCTCCTCTTTAACATTTTTACCAATACCCTCTATACTTCCAAACAACAGGCCACCCTAATACAATATGGAAATTATTCCACTCTCATTTGCATATCTGATAACATGGTACATCTCCTAAAAATTAGTCAGGAAGCTTTAAGAGCCACAGAAACATGTTTTTGTAACTCTCATGTCATGCACAATCCAAAAAATGACCAAACTGTTACTATTTTTTTCCTCAAATCCCTCTGTCATAAAAACACATTTAAAGTCCTCTCTATTGATAATACAAACATTGAAGTCACTTCTCATAACAAAGTGTTAGGGGTGGTAGTGGATGATAATCATACATTCGACCTGCAAATACAAAATTGCATAAGAAAAACTCATCAGAAATTAGAGAGACCAAAATCTTTCTCGCAGACGCAACTAAAACTACAATTGTTACTACTTATCTCCAACCCACTCTTCTTTATGGTGACCCATCCTTATTAACCTCCAGGATTCACAAAAATTAAAACTTGAACAATGCTATAACAAAGTTGCTAAATTTGCAGTACATACCCCATTCAGAACCCACCACTGTATACCACTGAAAAGCCTAAATTGGTTAGAACTGCCAACATCAACTAACATACACGCAACTTCTTACCACCTGCAAAATTGTCCAGCATCCATCTGCCTGTTCAGCATAAAAACATTCTACACAACTGTGTTCCCATTTGGTCATTGTGATCCAGTGACCAAAAATTCCTGTTTGCCTACAAATCTAACAAATCTGCTGAGCATTGTCTGCACTCTTACAAGGTTGCTAAGGCCTGGAACTCTTTACCTGTATCCATCAGGTCTATACCCTCCCTCCCATCTTTCAAAACCACTCTGAAAGACTTCCTAGGTAAAATCCGGCTTTGTTCTTGCGCAAATCCACAATAAACTGGATCCCTAAATGCGATAAAGTACCTTTTCATTCCTTACACCTCCTTACTCTTCTTTCTTTGTTTTCTTCCTTACTGCTATCTAATTCTCTTCCCTGACTTGCTCTCTAAATATAACATAAGTCTGTTTTCCCATCACTTGATATTGCAATTCCTATTTGTATTAGACTAACTTACCTTTAATTTCTCTACAAACTGTCGAAAATTTCTCTAAATATTAAATGATTGTCATATACCTTGTTTCGATTCTTAACCAATGTTTTTACATTATGTCTAATGTGCAGATGCTTTTGTTTTATTTTTGAAGATTGTAAAATTATTGTACTTAATATATTTTATAATAATTTGCAGGTTTTCTCTCCAGGTCTCTGCTGAAAATGGGCTTTTTCCAAAGTCAGACTATCCCGGTAATCAAATGTCAGTAAGTAAATAAATAAATAAATAAATTAGTAATCACAGTTTACTGCTGCAAAATAGAGTCTCTATTTGACCAATAAAATTATCAGATTTTAGATTGAATTTTAGAAGCAATGTATAATATAGAATTTTATTATCTCACAAACGCACCTCACAGTGCACTACAGTATAAATGCTATAATGTTTTTATTACTGTTGGTATAGGAAATAAATGCTAATGAATCATCATCATTCAGAAAGGACTTATCAATAACCTACAGACAGTTACAAATGAATATATCCCACTTGCATCCAGAAATCATTGAACACCTGCCTTATGCTCAACCCTAAAACAATTACACAATATTCTTTACAGCTACAGACACTTACACAAACTCATTTACAGATGCAAACAATTAATATCCTTTACAATTGCATGCAATTACTGTTGGCTTTTTCTAGTTCTGTTTGCTTCCAGATCTTCTCACAGAAGGGTGAATTAGCCAGGGACTTAGTTGTTTGGTGTTAGTTTGCTGTTTAATCTCCCCTTAAGAGCTACTTCTGCTGCAGTTTTACTGTAAGAAATGCCATAATCATCCTCCTTGTGGCAGAAGGTGTTTATCTGGTCACTCTGACTTGGGAAGCACTGTAGGGAGCTCAAGGTGTGATCATTTATTGGCTAAAGTGTATAGGAATCAGTTTTCAAGCTTTTTTTCTCTGCTATAAATCAAAACAGTTTGCAAAGCTCTGTGCTCACTTAAACAGAGCTTTCCAATGATTTTCAAGTGTTTCAACTGCATCCAGAGCCATCCAGGGTAAGATAAGATTGTTTTCTTAAGTTATTACTGTTGTACTTGCTTTATACAGTGATAGCTACTGATAAGCATTTTTAGAGCATATTTAATTTTGTGGCAAAAATCATTATTTCTCTTTCTGATGGCTTTTGCTAGTTCTGTTTGTCTCAAGATTGCCTTGCAGAAGGAAGAATTAGCCAGGGACTTAGTTGTTTAATCTGCAACTGAGAGATACTTTGGTTGCACTTTTACATCAAGAAATTCCAGGATGATCTGTCCTGTGGCAGAGGGTGTTTACCTGGTCTGTCTGTGTTGAGAAGCAGCCTCCAAGGACCTCAATGTGTGGTTGTGTATTGGCTAGACTGCATAGTAGTCAGTTTTCAAACTTTTTTCTCTGCACTAAATCAGGTTAGTTTCACACAGCAGCAGTTAGCAGTGCCCTGTATAGTAACAAACCCTTACATAGTAAAATTTCCCTATAAGGTTAGGATTAGGTCCAAAAACATGCTAAATAGCATGATATTAGGTCTAAAACCTGTTAAACAGTGTGGTATTGTATATTTAGCTTACAGCAACTAGTTCACACATCGAAAAGCACTACTATATCCTAGCACTATACAACATTTTGCCCTTAACCCCAGACATTACCCCAGGAGACCCCTGTTAAAATCCAATCATTAATCTTAAATAGCCCACCCTATTACAGGAATGGATGACACAAACAATGCAATTTCCTAATGTCTCTTTAGCCGGCTTGGTGGATTTGGGCATCCTAAGGCAATGAAGCAATTGCTCATGTTCTCAGAGACACAGTTAATCATTAAAGAGAAGAAGAAATGTAAATTCACAACTTTCTTGTCTCTCATACAAATGAGGTTGTCAAGAATGCCCACACTATAGCTGTAGCACATACCATTCACCACAGACACACACACACACACACACACACACACACACACACACACACACACACACACACACACACACACACACACACACACACAGTGTCTGTACTAATTAGAAATCTTCTCAAATCTCAAAGACCTCCAAAGCCACCTAATGGCATCACTGCTCTTCAGCAATCACTAAAACAAACACCAAAAAAATCCCTTAAGCCTACACACAACAGTCCTCCAAAAGCAAAGCTTATAAGGCAAGCATATACTTTAACTAATATTCTTCTCTTTGGGGATTCCACTGCATGGCACACAGATTTCCCACTCACCAGACTGGACAAAGAAGATAAAGATCACTTGCCTTCCTGGAGCCAGGATCTGCAATATCACACACACACACACACACACACACACACACACACACACACACACACACACACAGACACACACACACACACACACACACACACACACACACACACACACACACACACACACACCCACGCACATACACGCACCCACACACACACACACACACACACACACACACACACACACAAGCACACACACCAGCACACACGCATGCACATGCACACACACACACACACACACACACACACACACACACACACACACACACACACACACTCTTAAGTTAGTGCACCCAAGTACCGATACGATTTTGTCACAGTCCATGTAGGTTTAAATTACCCGGGACATACCTCTCTGGACTATATGAAAAGAGATATAATGCATCTCTTGGAAGGTGTGGCACAGATAGGTTGCATTGAGTAGTGTTCTACTTTCACCAAGGATGATGCCACAGTTCAAACATAAATTAAGTGATTTATATAATCGGCTTATGTTCTGATATATATCTAGGTTGATACAATATCTGTCAGAATGGGAGGACATGGTTAACAGGCTACTATGTTTTGTCAAGGACAAGTTGTACCAGTCAGGTACTGGCTAAATTTTATTCACTCCCCATACAGCCTCTTTTATTGCAATGCCAAAAAGACAAAACTACCAACATAGTGAAAAAGTTTTCAATCCACCTTAAGGTGTTACTGCTCAAAGCTAGGAGACTGAACAACACTCTACATCCTTCAAGCCCTCCTCACTCTGGAGAATGTAGACATCTGTGCCATGACCAAGGTTTACAGCCAAAGAAAGTACTTTAGCAATGCATGGCTATGATGTGTTCCAGATATTTAGACCAAGAGTTGCACAGATGGGGGGCAAACATGGAGGTGTCTCAATCAACATACTTACTCCAGATTGGTTTAACAGGATGATATTGTGGAGCTCATCCACATGCAAGTCAGCATCGATAAAATTCTTAATGATATCATGGCTATGTGCAGTTCACCAGTTATGCCCTAGAGTCTCACTACTCTTATCTAAATCTACTAGGGGTGCTTACATTCCAACCAAAATACATGGGTGACTATTAATACAGATGCCTTGGAATGGAGGCTGTACTTGCCAACCAGAGGATCAAATACACTTGACCAATATGGGGCGTTCCCCATGTCATAATCTTGCTAGTGAGATCAGATCACAAAGCTGTGCCCTTTGAAGTAAAAATCAGCCCAGAAAATCCAGCTAAACCAGTGAAAGTTAAGAATTATTCTAAGACAAACTACATCCAATTAAGTGATAGTTTGTAAAAACTCAAGTCTCTCCCTAACCATGAGACCACAGCTGCCTATGCAGGATTATTCACAGAGTCTGTATATAAACATGTGAATGGCTGCATAGAGACTGCTATACCTACCACAAGTAAACCTTTAACAAACACTAAAACCAAATCCTACAGATGGAATCCTGACCTAAACTAAACAGGGTCTATAACCAAACAAAACAAATAAAAGAAAAACATGACCAAAATCAGACAGAGCAACTTTCTTAAAGATAAGTGTTCTCTTATACAACCAAAGAAGAAACTAACAGGACTAAGTTCAACAAGGCACATATATGAGGTCAGAATAACCTTACAGGTGAAGGACAATCACAAGTCCTTCTTCAGCTAATGTATGTCCAGAACCTTAAAATTAAGACACAGCAGTGTGCTGAACTGGTGGTGAATGGTACCACCTTCACCAGTCAGGGAGACATAGCAGATCTGCTGGCTGATAAATTCTTCTCAAAGTTCACTACCCACTCCCCCCAGCTCCTCTGAGTGTAATCTCCTTCAACATACTTCCTAACTATTAGCAGAAACCAGGTGCTAGCAGTACTGATTAAAGCCAAGAACAGCACCGCTATGAGTCCTAACAACCTCCCCATTTGCTTCCTGAGCAGTCTAAAACATGATCAATTAGGACCACTTGAGGGCATCTTCAACTACAGCCTCAAAACAGGCTATGCTCAAAGTGAATGGAGTACTGCAGCAGTCATTCCCTTCCATAAAGGTGAACCATCAACCAATCCAGGGAACTACAGACAAGTCTAATATACAAAGCCATGGAATGAATTTTCATGCAAATGATAAACAAGGACATTGGCAACCTACAGATGATGGATACATCCCAATTTGCCTTTAAGGGAAGGTTGCACCTTCTTAAAATCGATAGAATTTTTTTAGAGAGCCACCAAGGCAATGGATCAGGGTAAAACAGTTCATACTGTATATGAGGACCTGGCCAAGGCATTCAATTCACTACCCCACTCAGAAATGTTTGACAAGGAAATATAAGACAGCCATTTCCAATGGCATAGAGGGAAAAAGCTCTCACTACAACCTGGGTGACCCAAGTTCCATAACAGTCTCGGGCACTTGGTGGAGATGGTCAGGGAGGACTGGACTGAATGGGTGTTGCCATCTCATCCATCCTTGGGGGGGGGGTGGAGGATCTGCTTCACCTCTTGGTTGACACAGAGCAGGATGTCAAGTTGTTACACTCATGGAGCATAGGCCTATGAGTATGATATGCAGCAGTGCATATGCATGCAGATTAGTATGCCTGTGGTGGCATGATCAATGAGGGTGCTCAACTAGGGAAGGTATAGGTTACTCATCAGTACCTATAAGCTGGCCCAGTCCCTACTGTGACAATGTGAGGTATTTCCAGCTATGGCAGGAGAAGTAGGGCAGTAGATTTGTAACACAAGGCAGCATAGCCAGCTGGAGGTTTGTAAAGAATTATGTCATTTGTATATCAAACTGATTTCTACAGATGTTTGTGCTGAAAATGTATTTGTAAAGTTGCTTGTGTTAAAAATGTATCAACAGTGTGTCCTGCTGGACAGAAAAGAAAATCAATACACCTGTATATCAGACTGTATTGTTACTGTGGAAATTAATACATTATAACAGAGGATACTGGAAGAGAAGAGGTTAATCTCAGTGCAGCTAACTGAAAAATAGTTTGAAATGAATTTACCTGGTAGGCCATAAAGATTGTATCTTGCAGTTTTGATTGCAGCCAGAGAAAAAAAATGTCTGTGAAAACAGAATTAAGAAGCCTTCTGTATTGTCCTTGGGGTGAATTAATTGCTACTCTAGAAGGATGAAAGTTTGAAATGGTTTTATACTTCCAAAAGCTGCAACAGATCTTAGCAAAGCTCTATGTGTGTGCATTGTTGACACAGATGTGCTAGATTCTGGTTCACTTCCTAGGAAAGGGGGTAGTATGGGAACCAGAGTCAGATGACCAGATGTATGTAATGTCATTCTGTAATCAAGGACTAAAATGATGTTTTAATACCAAATGAGACAGAAATATCAGAGTAGTCTGTTTTTGGAACCTGACATAGAAGGATCTCTCATGCACTTCATCTTGTCTTGTTTTAGTAAGTAACTAGGGAATAGTAATTCTTTAGATCAGTCAGGAAAATATAGTGAGATTAGTTAAGTACTGTTTATCTGTATCTGTATGAATCTATTCACCTGTGTTATTTTAATATTTCCTGTGATTGAAACACTGGTGCTTATTGTAAATAGATAGTATGTTCATGTTCTTTTATTATTTATTATTAAATATATGTAAAACTTCTCATTGTGTCTGGTCTTATACAGAACATTTTAACCTTTGAGAGTATTTATACTTATTTAGTGACACTGTGGCTGGTCCTGAAAGCTTGTTTGGTCAGCATTACCATTTGTAGTAATATTAGTTTTACTCAGTGTAATCAGTTACCCTTGTTAGAGGCTTAGAGTAGCTAGCTTTAGAGTGTCCTGGTGGCAGTAACTACCTTATAGACTGGCAGAGGGGCATAGCTAGTAAACCTGTGCTAGTCTTTCCCAGATGTGTGTCTGTGTGTGTGTGTGTGTGTGTGTGTGTGTGTGTGTGTGTGTGTGTAAAAATCAAATCTCAAAGAGTGCATGTGTGTGTGTGTGTGCGTGTGTGTGTGTGTGTGTGTGTGTGTGTGTGTGTGTGTGTGTGTGTGTGTGTGTGTGTATATGTGTGTGTGTGTGAGCTACTTGGATCAGGGACACAGAACACTGGTTTCACAGAGAGAGTGGAGGGGTACTTGGCTTGGGGCACTTGCCTGAAGACTGTGCTCTAGAGCTGTGCCAGTGGGAGTATTACTGGGGGCCTAGAGAGAAAGGGTGAGAGATGGAAACCCAGACACCGGACTGAGTGTGTTTCCTGTGTACTAAGGGAAATTGTACTTGGTGCAGAGAGCTTCATCTTAAAATACTGTATGTACCTATCTTTGTTCCAAGTGAGCATCCTTCACTGGTGTCAGTGGTAAGGATTCAGGCTCCTTGATTACTGGCCCAGATGAGGGACATCACACCTACCACCTGACTTTTGCTGCTAGACTATGAGTGAGCCAACTGAGCTACCCGGGTATGCACAAATTGGACATAGGACACTTGCATAGGTTGAGCATACCAGAGTCTAATTACATAGGATGAATAAGTTTATTGGGTGCAGGTACAGGATCCATTAGGCTGTTATTTATTAATTTTTTTTTTTTTTTTTAGAAAAAAGAAGAATAGAGCAAGGGATAAAATGGAGCAATAGGCAACTTCAGAACTTAGATTTAATTACTGGGAGTTCAGGAAGAAGGAGGCAGAAAGCTGGTACATTGATACATTGCATCATCCAACAAATGCATGAAAGGAAGATGATGATCGACTGGAGGAGAGAATAAAGTAGTGGAGTAGGAGGAAGAGAGTGATCCTTATGGTGGATCTAAATCTGCCAGAAGGAAACTGAAAGATACCAGTCTTTATTGGAGCTGACTGAGTTTCTGGATCATTATGGGTTCAGCCAACTGGTGGAAGATTATACCAAGGAGAACAAAATTCTGGATGTGATCCTTACCAGTGCAAGAGCTGCTGTGGATATCCAGATTAAGGTCTCTCAGCCAACAGTGACTTTGGCAGTGTTTGATTTACAGTTAGAATGCAAAGGCAAAGATAATAGCATGGGATTTTAAAATACTTGACTAAAATGTTCTGGGAGAGAGAAAAGGTAAAAAAATCAGTTATGAGACTGTATGCAAACTGAGATAATAAACTGTTATGAGAATGGGTGGAGGATGTAGTATTCAACACTATGGATAAGGATGTGAATGGAGACAAGACAATTTAGAGGATAAACCAATGTGGCTACACAGAAATATGAGGCTAAAAGTTAGGGCAAGAGATAGATACTGAAAGAGATTAAAGGTGAGGGATAGGAGTTGAACAAGACAATAAAAGGAAGCTATTAGAAAGGCAACAAAGACGGTTATGACAGAGAAGGCAAAAGCTGAGACTGAGTTAGCAGAAATAAACAAGTGAGGAAACAGGAGATTTTTAGCTACATGCCAGAAAGGAGGGACAGGAAGTGCCAGATTAAGGAAAGATGGGAGACAGATCACAGAAGACTTGGGGAAAAAAGTAAAGATACTGAATGCATACTTTGTTTCAGTCTTCATAAAGGAAAGCAAGGGCAGAGCCTCATGCTAGAAGGGAAGCAAGACAGAATTAGGAAAATACTGAACAGAAACTTTAACAGATGGGACAGAGACGGAGAGGAAGCTGGCTACCCTTTGACAGGGAAAAGCCTAAGGAGAGGAAGGGCTACTTCCCAGTATCCTCAAAGATCTTATCACTGTATTTCAGAACCGTGGATAGGGTGCATCAAGTAATCAGTGGCCTCTGCAAGGTACTGGAAAGACAGAATGTGTGGTACCTGTGTACATTGGGGGCAGAACAAAAATCCAGTGAAGTGCAGGTTTCTTTAAAGTAATAGCAGGCATGTTCATGCAGGCAATCATGAGGAGATGCTTGGCAGTTTTTCTAAACAACGACAATTTCCCCCAGGACAAATTAAGGGTTCATGACCAGAAAGAGCTGCCATTCAAACCTAATATGGTTTTATGGATTGAGGATGACTATGAAAAGGAAGCACCAGCAAATGTGAACTTCTTAGATTTTTTCAAGGCTTTTGACTAGGCTCTGTATTGGAGGTAAATATAGACTGTAATAACTGTGGGATGGACCAAGACTGGGAAAATTACCTAGCTGCATGCTAGAATGGTAGGACAAGGAAGGTTGTGGTGAGAGGGGTGACATCAGATTCACAGATTCATATATTCATAGACTGCTACTAGCCTAATAATCCAGGGGTGCCTTTCTAAGCCTAGCCATGTTTTCCCAAAAGAATAATGATGTCTTGTATCCAAATAGGATATGGAGGACCAGGGATATATAAGCTACCTCTATCCATAAGGGACATGGATGCAAGTCCCAGTGTACATTTCCTATTTCCCAACTACTGCTCTAGGTTGCACTTAACCTGAGTAATTGATGAACTCAGCTTCACATGGATGGGAAGCATGTTCCATAGGAGGGGCAGTATCTGGGACATATCTGTCTTTCCAGTATGGTCTGTTTAAGTCTCCGACAAAACTCAAGTCCCTAGACCTTGTTTTTTTGGTACTGTTTGACGTACAAATATGTAGGAGATACATAAGTGTGGGGTTTGTGGATGCCTTGGAAGCCAAGCATATATCACCCCTCTATGATCTATAGGAGACTAAGAAGAGGGAAAGGGATTTAATGCACTCTGCATAAGGCAGGTTTGATACACCTTGTATTCTATTTGTAAGGAACTTCTGAAGTCACTCTAGCTGCTGCATATGCGTGGTTAGGTACATACCAAACGGAGCATTATACTCTATGATTGGTCTGATAAGGGCATAGTAGAGTGAGATAATGCCCTCCTTGGACCTATATGCAATACCTTTACTTATAAGTTGCGCAACATAAAATAATTTCTTCACCATTGTGGCCACATGGTGGTCAAAGGTAAGGCTACTGTCTGCAATCATACCCAGATCCATGACCACTTGGTTGACTCTTAGGGGTGTGCTAGCAAAATGGTAATTAGCTAGGATGGTTTGCTTCCCAAAGAGTACAAGTATGCATTGCTTAACACTGAGTTTTAAGACCATGGCTTTGGCACCATTTGTTAGTCAGAGATAGACCTTCTTGAAGAATGCTGGTGTCTGCAGGGAAGCTGATGATAACCCCCAGCTTGCAATCATCTGGAAACTTAGTCAGCTACAAGCCTTCAAGTTTTTTGTTCTATTTCAGTGAAATAGATGCCAAAAAGGAACAAGCCCAGTACTGAGCCCTAGGGAAAGACTGCCCCATTCCCATGTCAGGAAGCAAGCCAAGGGCTGCCTGGGTGAAAACCAGGAATCCTAATTGCTAGACTATATGGGACATCAGGAATTAGGAAAGTGACTAGAGGAGTATGGTTTAGTTTCATAGTTTCATAGTTTAGTACTAGGCTATCTGCCCTGGGGCATTTGTAAGCCTAGCCATAGTGGTGTGGCTTTTGCCACCTCATGAAATGGTACAAAAATGCACAAAAATGCACAAAATAGATTTAGAATACTGTGCCTCTGTCTAGTAGTGACACAATGAAGGCCCCCTTATATAATAGAATTAGTTTACTGTGCCCCTGTCTAGCAGTGACACAGATGTGACCCCTGGGGTAAACTTACGATCTCCCATCCACTCATCAAGATTTCTCTTGAAGAGAGTCAGTGAGGGGCTCTGCCTAACATGAACTGGGATCTTGTTCCAAAGCATGGGAAGCCTCTGGGTTATGAATCTATCCCTCCAGCATGTCCTATTCATACTTGTGCCGAGGATTAAGTCTTTAGCTCTCGTGGTCCTGATGGATTTGGATTTTTTGAGGTGGAGTATGTCCATCAGATCCTGATTGGACATGGCCTTGTACGTCAGGCAGAGATCACCTCTGAGCAGGCGGTATGCTACTGAATAGAGCTGGAGTTTCTTTAGTCTGGCAGAATAAGACATATGTTGGAGACCTTTGATCCTCTTGGTGAGGTACTTTTGTGGTCTCTCCAGCTGTTGCAAATGCCGGGTGAGGTACATACCAAAAGGGGCATTGTACTCAATCATGGGTCTGATGAGGTTGGAGTATAGGGGTACAATGACATCCTTGGATCTGGATGTGAATCCCTTCATGATGAGGTGTGCAAGGTAGAATGTTTTTCTAACCACTTTGGCAATGTGGGTGTCAAATGAGAGGTCGCTGTCAACTTGGGTCCCTAGGTCTCTGATTACTTTTTCCATACTCAGTGGGTTGCTGTCTATGTGATAATTTGTGGGTACTTTTTTTTCCCCAAAGGGAATGACTATACATTTTTTGGCATTTAGTTTAAGGCCGTGACTCCGGCACCAGTTGTCCGTTTCTGTGAGACCTTTTTGTAGGATGTATGTGTCCGCTGGTGTATCGACTATGGCACCTAGTTTGCAGTCATCTGCGAACTTTGTCAGCCACAACCCTCCCATGTTTGCTTTAACATCTGAGAAATAAATTCCAAACAAGAGGGGTCCCAGGACAGATCCCTGTGGGACACCACTTGTGACTGGCTTTGAGTCTGACATTGCTCCAGCAATTTTAACTTTATGGGTTCTGTCCTTTAGCCAGTTTGCAACCCATCTAGTGACATAAGGGTTTACGTTTAAGCTGGTGAGCTTATCTATGATGCCTGAGTGGGGTATTGTGTCGAAGGCCTTAGCCAAGTCCAGGTAGGCTGTATGGACTGCTTTGCCCTCATCAATGGCTCTAGTGACTGTTTTGAAAAAGTTAACCAGGTTCAGAAGGCAGGATCTGCCCTTTACAAAGCCGAACTGGGTGGGGTCAAGTGTCTGTAGGTCCCCTATGTCTCTGTTTATGAGTTCCATAATGATTCTTTCCATAGCTTTGCAGACCAGGCTGGTTAAGCTTATGGGGCGGTAGTTCCCAGGGTCTGTAGAGGTACCCCCTTTGTGGAGTGGGACCACTGTTGCTGTATGCCAGTGTTCAGGTACATATCCTGTAGTAAGGCTAAGGTTAAATAGCATTTTTATGTGCGGGTTTACCTCCTCTTGGAGTTCACGTAGCACGCAACCCGGGATACCGTCAGGTCCCATTGATGCTGTGTTTTTAGCTTTGTTGAGGGCGGTTCTCACTTGGACATCTGAGATGACAGGGAGATTACATTCAGCTGGGATAAGTATTTCTTCTTTTGGGGGTGAGGGAGGGGAGAAATTTGCACTGAACCTGTCAGCCAGAATGTTGGCAATATCTGTGGGTTCAGTGTATTTTTTTTGTTGTGAACTAACTCTGAGCATATCTGAGGGTTTCCGCCCAGGTTTCTAACATAGCTGAAGAAGGCTTTGTGGTTATCTTTAGTGTCCTTAGCGATTTTTCTCTCAAAGTTGGCCTTGGATGTTTTTATGAGAGAACGTAGTTTTCTGCTAATGTTGATCAGAGATGTCTTCCCTTTATGGGATTTTGCTCTGTCGTGCAGTAGCTTCCTTCTTTTGTTATACAATTTGTTAATGGCTGAGGTCCACCAGACAGGACGCTTGCCTTTGGTGGAGAGGGACATGATTTATTTGGGATTGCATGATCCATGCATTCTTGGAGATGTCCATAGAAAGCATTTGTGAAGGATTCAGCATTGTGGGATGTGGTATCCACTGGCCCAGTGGGCTTAAAGGATACCATCTCAGTCTTAAGAAGAGTGAAGTCTGCTTTCGAGAAGTTTTTCACTGTGGTCTTTTGTGCTGGGGGTGGAGGTGGGATATGCATATCCAGAGTGATTAGTTTGTGGTTAGATCTCACTAGTGAGGGGTATACCTCCGGTGTGGAGCATTTTGTCCCCATGTTTGTGATGATCAGGTCTAGTATATTATCACTCCTAGTGGGAGAGGTGACTAGTTGTTCCAGTGCATTTGAATTTATGAATTCCAGAAACCTTTGGGCTAAGGTGTTAGGGTTAGAATAATGTACCCAATCTATGTTTGGGTAGTTGAAGTCTCCCAGTATGATGGTATTTTGTGATACATTCATATCCTCCAATGTCTTCAGGAAGGCTGAGTGGGGTTTCTGAGATTGGGAGGGTGGTCTGTAACATGCTACCAGTTGTATAGCAGTTTTGCCTATGGTTAGTTGCACCTGTATGGTCTCTGATGCTTCATGTGTTGCTACTAACCTGGAGGTGTGGGTGTCCTTGATGAATATGGACACTCCCCCTCCCTTTGTGGTTCGGCCCGGGTTTTGGGGCTGAAAAGCATGATACGAGGTATAGCCTGGTAGTGCTGGGGTGCTCTCAGGAGCATTGAACCAGGTTTCAGTTACTGCACAGACATCGATGTTCTCCATACTGAGGAGTGCATCGAGTGCCTACATCTTGAGATTTAGACTTCTGGCATTGAGCAGCATTATCCTTAGTTTTTTTTCATTTTTGTTTTCTAAGGAGGTGGGTTTGTCTTTTGAACCTTGCCTAAAAAAGGCACTATGGGGGTGGCAAGAGCCTTGGCCAATATCCGGAAGCCCAGTTGTGACAGGTGCAAGCTGTCCCTTGTGAAGCAGCGTGGCTTGTCCAACATGTCATCCCAGGCAGACAGACATTGGATCCCCTTAGAATGACACCAGTACTTGAGCCAATTATTAAAGCTGATCATCTTGTCTTTGTATTGTGGCATCATTCTTGGTGAGGGCAAGATGCTGCTCAGGGTCAGGGTCATACCAGCCTGGGATACATAATCAGAGAGCTCCTCTATGTCTCTTTTCATGTAGTCCAGGGAGGTACGTCTCAGGTCATTCACGCCAGCATGGACAATGATGGAGTCATATTTGTACTTGCTTTGGAGTGACCTGAGTGCGTGTGTTATGTGGCGGATCCTAGCTCCCGATAGGCAGCTCACAGTCACCCTCTCCTTGTTCAGCCTGGTAAGCGGGACACCAGTGTGTCTGACTATAGAGTCACCTATTACTAGTGTATCAGGCATGGTGTTTGGCCTTAAGGGCTGTGATTGGTTGACACACTGATTTATTGAAGTATGTGTTGCATGTGTTTTGTTTTGAGGTGGTGGATTTTTGGATGTCTGCTTTGTGAGCCTCTGTTATTTTGGTAAGTTTTTTATTAGAGCCTCCGAGTATGTCTTTGTGTTTTTATGTGTTTGGTTTGCAGTTGTGGTAGGTCTATGTGGGACTGGGTTTGTTGTATGTGTGGTTACCATCTCCTCCTGTCTGGTCATGCCAGCCCTGAGTTGAGAGAGTTCAGCCTCCGGTTTGGCTATATAGTTGCATCTCTCACATGTATTTGTGTTTGTTGGGAGGAGGAGAGGGTTGTCTGTGTACATGAGACAATTGTAGCATTGTCTCAAGATACCCAGATTAACCAGTTGAACTGGAGAGGACACCAGCAATCTACCACTCAACATGCTAGAACAGTATAAGGGAGTGTTGTGCCTTTAAGGGAAGTGGATATTCACAGGGGTGGTAGGTGGATGTCGTGCTTACTTAGTACGAGAGTGCTTACTTAGTAGAGAAGTTTTGAGAACAAGTGCTAGGTTTATAATATAGCGAGTAGTCTGATTATACTAAGAGTAGAGCTTCCTTAAGGGAAAATTTGAAGAGCAGACTTGGCGGAGCCAGAAGAAGTTTAACCTTGTTTAACCGGTGCTGCGCTATGCTCACAATCGTGCAAAGCCACGCAAATGCGGATTTTAAACAGGGAACTACAAAAGAGCTAGAAATGATCCAAAACAACCAATTACTACAGCTCTTGTGCTGAGGTCACTTCCTACAGGGACAGGTAGGCTGCTCAAGGCTCCCCACTCCCACTGGTGAGCAAAGAAACTTCCTTCTATCCAAGTAAGGTAATGGACAACACAGGAACTACACCACAGCCCAGAATACAGCAATGCCTGTAAACTGGTCTAAACTAGTCGAGGAGAGACGGGAAAACAAGGATTATTTTTTTGTTTTTTTTTGTTTTGATAGAAACACACAGAAAATGCAGAAACAGTGATAAATCAGTTACACTGGCTAGCACACTTTAGTGGGCAGCCTCAACAGTTAAATTAAACAAATAAACAAACAAACTTTCGATCAAATTCGACTGGTAGGGGTCTGTCCTAGGTTCAATATTCTTCTGTGCATTTGTGTCAGACAAATCTGAGGGAATAGTAAACAGATGCACCCTCTCTGCTGATGGCCCAGTGATAGGTCAGTAATTCAGGATGGAGAAGACAGTCTAGGAAAACATTTGGAAAGGGTAAAAAAATGGAATGTGAGGAAGCAGTTCAGATTTAGTCTAAGAAAATTCATAGCACTACACTTAGGTAATAAGAACCTTGTTAGGTGACATCAGCTGGTAGCAGAGCTCTCCATGTCATAGGCCAAGAATCAGAGACAAAACCAAAAATAATGGGGATGTAAAGGCCCAAAAATCAGGGACTTTATAAAATTAAAAAATCCAAAAATTCTGAAAATAGACAAATGCATAGTTCTCCATACAAAAGACTGAAAGCAAATAGATAACATTCCCTGGGATTCAGCAAGCAGCTGTGCAGGAATAAGTTATTCCTGCACAGCAGGGACTTCTCCTGTTTAGCATGGCAGCGGGCCTTGCATATTCATGAAGGTGCGCTGCCTGTGCTGTTAAACTTACACTAAGCCATGTATGATGGGGGGTGTCTGATAACACAGCTCTCACAATACACATGCCTCTGCACTCCAGAATTGCCTTTCAGCAATTAAAATGAGCGAGAATGCTCATAACACCTCCAACACATCAGGAACATACCTCTCAACTGTACAGATTTTTGCAGAATGTCCAGATGTTTGTCTCATATCTTTGGTGTGTTCTTCCTAAAATCTGTACCTTTCTGGAAAATAGCTGAGGATTGAAGTCATTAAATAATGACAAACATTTGAGTTTAAAAGGCTTCACATCCTTCAAAAAATCCATGCTAATGCAAGATCTATCATTATATCAACTGTCTAAGTTTGTAAGAGCAATATTTAAAATCTGTCCCTATTTGTACCCTCATCATTTTTAGGGTTTGTCCAGAGTTTTTTCTCCAAGAGGTTGATAGTAATGCCCACCACAAAACAGAAAGCTGACAAAAGTACATGGTTTAGCATTAGCAGGGATATTCTGAAGGGTATAGCTAAATTTACACAACAAACCTTTTTTTTTTATAAATGCGATAAAGTTTAAGTATAGCTGCATGGGTGTGCCTGTTGCTTAGCAATGCTTAGTCCAGCTTAAACAGCACAAGAATTTAAATAGCAATATTGTAGTGGTTAGAGCATAAGCTTTGCGAGCAGCCATTCTCAGTTTGATTCTCACTATAACCAATTCACATTTTAAATGTGACAGCAGTGCATAAGTAATTTTTTTGCATTACCTACTAAATAACATATATTTGTTAACCGGAGTACTGCATTAGATCCAGATGTGAGGTGTCAGTGTAATAAATTTGTGAAATCCCTATATAAACACAAGTGTCCCATACAGTATAGTCACATATGAATAAATGTAATGAAAGCACATTGTGGGATGTCAGGGACAGTAAACAAATTTATAATATGTAATGAACGATGAATCACTGCCATACAGCAGATAGTCTATAAAATGAAAAATAGGCAATGCTAAGCATTGCACAGCTCTGCTCACCAGGTGTAAGCATTGTGTAAATATGACTGCTAAGCAATGAGTAGCCCAGTTAAATGGATTTGCCCATTGGTAAGCAGTGCTGAACTTGCCCATTTAAGCAATGCCAACCTCAGCTAAGCAGGTTTGCCCGTAGCTTAGCTTAGCTCAACATATTCAAAACCATCCAATCATGGCAAAGGGTAGGAAATCGGCCGTATTTAATTTAATTTAATTGTTCCACAATTCTATCCTTAAGCTGTATGTTACTCATACCTATATAAAATGCAGGGCTCTTAGCACAATAACTAAGATATACTATTTTTCAGTTGCTCTTTTATATATTTTCCTTTTTTTCTCTCTCTGTGGGATAAGAGCATGGCTGAAGGCAACAATGTGGAGTTGGCTTATGATCCTACTAAAAGACTTTAGACTAAGAGTAGAACTTTTGCTGAACAGCTTCAACGAATTATGGAGGTGCCTGTTAATCCACTTTTGGATAACAACTTAACCGTGCAGCAGTTGGCAGACACAGATAATGATGAGGTATATTTGCATTTTATTGGCAAATTCAAGGAATTAGAAAATAAGCTGTACAAGTTTAAGAGGCTTCAGTGGCAGCAATTTCATTTAGAAGCATTAATTAAACACAAAGTTATACCTAGGGGGCTTAGAATCCTTAATACGTCCATCTATGGGAATTTATGTCCAGACTTGCTTTTAAAATGGCAGACTTTTAATTTACAAGCCAGGTCTAGTTATCTGCAAATGCTAATAGACTTTTTTCTTCCTGAAGAAAAGGAGTTACATAAGCAGATAAATATATTACAGAATGAGATTTATGATACCTTTTCAGCTGATAATATCGGCATCAAACTGGATTCCTTGCATGATAATATTTTAAGTTATGAAAAGAGATTGCAGATGATAAAACTAAGAAACTGCAATGTGATCTCAATGATTTTTGCAAATGGGGTAATGAGTCCCACTGCTGCAACTAATGTTGAACGTTTTCATGTAGCTATGGAACATTTAACTAAACAAACTGACAACCCTGTAGATTCAGTGCTGTCTTCCTCTTTGGAAGGAGCTGCTGCTATGACACCAACTGAGCATGCATGTGTGCCTATAATAAGCTCTGAACAGTCTTGGCATGATGGTAATGCTGAGAAAAAAGTTAACAGGACATCTGCATAAGAAAAGGAACTTGAGCAATGATGAAACCAGGAGTTTTTTTGTACCTATAGCTCCTAATATGGATTTTATGGTTGCTACTACCTCTTTTAACCTGTGGAACCCTTTTTCTGATCAGAGACAGATCCTAAAACCAAGGGAGAAAGGGCAGAATACAACGGATCTCAAATACGGAAACCAACCAGACTTTGATGGCTCAATGGAAACAGAGGTAAAGGATCTAGTTACTAATATCTCCTTAGTATGTTTAACTACTGCACAACTAGCACTTTTGAATAAAGGTCTATCATTTATCCCTACACGGAAAGCAGAACTAACAGATATATTGACAGATCTAAGACTTTTTGGAAGGACACTTACACTAAGAAGTATGTTTTTTAGGAATAACAGTAATGATATTGACACCTTTAAGAAGCCTAGCACCTTTATCCCACCTCCAAATGTGAAAATAGACATGTTCATAGAGATTTGTGATAAACAAATCAGAAAAGAGTTTGAATGTAAAGACAAAGCTGTATGCTTTAATTTAACCTATGAAGAACATGTTGCACTGACAGAATTAAAAAAAACATAAAGTCTTTATAACTTAGACCAGCTGACAAGGGAGGGAGAATAGTAGTACTAGACAGAGAATGCTAT
This sequence comes from Protopterus annectens, assembly GCF_019279795.1. Lineage (NCBI taxonomy): Eukaryota > Metazoa > Chordata > Ceratodontiformes > Protopteridae > Protopterus > Protopterus annectens. The sequence continues at coordinate 1,537,967,841 of NC_056741.1, read as the reverse complement.
AGAGCACAGATGGACAAATTATTAAGTAATGCTGACACCTATGTATGCATCTCTAAATCTGTTGTCAATGCGATTACTAAACAAGTATCTTTTTTCTATTTGATGTGCTTATGACTGGCATGATTGATGAGAAGCTTTTTGAGTATTTTGAAGTCAAACAACCCCTAGTACCTATAATTTATGGTCTACCTAAGGCTATGGATTCCATGCTGGCCATATAGATGTCCACTGTCTGCTGCCATCCCATTCAGCCACCCGATTCCCTTGCATGCTCACATCCATACTATAGCTACAACTAGGAGAACATAATACTCCATTCAGCAATTGATAGGAAGAGTGAGTTACTTGTTGCTGTGCCAGTATTGAGGATGGTTCTGGAGGGCTGACTATGTCGGATGCACATAGTACACTCCCTATACATGGTAATGCACAGGTATTATCATGCTTGGCATCCCTTTTACTGTATGTGTGAGTCAGAGAGCGGTGACATTCCCTGAGTTCCTGCCATTTCAGTGTATGTGCTATGCGTTGCCTCTTTGCCAAAGCCTGGGCATACTGAGCATGTCAACTTCTGCCTACATGGGCAGGCTCAAGTTGTTCCTCCTCCGAGTTATTCTGTGCCTGTGCTGGCCTTGACAATGGTGGGGGGCTGTGTGACCCTGCCCCATGCTGTTCCTGCTGCAGCTGTTTCCACAGGATCATATTGTGCAGCACGGCACCTACAATGAAAATTTGTGTACATGTAGCTGGAGAATACTGCAAGGCTCCACCGAATATGTCCAGGCACCAGAACCATGACTGAGCATCCCAAACACATGCTCTACTATGATTCTCATTTGTGTGAGTGCCTCATTATGGAGTTCTTGTTCGGGTGTGTGTGCATTTCTGATGGGTGTCATCAGCCAAGGCTCCAGTGTGTAACCAGCATCCCCCACTAGGTGGCCATATGGGATGTCCCCAATGGCAAATCTTTGGTACAGCTGTGTCATATGCCAGATGTGGGAGTAGTGATAGCTTCTAGGACTGCCAGCACACACATTAATATAATGCCCTAGGCATCGCACACAACACTGGCAGTTGATGGAGGGGAAGCACTTGCAGTTTATGTAGACCCTACCCTGCTCACCAGGTGGTGCTTTGGTGTGTATGTGCATACAGTCTATAGCACCCACTACCTCAGGGTATTCTGCTATTTTGTAGAAGAGACACATATTGCTGGTCAACCCCTCACGGGATTTGAGGAAATATAGGTGCTCACTGGCATGTGCTGACATGGCATCCAGGAACTGGTGGAGTACCCTGGATGCTGATGCCTTTGAGATCCCCATGATATCCCCAGTTGGCCTTTGGAAGGTACTTGTGGCTAGTATTCTTAAGCCCACACATACCCTGTTATCCACTGGGATGGGTTCCCTTCTGTTGGTTCTGTGTGTGAGGCATGGCTGGCACAGCTCAACAATTTGCTGTAGGATGTCCCTGTCCACCCTATAGTGCTCCACTATCTCCAGCTCATGTAGCCCCTGGTAGGTTACCCTGGGTCTGTGCACTCTTCTCCTCCTCACTGTGGGTTGGCCGTCAGCATTCTCATCCTCATCACCCTTAGCCTCTTCCACATATTGATGTATGAGAGCAACAGCAGCCCCTATCATTTTGTTAGTTTTGTCTGGTAAAATTTCCCCATCTGTGTACACCAGTGGTGTAGAGTTTGTGGGAAAAATCAGAGTGAAGGAAGTTTGCATAGTTTGATTGCCTTCCTACTGCTTTTCCCTTCCCATTGCTTTCCCATTTAAGCCCCAAGGTGCGCTGTGCATACTCACTTCTCAGATGTGAACAGAGCTGCTATTTCCTGTTTTTTTTTTTTTTGTTTTTTTTGGGGGGTTTTTTGTTTGTTTGTTTAAAACCTGGTGCGCAGCTCGCCCATCTGTTTAGGCAATGTAAACACTGCTAGGCAGCCTCAGACACACCCCCTTCCTTATCTGTACTTAGCTAAGGGCAAACACAGGCCACAGAGCTCCAATAAGCTTACAGCATGCATGACACTCCCCCTTATGAGGTAATTTACCTCTTAGGCTTGCACCATGGTGTTGCTGCACTTACACTGTTGGGTGCTAGGTAACACTGAGGAGGAATCTGTGATTCAGTATTAATCCTCTCATTTGCATAAAACTGACTGCTTATGCATGATTACAAGACTGACACTCAGCCTTCCCCCTTAGCAACCACTATTCAATGATATTTTATGTTATCACTTTAAATGGTTTGTTTTGTGCACGCATGATATGCCTGTGTAATGTGACGTTTCAAAAGAGAGTTACATTTTAAATTGATTAGGCATATTTGTGCACATGATGAAACTGTGAGTATATATAAAATGTTTTGTTTTTACTCTGTTTGTTATATGGTCTGAAGAAGCCACCTGTCCGGTGGTGAAAGCGCTAACCGTAATAAATGCTGCTCATTTTTTACATATGAGGATTCCTTGAGTTTCTGTGTATGCAGAGAGATATCATGCTTTGTTCTACTGTATATTATGGCAGAATGCTGATTATAGTTTAAAAGCTTATTTCCAGCTTTTTTTTTATTTTTGGGCCAGTCCCATTTGCGCACTGCTGCCCTATGCAGAAATGGCCAAAATCGGTCAAATTAATAATTTTGCAACTATTTACCATGCCAATGGCCATCTATTTGGCCATTGGCATGCCTACTTCATTGAATACATGCTTTCTTTGGAGCTGTCATGCCTTCGTTTTATAATTTTACACTATTCCTGTACAGATGCCTGCCTGCTTCCTGGATCTCGATTTCACCTCATTTGCATGGTTTGCACCTGCAAATGGGGTAATTAGCATACAGGAGCTGTGCCCATGCAGGAATAATGTTGGAGCACTTGTGCCCATCCCTGGAACTCATTCCTGGATCGCTCATTGGCGATATTACGTGCAGCAGCTCTTGTACTATTCCTGCATACAATGCAGAGCTTGCTGAATCCAGGGGATTGTCCCATGCATAATTATGCAGCATTCTAACATAGCAGCAGATGATTATACAGCATTTATTTAGGTACAGACATGTAGAAAATCCTTTGTACAAATGCAGTTAACAGCTGAGCGTGCTCTTCCCACTTAAATGTGTGCACGTGCACACACACACACACACACACACACACACACACACACACACACACACACACACACACACACACACACACACACACACACACACAAACAGCCCACTACACACAATTTTTTATTCATAGTATCCCACATCCACTAAAGATAATTGCACTATAGTCCATACATAGTGCATACAAATAAATGGTCTCTTTCAGCAGAGGCAACTTCAACAGCTTTCAGTATTTGAGTAAACAGGTGCTGATCAGACCTTTAATTAGTTTTACCATTTAGGTAATCTGACAAGAATATTTTCTTGCAAAATGCTTAATCGAGTTTAAGTCTAAGAGTGTGCTAGATCATATCCTGGAATGCACTGGCACAATGTTGCAAACTAATCTTGAATGGGATGCCAACTAAACTTTAATCTAAATGTTTCCTAGGCTGAGCTACTCTTGAAGGTAAAAAAATTGCAATTTTAGTTCAGAGAGTTACTGAGGTGGACGCCCTTTCAGTAACCGCCTCAATCCACCCATGACCTGAGGAATAAGGTAGAAGGACCAGAAGACCCATTTTCTAGTGTCATCAAGAAATTGATCAGTATGATGGCAAGTGTTTTCTTAACATTTTCTGCATATCAGAAGCCTGTGCAAAAATATCCAAGGACTAGAAAACAGAAAGAGTGATACCATGTGCACGAATCAAGGAATCAGACAACAGAATGGTTTGGTGAGAAATACATCTCTCAGAGGATACCACTACTCTGGTACAGCCCCCCCCCCCCATATAAAACAAAGTCCATCCCAGTCCCTATTTAATCTCCCTATTTGGGTGTAACCTGGATCTGTGGATTGGAGTGAGGAAATCTATCCCAGGATTGTCCCCTGTAATACTTATGGACAGAAGCAGCACCTAAATGGTTTTCTTACAATATGGCCCCTATAAATCCTCAGTCGTATTCTCAAGAAATAAACTCTGTCAACCAATACTAACCACTGTCCTATGCATAGTTATAAATATAGAACCTTGGAGCAAGGAATGCGTAAATTTTAACTATGGGATAATCCGATAGGCTTAAAATGGTCCATGAGGACATTAGCCTAGTATTCATCTATGAAACTATGACAGAGGCTGGAAAATCTAGGGAATTGTCCTCCTTGTGTACAGTACTGACGCTGAGGAGAAAAGATAGTTTCTTCCTCAGAAGGCACCACTTACCATGGCAGCCAGTGCTTTTTCATGATCATGAGAAGTTATCAGGAAACCTGTCCAGTTTTATGAGAGTGTATACAGTCTTACCTGAGTTCAAAAAGTGTTTTGACTTAGCTGTAAGCATTGTCATAAAAGAATAAAAATAAGAATTGAACTTAGCTGAAACGTTTGACACAGAAGTTAAGTTGCCGTGCAAATGAGAATTTACTAGTGAAAAAAAATGTTGGCAGGTTGTCTTTGCTCCAATGCTCTTCGAGGTTTTCATTTCTGATATATGAGAGAAAAGAACACAGAAAAAAGAATCATTCTAAGGAAGATCATAGAAATACTAAGTTGTTATGAAGATAGCATCTGAGGCCCAGTGCAGAGAAATGAAAGTAAGGCACTTTGGACATCATTACCCTGGTATGGAGTATATGTTGGGTGTAGAGGGTCTGATATCAGCAGAGCTGAAAATAATAGGGAGTTGATCACACCTAGACTGAGGTACTGAGAGTAGCCAGACTGCTCTGTGTAATACAGAGCATTGGACATTGGATTATATTTTTAGGTGGAGAATCTCTTGGGCAAGAGTCCAGATGAAAGAACAGCTGATGTAGCTATATGTAATTAAATAATTATGCAGTAGCTGTATATTTAACATGAGACACTGGCAGCTACTGATAGAGTCTTCTCTGTGTTCGATGCTAATTGGGCATTTTGGAAAATTTGGCCACATGCAGCTATCTTAATTTTTTGAGCAGGTTTCAATGATTTCCTTTTAGAATGCTATCATCCCTATCTCTGTTTCAATAAGCTAGAAAAAAGATTATAGGGCCAAAAAGTATGGTCAATCTTGTCCATGTTTTTCAGTTTTAAAGAACTACTAAGCCAAACTAGAATTTTAAAATTTATCAAGCTGATAAATTAAAGCAAAGTGGTATGAAAGTTGACAAGTGTGAATTCCAGTTATGTATCAACATATAAGCACACTGGACATGCTGACTTATAAAGACTCAAACTACATTCTTATTTCTTATAATGTCATAGCAATAGTAAACAAGGAAAAAACATAGCAGGTGATCTTTATGCCATTCATTGGTATAGCACAATATCTGTCAAAGTGTATTCCATATTTGTAAGATATATGGATAACGCTTAGGAAAGAGGTAGAGCATTTTCTTACATAGTTTTAGTTAGTGGAGAAAGAAAGGAATTTCAAAAATATAAAACCACTAGTTACTGAGGTACCTGCTCTGAAATACTATGATGTGTTTTCAATGCCAACTTTAGTGAAATGGTCCACAAAGAGTTAGACGGTAGCATTCTTTATGCTCCCTATTCCCCTTATCCCCCAAACACATGATGCAGTGTCTCAACCCTGTCCTCATACATCATCCTGGATTGGAATTGTCTACCTTTCTCAGATTTTGTCATACTATTCATCTTTTTTCCTGCATCTTAGCCAGAACCACTATAACATCTGGATGGAATAATTAAATTAAGTAGGATATCTTGAGTCAAAGGTGCCCCAGAAACCATGCACCATGCAGTTTATAGTGTTTTCTAACCATTGCTCTAATGATGGCATAAACAAAAGTCGTGATGAAGGACAAGAAATTCAGTCATACTATTCAGCTTTGTTTTTCCTGAATCCTTAAAACATCTTACCATCACTGGTCAAGACTGCACTGTAATAAATGACTTAAGCTTGGGAGTCTAGTAGTTAGTAGGTCCCCCAGAAGAAATGCAATATTTAGATATTCTTGGTGCATTTTAAATTATTTTCTAATCTTTTTTTCACTGATGGCTTGAACAAAACCAAGGGCATGGGAAGAAAATCTGTCTTATTGTTTCCTCTTTCAAGGAAGAAATGTGTTGTGTCTGACAAAACAGCAGTTCAAAATAAACTAAGGTATATGTTTGGGAGTATATATATATATATATATATATATATATATATATATATATATATATATATATATATATATATATATAAATTGGAATGGAGACACAAGTGACCTCAGCCATACATATTGTAGCTGCTGTCAAACATACACACTCAGCATACTTCCTCGTCCCTATCTCCAAATGCCCATGCATCACTCTGATGTCAGACTAGGATGAAACAAAAAAAAAAAAATAGAACACAATAACATATTCCAAGCTACTGCTGTCAGATGTATATAACAGCATGTCTGATATACCCAATCGCCCTCTGCAAAAAAATAACCATTTATATATGTTTGATGAGAGGAAAATGAACAATATAATCATCATAGTAATGTATTTCAGCTTGCTGCTTCTTAATAGAGTATTAAATAAATGAGAGTGATGTTCAGTGTACACCTCTAAAGTATGTAAAGAACGTTAAAGAAATAATAAGTATACTGCCCACAGTCTCTACAGAAGCCATAACAATCTTTTATGCCCCCAGTAAGCAGGGCTGTTTTTAGAGTAGATAAGTCTCAAGGCAGATACCATTAAAGATTATGGGCAGGATTCACAAATCCTCCGTGTAAGACTTAATAAGTCTTACACAGAGGCTGCAGTTGAACAGTATGATGTCAGTGAGCCATGAATATTCATGAGGGCACGCTGACTCATCAGTAACTCTTACACAGACTGAGTATGAAAGCAGGGGCGTGTCCAACTGCTGAGCAGTCTAAATGGTCACGCCCCTGCAAGTTGTTACAAAGCACAATGTCAGCACACAAGAGCAAGGTCGCTCAAATGTACTTGCACCCAGGGGCGTGGCCAAGGATGAACACAGGATAGCAGCAGATTTCTTCAGCTCCACCAATTTCACAACACTGACAGGAAATAATTACTTTTAAAATTAATTTACGAAGTAATTTTCTTTCTAAATACGTTTGGAGTATCTATTACTTGAATAATATCAAAAAAAGAAAGAAAATTTTAATAATATTCCTGTCAGAAAACACTTTGGAATTTTTTTCTGTCAGCTTTTCTGTTTGAAATGAGTTCCAGTAAGACAAATTCTCAAGATTCCAGCATCAAGAAAGAACTTCAGTCTCTGATATCTACAATCCAGCAACTTACTGCCAAAATGGATAAACTGGATACTAAAATTGATACCTTTATAGAAAAAAACTACAAAACAAATAGACTTGTTACATATAGACTTGCAACAACAGAAGACCCAGATTACAGGCATAGAAGAGACTGTAAATGACATGGAGAATAGAATCCAAGAAGAAGAAACCAACATTGAGTTTTTGCTGAAACAGAATACTCATCTACAAACTAAACTTGATGACCTGGAAAATAGATCTAGGCGCAATAACATTAGGATTTTTGGACTGCCAGAAAATATTGAAGGTAACAATATTACTTATTTTTTAAATACATGGCTCCCTAAAACTTTAGACTTACCAGAAGCTTTTTCTTTTGGTATCGAAAGAGCCCATAGATCTATATCTAATTCTAACTCTAACGAAAAATATCCTAGGTCAGTTATAGTTAGATTTCTATCATCTTTTGATAAAGAGATGGTACTTAAAACTGATTGGGCTAAAGCACCTGTTAAAATTAATGAGACAACTGTGCGTTTTGACAATGACTATTCTTCCTTGGTAATAACTAAAAGAAAAGTTTTCCTGCCATTAATAAGAGAGCTTAAGAAAGCACAGTTTAAAAGCTACCTTCTGTTTCCTGCCAAACTAAAAATCTTTCTTCCTGATGGCCCTAGAATCTTTGAAGACTTAGACTCTGCATTGCTGTTTATCCAAAAAAATAAGATTTTGGATAAAATAGAGGAAATGGAATGGGCTAGTCCTTCATTAAAGAGGTTGGCAACAGAAGCTTCATGGAAGACTTCAGAGAAGAAAAAAAGACTAAAAAACAAATGACTTGTTCTATGTTTTTTTCTTTTCTCTCTCTCTTTTTTCTTCACTATTAATCTTTTTAAATACAGTTACTGCATTTTCAGAAAGCCACAAATATTCTGAAAAAGATTTAATCAAAGTTACTTTCTGTGTACAAAAAATTGTTTTTGTTTTATAAATAGTCAAAATATCTGAGGAACTAATAACAAACTATCAATCAATTTGTTTCTCTTTGTGACAAAAAGAGACTTAAGGTTAGTAATTAGATACATTTATTTTTTTTCTTTTATTTTAAATAATGACATTCTTTTTAGATTATGCATTTAGTAAAGGGGTGGGGGAGGGCAGGTAGAGAAATGTAATGAAAATATGATAAGTGGAATAATAACTTAATTCCTTGTAAAAAAGTATATATGTTGTTTAAATACTGTTACTAATTATTTTTCCATGATTCTATTGCTCATACTTGTTTACAAATAACATGTCATGCTTTAATTATTAATAATTAGAACTAAATGGTAGTAAATAATATGTTTCATATCTATCTTTATTAATATATACAGCAAGTTATATTCCACTGTAGATACTTTTTATAGCTTCCTTTTTTATTTTATTATCTCTTCTCTTACTTTCTTTTATTTTCTACTCTCTGTTTTTTTTTTCTTTTCTCTCTCTCTTTTTCTTTCATATAGCTACATTTACATGTTTTTGATAATTCTGATACAGTAAATAATAAGATGTGTATAAAAATTGAATAGGGACTTAAAAATTAGTTGTATTATATACTAATAACTGTGGGCTTAGTTTCACTGTCATAGAGGCTGTAATAATTTATAAATTACTTTGCGAATGTTTTGCTCTGTTTAGTTTCATTTATATTGCTAAATGAATGTCAGTCACTTGTATTTATTAAAATTCCCGCCAGAATGTTAAGGGAGACAATTTGGGATGTGGGTTACCTCGTGAATAGTGTCCTCGAGTTGTTTTAAAAGCTTCAACACTCAGAATGCACGCAGAGAAGCTGAATGCAGTCAATTTGAACTTTGACCTCTGAATTTACACTGACACATCGCAGATTCAAGGAGAACACTCTACCAGGAAGTAGAACTGCAGCAAATGCGACTCTGCGATGGAAAATGAACTCTATTACATTTAAATGTGAGTTATTTTTTATAACTATTTACTTATTTATGTTATAATTTATAAAATATGAAAGTTATAATGATTTTAAATGATTTAGTATCCCTTAGTAAATGAATGTGATACTTTAAAAGGCACAGAAAGTAAAACATATATACATATGTTTTTGAAAGTTTACTTGACTGCAACATGTTATTGTATGTATTTACTTATGATTTAAACATATACAATGTTACAATTCATTTGTCTTATCTAACTGACATGCATACATATTATTATGATTTATTTTAGAAGAAGTTGTCATGTGACATATTTTAAAGCAGCAGTTCAGATATATAAAATACAGATGGCTTTCTTCACAACAATGCAAGTATATTTGGGAATTTATATAGTTATGCAGTATGATTTGTAATCAATTTTATTTACTGGCAATAATAAGCATGAGAAAAAAATCTTTGATGCAAGTGGTTTAAAGTATATTAGAAGCTGTTAACTGCATTTCTATGACAGAAAATAGGTACATTATTTTTTTTTTTTTTCTTTCTCTCTCTCTCTCTCTCACTTCTTTTATTTCTCTCTCTTTTCTTGGTTCCTAATATCAAGTCTATTTGAATGCTATTTGATTATAAATGTATTATATTAAATAGATGTATATAGAAGTATGAATTGATTTTAAAAGTTTTTATTTGTTTATATGATGCTGATTTATCAAATGTTTAGTTTTGTCTTACTAGATAATTTAATTGAATGATGTTAATTTTAGTTAATAATAACTAGTATTAAATTGATAAGGTGGCAGCTGAGGTACTGCTGCTTAGGGTAGGGGGTTAACTTGAGTAGTATGTGCTACTCAAAGTTGGAGTTTTTAACTCCAGGCTGGGTGCAAGGTTTAATCCTTATATTATTTTTTTTTGTTTACTGTTGTTTGTATATAGTTCTGACATCCACAATACATTTTGTAAGCTTATTGTCACTACAAACAAAATTGAAGCTTATACAAAATGCCATAAGAGTCTCAATAAATACAGCTATATTTAAAGGTACACATAAAGAAGAAGGTATAGCATTACTTATTTTGTTAATTATTATTTTGATTATAAGTTTTATATGTTTTAAAAATGCCAAATGACTTCTCTAAAAGGAATTTCTTTAAACATTAATGGACTGAACAATCCATGTAAAAGGGCAAGCTTAATGAGATACATTAATTTACACAAGGCCAACTTAGTATTCCTTCAAGAAACACATCTCTTGAAAAAGGATATTGATAAATTAGCCACTAATAAATATACAGTATTAGTTAGTTCAGAGCACACTCAGAAAAAAAGAGGAGTGGCTATTTTATGGAATAAAAGTATGCCCATACCTAAAACTATTAAGTCTTATGAAGATGATAAAGGAATGTTCTGTATGGTTACGATACAAATTAATGGAAAGACATATACATTAATCAATGTATATTGGATACCAGGAATTGGTATTAATACAGTGAAATACCATCTTAATAAGATCATATCATTCTCTATAGGAGATATTATTTTAGCAGGTGACTTTAATTGTATCCTACATGAAAAAGATACTACTACTATAGGAAAAAGGAAAATTACATCTAATGCAAAACACTTAAAGGACTTTGTTGATTCTTATCATTTAAATGATATCAATAATCAGATAGACTCAAAATCATTACCATACACCTTTTTTTTCTAACAGATATAAAACTTATTCAAAAATAGATAGTCTTTATTTCTAACCAGATGGTAACAGAATTAATAAATTCTAAAATCATTTTGTGTCCTATATCAGATCATAATTCAATTGTCTTTGAGTTCATGATAAAAAGTACTTACAATGTTCAGATCAAAAGGATACCAGCATATTTAACTCAACTAAAAGACTATAAAGATTATATACTTTCAGAAGTGCAACATTTTTTAGAAATAAACAATACACCTGAAGTCTCCATTGTTTATGTTTGGGATGCTTTAAAATCATATCTATATGGACAAAGTATCAGATGGTATAATAATAAAAGGAAATCTTGGGATAAGGAATTATTAGATATTCAAAGTAAATTAGACTCTTATAAACACAATAATAAAGAAAATATTATGGACAAAAAAGTCATTGAAGAAATAAACAAACTAAATGAGAAATACAAAGAAATTTTAACTCATAAAGTTAAAATAACTTTAGAGAAATACAAGTTTTTGTCTTACTCAATAAGTCCCAAATACTTACATAGACTTAAAAATAAAACAAAAAGGTTGAATAAGCAAAATCATATTAAAGAAATTTTCTCTCTAAGGAAAAAGAAGAATGTTTCTAGTCTACCAGAAATATTAGATGAATTTAGAAATCACTTTCACAAAATTAATCATAATAACATTAACATGGAACCTATAGATAAAATAAAGGAATTTATAACTACAAACATGAATAAAAACTTAATAAACAACAAACTAAACTATTGGATAAAAGTATTTCATATACAGAGGTTGTTACACAAATAAACAAGCTTAAATCAAACAAAGCACCAGGTAATGATGGTATTATACCAGAGATATATAAAATTCTTTCTAAAAGTACATACTCATTAATACATAAGGTTTTTGTTTTGGCCCAAAATGAGCTAATAACTCCCCCATCTTGGCAATACACATTTATTTCGCCAATTTGTAAAACCCAATAAAGATCCAACTAAATGCACTTCATATCGACCCATTTCATTACTTAATGTTGATTATAAAATGTTTATGAGTATTTTTGCTGATAGATTGAAGATAATCATCCCAGGCATTATAGATGTAGATCAGACAGGCTTTATTGTAAATAGAAACACTTTTGACAATATTAGGAGGACTCTAACATTAATTGATTTTGTAAATAGGAGAAAGAAAGATTTAACACTTATTAGTCTAGATATAAGTTCAGCATTTGATTCAGTAAGTTGGGACTACTTGTTTACCTTACTAAAGTGCACAAACTTCTCAGATGCATTTGTAAACCTAATTGAACATCTATATAAAGGTGCACTGGCTTATATTAAGATAGGAACATATGTCTCACACAAAATACCCATCTTAAAAGATACAAAACAAGGGTGTCCACTTTCTCCACTATTATTTACTTTAATAATGAAGCCTTGGGCTAATCTGATCAGAAACAGTTCTGATATAGAAAGATTTGAAATAGATGAAAATACAACATCTAAAATTCAACTTTTTGCAGATGATGTTCTAATTACATCAGCAGGATCTAATTCCTCTATGCAGTCCCTATTTGATAAAATGCTGAGCTTTAAAAATATTTCTGGTTTAATATTCAATGAAGAAAAAACTAAAATACTACCTATATATACACGAAAAAATGTTCTCATTAGTGATTTTAGTAAATATATACCCAATTCAGGTCAGATAACTTATCTAGGTATAATATTAACTAAAGATATCAAATCTATTATACATAATAATTATAATACCTGTCATCTTAATATACAAAATCTTTTCAATACCTGGAATAATATGTTTTTTACTATGGAAGAGAGACTTACAATTATTAAAATGATAATATTCCCAAGATATTATATTTAATACAATCAATAATACTCCCACCTACTAAAATAATTATCAAGAAATTGAATACATTAATGTTAAACTTCCTATGGGCACCTAATAGACCTAGGATTGCATTAAAGAAACATACCAATAGCTGGTCTCAAGGGGGCATTTCTTTTCCAGACTTTAACTTATATACTATCTCTTCTACTATAAAAGTTATTACTTTGTTAATAGATCAGTCATATGTTGCAAAATGGAAAGATTACTGGGAACTAATTAGTGTTCACTTCATGAAAATCTCTTTAACACATAAAAATATGATTGTAAATAACTCCATGCTATGGTTACTAAAAGAATTTTGCACTTCACCTATTACACCAAAATATATAGTTAGTTATCCATTAAACATTATTATTAGTTATCATAATTTTATATTCATGCATCCTAAGTATAAGGAATGGAATTTTATTATATTCCCTATAAAATATACATGTGGTATGCTTTTGTCATCTACTTCTGAAGGAACTCATTCAGTTATAGACAATGATCTAAAATACTAGTATCAGTTGCTATCTGATAATAAAGTTAAAAATTTAGATCTTTTAAAACAAGAATTTGATCTGAGAGAAACTTGCTGGTTAGAAGTTCAGACCTTTAGACAACATCTCATTAATAAAATTGATTTAATGTCTATAACAGTTAAAGAATCTATTCCAACACTGATTGATTACTTGATATTAAATTTACAACATAAAGTGTCTGATAAAGGTAAACTTTCATACATACATAAAATTATTAGAGAAGAAACTTATTACAATGTAGATACCTATTGGAATTATTTCACTTCCATTAATGGTGAATTACCAAATCAACAAGATAAACAATATATATTGGAATCTGCCTATAAAACTACTTCTTCCATTATCTGGAGACTTTTACTTGGAAATTTTTACATAGATCCTTTTATACACCTTTGATGATGAATAAAATAAATAATAAAGACAATCTATGTAAAAGGTGTAATGTAGAAATTAATGCTGATTGGGCACATATGTTTTATGACTGTATAAAATTGAAAGAATATTGGAAGTCAATTAATGATTTTTGCAGGCTCTTTTTACAGATAATTTTATTATTTCTAAATCTCTTATATTATTCAACACTCCTGTACCTCAAAGTGTTAAAAAAGTTAAGCTTCCCTTGTTATGGTCTATTCTAGCAGTGGATAGAAAAATAATAACCAGAAATTGGATTTCAGATACACCTCCTTCTTTTAATGAATTTAAAAATGTTATGACTGTAGTGTGCCATATGGAATTGATGACTATAAAATCAAGAACTACCAGAAAAACATCTTATTATGTTATATGGGATAACTTACAAAATTTGTTAAAAAAATCTTAACTTCAATAGCATGGTATTTTAGTTTAATTAATTGATTTGATTGTAGTGGATGTCTTTGTAAATACTTTGGTTATTTTATTGAATGTTATAACCATTTCTATTTTAATTACTTGTATAAAATTGTTATGATATTTACTTGTATGTTAAAAATAATAAACTTGTTTAAAAAAAAAAAATGTACTTGCACCCAACAGCATACTCCTTGACACTGGAAACCCCAATCAAAGTTATAAAACGTAAAATATTATTTTTTTATTTTTAATCCACGATATAGCTGCCTGCATACCTCTCAACCTCTTAGAATAAGAAATCTGGACAAAGCCATTAAAAAACTGGTACAAATATGGACATGTTTTAAATATTGCTCTTACAAATTAGAAAGTTGATAGAATAACAGGTTATGCATTAGTATGCATGTTCTGTATGATATGAAGTCTAAAACTCAAATGTCTGTCATTATTTTCTAACTTCAATCTTTAATAATTTGCCAGAATGCCACAATTTTATGAAAAATTGACCAAAAATATAAGGCAAACATTTGGACATTCTGCGAAAATCTGTACAGTTGAGAGGTATAGCTGCTCGTATTTGCGCGTGTGTGTGCGGGTGTGCCCATTGCCTAACCACAGTTAGCAATTGTGACAGCGAATAGCATATAAGAACTAATTATTCAAATTCTGCCAAGTAATAGTAGTGTAATGGTAGAGCATTAGCCCAAAGAGTAGGCATTCACGGTTCGAGTCTCCCCACTACCCTTCTTATTTTTTTTATGTTCCAAATCAGTATATGAAATAATACCTGACATATATGATTAAAATATTATAAAAAGCAGTGAAATGTCCAATTTATTATTGAAGAAAATATATATTTTAAAGGCTCCAGATTTAAGCAGTGCTTTACCCAGCTAAATAGGGTAGCCCAAAGTTTAGCAGCGCTTTATCCAGTGCAATGTGTATGTGCGGACGTGTGAGCCGCGCCAACCAGGGCACTGTAGGGACAAATATCCTACACAAGGTTATCATACAGACAGATGCCTGTCATCTGATGCATGCTGTATAGCAGTAAGCCGACTATGGCACAGTCATCCACATGTACTATACTTACTATCCCGTCAGTACCACATAGGTGGTAGCCCTCAACATGTATGTTGGGTACCAGTGTGTACATACAGCCTCATGTTATGTCATGTGTCCCTTGGTATCCACATATCCATAGGTATTGTGGAGTTCAAAGTGTGTCACATGAGACATTAGAGGCCTGAATGCATATCCACAAGGTGGTTGTACACCTATAAAGTCTGTCTATTATTGTCAGTCGTTGTTGTGTATGAACATGTCTGACATATACCTCATGCATATACCCTCACTCACACTACTGTTAAGTAAGTGTCATGGGTGTGTTTGGCACAGATGACCCTGGCCACGGATCACGACAGTGGATGGCTCTGTCACATACATACATATGTGACCTACGATCTGAGAAACAGCGGCACAACCTGTCAATGGCAACAAATATATTCATGTAGTATGCAGGCTTCACACCTATGTACTGATTAAGGGAACATGTACACATATATATTTGCCATGCAGATACCTGATGTGTGCAATGCACTTACTGTTGTAATCATAATATGTCATAACATAGTAAAAAGCAAAACCCACACCGCATTGTCCAAGAATGACACACACAGAGTCAGCACTTACAGGATTCAAATCCCTGCCTAAGTATGTTAAGCCACTACAGAGAGACGCATTAGCACAGCATGCTATTTGCTTTACTGGTGGGCTTTGCTTCTCCATCTGAATTTCTTGGGTGGTGACATCATCAGTCTTTCCAAAGAGGAATATACATCTTTAGTGTGTTTTCCCAGTCTTCAAAAAGGCCACTCCTTTCAAACAGAAGTGCACACACACAGCGCTTACAGGATTCAAACCCCTATCTACACATGTCACACTACTACAGAGACATGCATTAACACAGCATACTATATGCTTTAGTGGCCATTTGTCTACACCTGCTATACTTGTAGGACGCTGACATCACCAGACTTTCCAAAGCAGAATGTAGCTCCTTCATTGTGTCTACAAAAAGGCCACTCCTCTCAAAGGATGTGACACACATACACAACCCCCCCCCATACACACACATTCAGCATTTGCAGGTTTTAAACCCCTACCTAATTATGTTATGATACTACAGAGACAGGCATGAACACGACCTGCTATATGCTTTATTGGGCACTTGTCTCCACCTGCTATACTTGTAGGATGCTGACATCACCAGACTTTCCAAAGAAGAATGTAGCTCCTTCATTGTGTCTACAGTCTACTCCTCTAAAAGGATGTAACACACATACACAACACCACCCCATACATACACATTCAGCATTTGCAGGTTTCAAACCCCTACCTAACTATGCTATGATACTACATAGACAGGCATTAACATGGCATGCTATATGCTTTACTGGGTATTTGTCTCCACCTGCTATACTTGTAGGATGCTGACATCACCAGACTTTCCAAAGAAGAATGTAGCTCCTTCATTGTGTCTACAGTCTACAAAAAGGCCACTCCTCTCAAAGGATGTCACACACACACACACACACACACAGAATTTGCAGGTTTCCAACCCCTACCTAACTATGTTATGCTACTACAAAGACAGGCATTAACACGGCGCACTATATGCTTTACTGGTTGTTTTTTTTTCACCTGCCACATTTGTAGATTGCAGATATCTTCTGACTGGTCATGGTAATGTCTGCAGTAATTGCAGGAATGAGCCATGTGTGTTGGAAGGTGTCCAATAGCTCTGTGTGAGTCAGCTGGACAGGTGTATGGGTGATTGTATGTTTGGCCATGGGATATCTTCTGTGTCCCTGCTATACAGATGCACAATGGAATGTACATATATGGGCTATCTTGTGTGACCTACTTTTCACATGCACAGTATTCAACTTGGACATGTTGCACATGCCAGACACACTCTGTCTAGGTGTGTACATGCCCTAGGGCAGATAGCCTAGGATCAGACTCTGCACCTATGATAATGTTCAGGATTCACACCTGTTTATTGATGATACCCTTTGCAGGTGTTTATCATCTTCGTTTCCCCACTTTCTATGAACAACTTAGGTATCTGCAGCAAAGATGTGATTATGACAGGGTTCGACTATATTGTATATGTGTCTATTGTCATATAGCTGTGTGCACAGGCCAGATTGCTGGATAGTGTGTGGTTCCTGGGTTGACACCTGTAACTGCCTGATAGGTATGGACCATTGCTATACTCTGACATGGACCATGTGTGTGAGCATGCCCAGTGTAACCTTTCAGAATGTTGCTGACTGAGTTCCACTACCATAGTTGATTTATTCAACATTTTACCTGTAGCTAAAAGGCTTGTAGTCTGCTCATCTGCAAAATAAAACACCCCTGTCAGTCTTGACCCCCAGAGCTTGGACACACTAGACTGCATGAATTATTACTAAGCCACAGCAAATACAAAATAATTTGATGTTGTAATAAATATATCTTTCCTTACAATGAAGGAATGTAAAGGAATAATAGAAAAGCCACTAGACAAAGCCTGTTCTGTGAATCCTTAACAGCCAGTGTTGTGGAATTGCATTACATGACAGTGATAAGAGAAGCAGTCATTCTAGCAAACAATAACGTTACAGAGGCACTTTACAAACCACACACAGTATCAGGGCACTACAAACACTAGCATATCTGAGTGGGGCAGACGCCATAGCTCTTAAATATGTTCTATGCAAGTTCATGATTGTGCAATGTATGTTAGCTGTGTCAGTCTCACTCCCTCTAGAAAGTATTGCCATTATGTATAGAGGTGGGGTATTACACAATGAATACTGATATTAATAACAGTAGACACTGCTTGCAACTGCAGCCACTAACATTTTTTTTGTCAGTTATGCTTTTTAAGTATTCACTTCTCTTAGTTAACTCCAGCGTTGCAGTGTCTCTTGACAGAAACATAATGGGCTGTTGTTTTCAGAATTTTAAGTGCTGGGCTGGGCTGGGTTTGTGTACTGCCTGTGTAATTGCCTGATTCTGATTGTTTCCACCTGCTAGCTCTGTTGACTCTCCCTGGTTAACTTCCTACTGTTTGTTGTGCTTCCTTTTCCCTTTCCATTCCCTCAGGGGGGCGGACACAGTGTGCACCTTCTATTTCTTGACGTTAGCTAGGATACCTACTGACACATCTCTTCCAGTGATGAGCAACTGACAGCTAACACATGCCACTCTGCTCCAATGAGATTAGCTTCTTTCATACATACCCCCTCTCATGATGTCACCTATATCCTACTCTGTTACTCTCCTTATCCTGGTCTTACACTGAACTGACTGTGCTCATTTGCTATGTAGACTTGGGATTCACTATCCTTACCCTCATTTGCATAGGATTGCCTACTAATGCTTGGTTACATCTCTTAGACTGGGTTCCCCCCTTAGCAACCCCTACTCAGTAGCCATGTTGTCTTCAGCCTGCCATTGCCTTGCATTGTACATTACAAATTCACATAAAATCCATGTTTGTGGATTTTTATTATTAGTTTCCTGGTTTTTAGAGCACAGCCCTTTAGTGCAACGCTGAGCTATGCTTAAACATCGGAAATCGGACAAAAAAAAAATATATATTTTTTTTTCATTTTGCATCAGGAAACATTGCCAATGGCCATATATTTTGCCATTGGCATACTTCCTCTACTGGATGCAACCTTTATTTCGAGCTGTCACGGCTCCGTTTTGCTATTTGTTTAATGGTACTCAGTTGTCAACTGAGTACATTTCTGCAGATAACACTACTCTTACTCGGACAGGCTCAGGTTTCCTGAATCTAAAATCTACCTCATTTGCATGCCTTTCAGCTGCAATTGAGGTAAATTGCATGTCCCGGCCCTGTCCGTGTAAGAGATGTGTTAGGAGCTCTCTTGCACACCCCTGCAGGCTGCTCCTGGATCGCTTGTCAGACATGATGGCTGCATGGAGTCTTACTCTACTCTTAGACTCCATGCAAGCCATCGTGAATCCAGCCCTATGTCAAAATCCACTTACACTGACTGGAGTACTGGGAGCACCAGACCTCAGAATGACTTTGGGTATAGATGTTCTGTGATGCATTTTATGCCTTATATTTGAAGATAATAACTTACAGTTTTGTTTTATAATGTCACAGGAAGTGTTCTGTATGTGCATGCAAACAGTATGCATTTTACAGAGACGTCTCACACAAGCACACATACAAGCATACTGATATGGCCCGTGTACATCAGGTTTATCACAAACTATATTGGTTTCCACACTTAATGGACAAGCCAGGTCTATCACTGTTGCAAAACCATGCACACAAGCACACACGCACAAAAGCTGCAAGTTTACTTGCAGGCAAATCAGAGTAACATCAGTTCACCTATATCATGTCCAAGGGGTGTTGTAGCTATAGGATATTACACTAATTTTAGCAAATACATTGTTTAACACTACTCCTTTCTACCATGCCAGGTCAGAGACTACATTTTAAGCAGCAGAGGTAGGACAGCTGCATCCACAGATGGCTTCTATACTCATCGCTTAACATCTGTTGTACTGTATACAACACAGAAGTCAGATTGCAATAAGTAATAAAGTATTCTATTTTACTTCACACAAATGCAAACTGCTCTTTTACAACCATCTCAGGGACTGTTTGAAATGACAGACAGCTCCCACCCCATTCAACTAGTTGCAGACACTTTTGTCAGCACTTCAGATATCTGATTGTAATAAAATAGATAGCCATGTAAAGAATTTGCTCATTGTTTAACGCAAACAGTAGCTACACATTAAATTCTTTCAAGGTGCTTCACAAGTGGTTTGGAATGTTACACCTCTAGCAGCCTACACAAATCTTACATTTCAGAACATTTGCTGAAAAATAAACTTAAAAGCATATATGTAAATATTTTGTGAACAATAAATGCTATTGAAACTGTGCAAATAGCAATGTTACAGTAAGAAGTATTCTTTACAGTGACGATATGCATAGTCCTTTCCACAAATAATGTAATTACTATATTGCACACAACTCCCAAATTATAATTTTTCTAAACGTTCACAAATGTTCATATCTTAAAAAATGTACAGCGTAGACATATATTGCTAGAACATTTTTGTTAACCAGACATAAGCTTTCACAGGACAACAAGAAGTTCCTCTATAAGTGCATGTTTAAAGAGGTATTCATAGAAATATGAAAACATATGTTTAATTGTGTAATTAACAACGTAAATAATACTAGATATCTCTCAAGATGTGCATCTTGCAGTGCAAATATCAAAGGCAATTTTCTTCATCAACATGAAAGGTTTCACCTAATATATTGTAAAAATTTGTAAGGCACTTGGCTTTGAACCATTATGTAAATATGGAAATATTGCTTATTCTCATAATTACTAAAAAAGAAATAGCAATATTTACAGTATAGTGTGATATAAGCCAGTACTTAAGGTGAATTTTCATTGATGTTTCACACCATATACCTCAATAAAATGTAGGTATCTCAGTTATAAAAATATGAACATAAATATGAAAATATAGATGATAAGATGATAAGTGGCAAACAAAGATTGATTTCCCTACTGCAGGACATCCTACACTAACTAATTAGTGACATTTTGTTAACGTCTTGTCGTCTCTTATACTTCCCATTATTAGCTGTTAAGGAAGTTGGTTAAAGAAGTTGGACCCATAAAAGTTCTGGATGCCAGAAGGAGGTATATGTGTGAAGTGGAGTTATATAAAAAGCAGTTTAGGCTTGAATAAGTTAATTGTGCAAAACCAGAGTAATAAGCAAACAGCAGTTAGTCATTTTCTCTCACAGATAGCCCTAGCAATTATAACTTTTTTTTGTCTGTGTATATCTCAGATGTCCAACTCTCATAAAACAAATTGTTCTTTCAATTCTTTTGGTGAAATAATCGGAGACAAAACCAATATTGTAAAGCAACTATGGCTGAGAAGCAGGAACAGATTTAAATATTGTTCTTATACACTTCGAGAATTTATAGAATATATTTGTATAGCATTCATATTTTGAATGATAAGAAATCAGAATGGCAAATAACTGCCATTACTTTGTGACTGCAGTCCAGTAAAACTGGCTAGAAAATATTAATTTTTATGGTTAACAGACCAAAATATTAGACACATATCTCCCTACTTGTTTGGTTAAAAATCAGAGATAAAGACAACAATAACTGGGGAGGAGAAAAGCCTTGAATGGCATGCAATCCTCAAACATTATTTAAATTAACTTAAAAAGCTAATAGAGAAGCAGAATACCCCTCAACTTCCTTGCTTAAGAAATGTGGCGCAGGCTAAAATCATTTTAGAAAATTCAAAAGCCTGGGACCATTCTTAATTACTCTAACTTAAAAAGTTAAGAGAGCAAGTTTTGCATCAACTTGTATTCTCTGAGGAATAAAGATGTGAAAATCTGAAATCTGATTTTATTTTCTGACGGTAATCCTCAATGATTTTCTAGAAAAATCAAACACACTGTGTGGAATAAGGCAGAACTATGAGGCAAATTCAGAGGCATAATGGAAAGGTATGAGAAAAGGGTTTGTATCGAAGTGCAATTTTGAACAACAAGGACAAACCTTGCATCAACATGTAGTAACACGTTCTTTCTGTACAATACGAAGTAATGGGAAGTGAATGCCTGCTTTTTCTTGAGTGACTATGATCCTAAGCAGTTTACCAAAAAGGAGAAGAGAAAGAAAAACTTCATGAATAACAGTAAAAAATATGCATTCAAAGTTAAATGATGAACAGGTTTTACATTACTACTATTCATTTTCTTATTAACAACAAAACAGTAATGGGTACTATTATTGAATGACTGCACTCCTTAGCAACATACCAGAAAAAACTACCATAATCTTACTGCCATACCATTTAAATCATTCTTCGGAAGAATAGTAATTTCAGGAAGCCCAAGTATTTCTTACAAATTTATTTCCAACTTATCTCTGTCAAGATCAATGTCATTACTCCTCTGATTACTCATCTTACCCTCCCCTTCAATGTCATTACTCCTCTGATTACTCATCTTACCCTCCCCTTCAATGTCATTACTCCTCTGATTACTCATCTTACCCTCCCCTTCAATGTCATTACTCCTCTGATTACTCATCTTACCCTCCCCTTCAATGTCATTACTCCTCTGATTACTCATCTTACCCTCCACTTCAATGTCACTTCAATGTCATTACTCCTCTGATTACTCATCTTACCCTCCACTTCAATGTCATTACTCCTCTGATTACTCATCTTACCCTCCCCTTCAATGTCATTACTCCTCTGATTACTCATCTTACCCTCCCCTTCAATGTCATTACTCCTCTGATTACTCATCTTACCCTCCCCTTCAGTCTTTCACTTTTTTTTGGCAATTTCTCATTAGATTATAATTGCATCATCACCTTTACTCCTACGTATTCATGCATCAACCCATTCACAATTACATCCTTGTGAGTCACTCCATATGCTGTCTCCATCTTCTATCCCTATCTGACATTTTCCCACCTGTACAACCACTTCTTAACAATTTTAAATGATCCATTAAGTCCTGAAATATTACACATCTCACCACATCCCACTCCATCCAAAGGTCAGTAAACCATCTCACAAATCTCTCTTTTAAATCCCTCCAACCTCTCCTACTCACATTTACATAAAACTATGTATCTTTAAACCCTTGGAAATACCTCAATACCTCAGATATTCCATTTCCTTTTACTTTCACACTTTTATACATAAATGGTTTTACAACCAGGATCAGTATTGCATCTGCAAGCCAACTGCTGAATGATAATGCAGCTGAAAGCTGAGTCTGTGTGCTTGACTATTAAATATTTTATTATATGGAAAAAGTCATAGTTTGTAGACTAAGGTACAAGAGCAATGTGGTAGTAATTTATTATGTGCATATATGCTCACACTCATACGCAAGTGGAGGTGCACCCTAAGGAAACAGTAGATGTGAAATATATTATTTAACTGCATTTCAGTAGCAGCAATCTCTTTACTTCTGTTTAACAATGAGAAGCAGAGGCTCTGTGCTTCTTATTCCAGATTTGACAAGCACACTGATACTGAATCTAAAGGTGTATTATTTAAATAAATAAACATAATTTCTAGTCTTTTCAAAATTTTTGAAAAGAGAAAAATAAATCGGTCTTTTTTTTCTTTATAGTTTGTATTTAGTTTCAAAATGCAGGCAGTAAAGCAGCATAAGTTGTCAAATAGCATGCATGAAGCAGAACCAACTACATATATTAAATAAAAGGTTACGATCCAAAGAAGATGAAGTCATTTTACAGAATGATTACTCTTGAATATTATATATTATTCATTTTTACTTTAATAACATTTCTCTATGCTATGCATTTCAGTTGTTATTATTGGACATTACTGCATCATGGCAAATTAGTAAAGCATTATTGTATGCAAATTCATTGCTCAGCAACACAGAAAGCCAAAGAAATATTCAAATGTATGGTTCTTTCTCTGTGTTCTGCATGTCTAAAAATAAAACTGTGCTACAGTCTCCTGATTATGTCAGTGTGTGTGTGTGTGTGTGTGTGTGTGTGTGTGTGTGTGTGTGTGTGTGTGTGTGTGTGTGTATATTTCCAGTTGTTCTAAGATAGGGCTCAATCATAACTGCATTAAGAAAAACTAAGTTAAAGGCATGTTTACCATAATGCAGATAAGCAGAGGTTTGAGTAATAAAGATAGGCTAAAGATTAACGTACACATCCAGACATAAGACAAAGTTTTTAAACAAATACTCCTTGAATATGCAACATACAGAAAAAAATAGATTAATTCAGATATACAGATATATCCAGTTATACAGGGTGGATCTCAGGACTATGTATTCTCTGCCAGGATAAAATCCATCCTCCCACAAAGAAGCTTACAGATTTTTTTCTTACACTGCAGTTTTGAGAAGTGAGTCCATCACCCAGCCTGGATCCTTTATTCTAGAGGATGCTATCTGAGTACAATGCAGATGACCTGGGCTTGAGCAGTAGACCAACAGGTGAGGTTTGTGTTCAGCCAACAATGGGCGATTCTTTTATCTTCATTGTGGAGGGGGGTTTCCTTGGTGCAGTAGCATTCCATGATGGAGACCAGGAGAGAAGCCTATTTTGACTTATGTATGTGTGCGTGGGTTTGTTTGTCTGTGTGCATGTGTGTTTGTATATATTAATTCCTGACCTGCAAGGGGGATGCAACCCAAGGTGTCAAAAATCAGATGCAAGAAAATGTCACAGTGGGACCGTATTTTATAAACTATAGCATCTGTTCATAGGACTAGTTTGAGGATTAATTCATATAAGAATAAAATCTGAGTTAACTGTATATGACTTCCATATTCTAACAAACTCTCACCAGTAGTGCCTGAACATAAAGTGAGGTTAGCAAATAGCATTAACCCACCCCCCCTATCAATTGGTAATGTGGGGTTCCAACATTAAGCAGGGCATGGAGAATGGATGTGATAATCGACGCTCAGAGGACTAGATGGTTGGTTTTTAAGGATCAAATCTGATTGAAATAGTAAGTGGGGCTACCTACTCTGTATTGGAAAGTTTGGAAATCTAAAATACTTGATTCATGTGTTGCAGGAACAAAAAATTATACAATTCCATACCTATCAAGCATTTATTATTAGCAGAACTGGTGACAACCATGGCATTTCAGCAAGATGTGGAAAAATACTTTACTTTGCGAAGTATATGGTAGGCAGAAATGTTAGCATTACTTTCATAAATGCATTTAAGCCCCTGAAAGCCAGCTGCATCTTACATTTTACATTTCCTCTGTGAAAATGTTGTCATGAAAGTGCTTTCAAATCCATGTGACTTAGGACACATGACAGAGACACTATTTCCAGTAAAAATGCAAGTATTGAGTTGATTTTTTTTAAATATTTATTTTGTGGCATTTTCAACTTAATGAGCTTATACAGGCTACTGACATTCAAAATGTTTGCAAGAGAAATTTCAGTGCCGAGAAGGGAAACTCCAAGTTAGCAGAAAGAGCAGGGGAACTTCGTGTCAAGTATGAAGACTGAGATCAAAGAAATTGCATGGTGCTCTCTGTCAGCTGCAACAGATTTTGCAGAACATCACTCATATGGCCTCATACTTTTTCCTGGTCCCCCATAAAATGATTTTCTGGTAAATAACTGAATATGACAGCCAGTTGTCAATAATGCCAGACATTAAACTTTCAAACTGCTCATTCTTCACACACTGTTTGCTGGTGCAAAATCTGTTTCAATCAATTCTGTGGAAGGTTGGGCGCCGGGATGGCAACTTGACTCCGTAAAACTCCACTGCCAATCATGAGCAGCCAGATGATCCGCTGTTGCGACCCCTAACCAGGAAAAGCCGAAAAAAGAAGAAGAAGAAGAGTAATATATAAAAATTGCCCTGATTTTAGACCTTGGTTCTCTCATTATTTCTGGCTTTTTCTTCATTTATTTAGCCAAGGTGTTGAGAGCTCTGTATGCTTGCAAGCCTCATTATGTATCAAAGAACGTGCCTACCTCAGCAAAATATTTCAACAGTGTGGTTAAATCATAAAAATGACATTATGCAACATGATGGCTGGGCTACATTAAATTGTAGGCACATGAAACCCTCAGAATAATTAAACAAGTAATGAATACAGCAGTCTTGTCTTAAATTGACTAAAAAGCATGTATCTTGGCAGTGTGTGCACAGTATCTCCTGAAATTAACTTGTCAGAAAAACTAGAGTAAACACAATTTAAGAGAATTAGAAGCTACCATATTGGGCATGATGGCCTTTAATAGCAGTTGGAACCCTAGAACTGCAAGGAGACTCACAATAGTGCTGCAACTGGTGAACCTGGGAATATTGAGGCAATGTTACAATTGCCTCATGTACACAGACAATCCTCTCCTTCTCCCACAAAACACAAATACATCAAACTGGAGGCTGAGCTCTCTCAACATAGGACTGGCAAGACCAGACAGGAGGAGAAGGTAACCACACACAATACATACCCAGTCACACATGGTACCATCACAACTTCAAATCATACACATACTCACACAAAGACATACTCGGAGGCTCTGATCAAAAATTGACCAAAACAGCAGAGGCCACCAAAGCAGACACCCAAACAACTACCACCTACATGCAACACATAGACCACACAGTCAGAGTGTCAAACAGTCACAGCCCTTAAGGCCAAACAAAATGCCAGACACACTTGTCATTGGTGATTCCATAGTCAGACACACTCCAGACTGAGTAAAGAGAAGGTCACAGTAAGCTGCCTGTCGGGCGCTAGAATCCGCCACATAACGCAAGCACTCAGGTCTCTCAACAGCAGGTACAAGTATGACTCAGTCATTGTCCACGCTGGTGTCAGCGACCTGAGATGTACCTCCTTGGACTACATGAAAAGGGACATCGAGGAGCTCTCTGATTATGTAGCCCAGGCAGGTATGACCCTGACCTTGAGCAGTATCCTACCTTCACCTAGAATGATGCCACAATACAGTGATAAGATGATCAGCTTTAATAATTGGCTTAAATTCTGGTGTCATTCAAAGGGATCAATGTCTGTCTGCCTGGGATGACATGCTGGACGCTTGCACCTGTCACCCTGGGCTTCGGATATTGGCAAAGGCTCTTGCCACCCCATAGTGCCTTTTTAGGCAAGGCTCAAATTCTAAACCTACCACCCTAGAACACCAAAAGGAAAAAACTAAGGGTAATGCTGCTCAATGCCAGAAGTCTCAATCTCAAGATGCGGCCCTTCTCAATATGGAGAACATTGATGTCTGTGCTGTGACAGAAACCTGGTTCAAGGCTCCTGAGAGCACCCCAGCACTAACAGGTTTCACCTCATATCATGCGTTCGGCCCAAAATCCGGACAACACCAAGAAAGGAGGGGGTGTCCATATTCATAAAGGACACCCACACCTCAAGGTTGGTGGCAACGCGATGCATCGGAGACCATCCAGGTGCAATTAACCATAGGCAAGACTGCTCTGCAATTTGTAGCATGTCACAGGCCACCCTCTCAAACTCAGGAACCTCACATGGCCTTCCTGAAAACATTGGAGGGGATAAATGTATCTCCAAACACCATCATACTAGGTGACTTCAACTACCCTAATATAGACTGGGAACACTACTCAAGCCCGAACACTCTAACCCAAAGATTCCTGGAGTTCATAAACTCAAATGCCATGGAACAACTAGTCACCATCCCCACAAGAGGAGAAAACATACTTGATCTCATCATCACGAACATGGGATCAAAATGTTCAACACCGAAGTATACCCCTCACTGGTGAGATCAGATCATAAACTAATCTCGCTGGAGGTCCTCATCCTGCCCCACCTGAAACAAAAAGACCACAGTGAAAAACTTCTCAAAAGCCGATTTCACACTTCTAAAACTAGTGTGGTCTCCTTTAAGGCCCCTGAGCCAGTGGTAAACATTACTCAAACCGCTGAATCACTTACAAATGCCTTCTACCAGCACCTACAGGACTGCATGGATCAGGCAATCCCAAACAAAACTAAGACTCTCTGTACCAAAGGCAAGCGTCCAGTCTGGTGGACCCCAGCCATAAACAAGCTCTACAACCAAAGGAGGAAGCTACTACAAGATAGAGCAAAATCCTTGAAAGGTAAGACACCTTTGATCATTATAAGTAAAAACTAAGAGCTCTCATAAAATCATCCAAGGCAAATTTTGAGAGAAAAATCGCCAAGGACTCTAAAGAGAATCATAAGGCCTTCTTTAGCTATGTTAGAAACCTAGGAGGAAACTCCCAGATATGCTCAGAATTAGTTCAAAATGATGTGAAAATTACTGAACCTACACACATTGCCAACATACTGGCTGACAGGTTCAGTGCAAACTTCTCCCCTCCCCAAAGGAGAGATATCTATTCCAGAGGATTGTAGCCCCAAACATCTCCAACGCCCAGGTGAGAACTGCCCTCACTAAGGCAAAAAACACAGCATCCATGGGACCGGATGGTGTCCCCGGCTGTGTGCTTCACGAACTCAACGAGGAATTAAACCCACAGTTAGGACAGCTGTTTAATCTTAGCCTCACCTCAGGATATTGCCCAAGGAGTGGCACACGGCAACTGTGGTCTCACTTCATAAGGGCGGTGCCTCCACAGACCCTGGAAATTACCGCCCCATTAGCTTGACAAGCCTTATCTGCAAAGCCATGGAGAGGATCATAATGGAACTCATAAATAAAGACATAGGGAACTTGCAGACTTTGGATCCAACCCAGTTTGGCTTTGTCAAAGGCAGATCCTGCCTCTTAAACTTGGTTGACTTTTTCGAGACAGTCACCAAGGCCATTGATGAAGGAAAGGCAGTCCATACAGCCTACCTCGACCTGGCAAAGGCCTTCGACACAATACCCCACTCAGGTATCATTGAAAAACTCATCAGCTTGAATGTAAACCCATACATCACAAGATGGGTTGCAAACTGGCTAAGTGACAGAACCCACAGGGTCAGAGTTGCTGGAGCCATGTCAGACTCAAAGCCTGTCACAAGTGGTGTCCCACAGGGCTCAGTCCTGGGTCCACTCTTGTTCGGCATCTACTTTTCTGAAGTACAAGCAAACACAGGAGGGTTATGGCTGACAAAGTTTGCAGATGACTGCAAACTGGCCATAGTTGAAAACACATCTGACACAGATATCCTCCAGAAGGGCCTCACAGAAGCGGATAACTGGTGCCAGAGCCATGGCCTGAAGTTAAACGCCAAAAATGCATAGTCATACCCTTCGGGAAAAACAAGGTTACCCCTAGCTACCATATAGGTGGCAATCCACTGAGCACAGAAAAGTCACCAGGGATCTGGGGACCCAGGTTGACAGTAGCCTGCCTTTAGTTTGACACTCATGTTGCTAAAGTAGTTAGGAAAACCTTCTATATCCCACCTGATCATGAAGGGATTCACATCTAGATCAAGGGAGGTCATCGTCCCCCTGTACTCATCACTCATTAGACCTATGATTGAGTACAATGCCCCATTCAGAATGTATCTGACCAGACACTTGCTGCAGCTTGAAAGGCCCCAAAAGTTCCTCACCAAAAGGATAAAGGGTCTCAAAAATATGTCTTATGCTGCCCGACTGAAAGAACTCCAGCTCTATTCAGTCTCATACCGCTTGCTCAGAGGTGACCTGTGCCTGACATATAAGGCCATGTCAAACCCAGATTTGATGAGTATGCTTCACCTCAAAAAATCTAGACCCCTCAGAACCACAAGGGTGGGAGACTTAAACCTTGACACGGTTATAAATAGAACGTGCTGGAGGGACAGATTCATCACCCAGAGACTCCCTATGCTGTGGAACAAAATCCCGGTACATGTGAGGCAGAGCACCTCTCTGGCCTTGTTCAAGAGGAATCTTGACCAATGGATGGGAGATTGCAGATATACCCCAGGGATTACTTCAGTGTCACTTCTTGACAGAGGCACAGCAAAATGATAGGCATAGTTTTTATTCAAACTAAAGGGGTGGCGAAAGCCACATAACTATGGGCTAGGCTTATAAATGCCCTTGGGCAGATAGCCTAGTATGAACCTATGAACCTAGAAGTGAGCAGAAGTAAAGGAGAAAGACTGAAAGATATATAAAACCTAAAACAACAATACAAATAGGAATAAGTAACACATCCCAAAGTGCTGTAAAAAAATCTAATAGCAGTCTAGGATTATTAGACCAAATAGTAAAACCCAGTATGTAAATCTGAAATTATACAGTTCAATCTGAGGAAAAGTACAGAAACAAGAAAGGCAATGAGCACTGTGCGAATAGTAGTATGTTTTATTGTGTGAATTTACATGCAGACAATTAAGAAATACTGCCACCTAATGGTGAGAGGAATCTCCATCATCCTCCTCCTCAGTCAATTAGGTTTATAGATTAGTATTAGGCTAACTGCCCCTGTAGGCCATTTTAAGCCTATCCAATTACACCGTGTGAGAATCAAACCCTGTGCCTTGTGTCGGTAAGTTAAACATCGTAACCATTATGTCAATCTCCTTCTGTACGTAAAAAATATGCATAAATAGAGAAGAGTGCAAGAGTCCATTGTCTGCCACTCAGTAACGAGAAGACAATTTGTTATATGGCTCATTGAAATAATCATGTGAAAAAGCTGCAAAAAGGAATACTGAAGTTTTCTTTCTTTTTTTTTGAAAGAAACAAAATGAATGCAATTTTTGGTTGCCCAGATTTTAGAATAAAATGTGCTATAATTGCTACAACAGAACCATTCATGGGGGCATCTGTCACAAAGAAAGATTATGAAATATAATAGGCAATGCAGTTAAATTAATTTTATAGCAGCAATAGGGGGAAAGATATCTCTTCTCCCATCACAGAATCACAAAGTTGCCAATAAAACCTCTCTAGTGTCGGTCAGAAAAGAATAAACAGTTATTATAGTAAATTCCTGTCCTTGCCTTCCTTCAACTCAAACCATAGTTGAGAAACTGAGAAATAATGCAGGTAAAATCTTATTATGAGATACTCTATGCTATTGTTGTACTTGATATATATGTGTGTGTGTGTGTGTGTGTGTGTGTGTGTGTGTGTGTGTATACATATATATATATATATATATATATATATATATATATATATATATATATATATATATATATATATATATATACATCACAAGATGGATGGCAAACTGGCTCTCAGACAGATCCCACAAAGTAAGAGTAGCGGGATCTATGTCCGAATCCAGACCAGTAATGAGCGGTGTGCCCCAGGGCTCTGTCCTGGGGCCCCTCCTGTTTGGCATATACTTCTCTGAAGTACAGGCAAACACTAAAGGGCTGTGGCTGACCAAGTTTGCGGACGATTGCAAACTAGGTACTATAACAGAGTCTCCGGCCAACATGGATGTCCTCCAGAAGGGCCTTAATGAGACTGATGCATGGTGTCAAAGCCATGGTCTCAAGCTAAATGCTAAAAAATGCGTAGTAATCCCCTTTGGAAAAAACAGAGTACCAGTGAACTACCACATAGGAGGTAACCCCCTGAAATCTGAAGTAGTAATAAGGGATCTAGGGACCCAAGTAGATAGTCAGCTTTCCTTTGATAACCATATTGCCAAGGTGGTTAGAAAATCATTCTATGTGACCCATCTGATCACGAAAGGGTTTGCATCAAGATTTAAGGATGTAATGGTGCCGCTCTACTCTTCCCTCATCAGACCCATTATTGAGTGCAATGCACCAATTGATATGTACCTGGCTAGGCATCTCCAGCAGCTGGAGAGACCACACAGGTACCTCACTAAGAGGATTACTGGCCTCAAACAGTTGCCCTATGCAGCACGATTGAAAAAACTAAGGCTTTTCTCTGTTGCATACCGCCTTCTCAGAGACTCTGTCTAACATACAGAGCTATGTCCAACCCAGAACTGTTGAACATGCTCCATCTTAGCAAAACCAAATCCACCTGAGCTACACGCTCTAGGGATATAAACCTCAGCACAACAATGATTAGAACATCCTGGAGGGATAGATTCCCTTTGCAAAGACTTCCTTTGCTATGGAACAAAGTCCCGATCTACATAAGACAGAGCCCCTCACTATCACTTTTCAAGAGGAACCTTGACGAGTGGATGGGTAACAGAAAGTTCACACCAGGGATAATACCAACAGCTCTACTAGATAGGGGCCAAGGGTACTAGCTGCTAGATCAAGGGCCTAGGGAACTAACCAAAGGGGCGGTGAATACTGCACAACGTGGCTGGGCTAATATATGCCTTTGGGCAGATAGCCCAGTACCTACCTATGAACATATATATATATATATATATATATATATATATATATATATATATATATATTTATATATTTGTATATGATATAAATGCACAACATATAATACACTTGTCCACAAACACATACACAATATATGTATGTGTTGTGTGTGATACACAGAGACCATGTCCTTCTTCTAGGGTTCTGTGCCTCTGGGTTCCTGAAAGGAATGTGTGTCCATCTGTGTATGTGCATCTATGTGTGTTTGTGTGTATGCACATGAACCAGCACACCACAAAAACATCTATATCTCAGTAAATGAGAGAAAGATTTTTACGTTTTTAATAGTGACAGGTGATTGATTTTTCCTTTTCTGCAGATAAGCAGTGCCAGCAGTAAAACTTCTAAATGCATCTATAGCTTAGAATACAGAATCTGCAGTGTGGCAAAGCAGAAATCCTTTCTTCTGTGGATTAGATATCATGACATACAGGGAACTTTGGTGTACTGGTCAAGTGTTAAGGGAATTCAATATTATGCTGAAAAAGTGAGACTTCAGGTGTTTCACTTAAGAATGTAAGCTAAACCTTAATTTGTTTCATTATGTCATGACTGATGCAATTCATGTCTAATTGTAAACCTTCTTTGGAGAATGATATTCTTACTTTTGTGCCTATAACCAGTATTCTCTGTTTAAAACTCTGTTCACCTTATCTCAGGAAGCCCTCTCCTGGTTCCACAGCTATCTTTCCAATCATTAATAGGCCGTGAAATGGCCAAACAATCTCTCTTATCTGCCACCCATCACTGTTGGTGTCCCACAAGAATCAATACTAGGTCCACTTCTTTTTTCTATCTTTAGAAAACAAACTTCACACTGCCCCCAGCCTTGCCACCATCATCTAATAAGCAGATGACTCCACTGCCATCTGTTCAGCACCCTCCCTCCCACAGCTCCAAGAAATTACCCAAAAATCCTTCTCTGCCATTGAATCCTACCTACACAACTTCCAATAAAACCAAATTAATCATATTCCAGAACAGCCACAATAAAGCTAATCAGCACTTTAGAATCACATTTTCTAAAAGCACAGTAATTTAACTAATCACAGAAACAAAGCCATTAGGTGTCAGCATTGATAGCAGTCTGAAATTTGACAAACATTTGGCACGTTATTAAAAAGCCCATGTCAAATTAGGTTCACTCTATGCAATCAAACCTTACCAACTCCTCAAGACACGCAATCACCAGTACATACCTTCTATCCACCTTACTATATGCCAACCCCAAATCTTAGAAAAGCAGACCTAAATAGGCTAGAGCCTTGCTGGAACAAAATTGCCAAATTTGCCACTAACCTTCCCAACAGAACCTATCACTGTGTTACTCTCCAACAATTAAAATGGCTAGCGCTAATGCACTTCTTATCCTTCAGCCATCTTATACTAACCCATTCTGTCATGTACAACCTGATAAAAGTCCAGCCCTCCAAAGCTTAGTTCAAACCCACACTAATAATAGGCCCCTAAGATCCTCTAACAAACTCTTGCTAAAAGTGAGTAAATCAAACAACAACTTTGGATACGCCAATTACTCAAATCAAATCTCAAAAAAATGGAACTTTACCCTAGAATATTCTCACAACAGAAAACCCCACCTCATTCAAAAATCTACTTAAAACATACCTAAATGACAAATGGACATGCTCCTGCACATCCCCAGGCTAATATGAGTATCATTTCACCATCCCCCAACTCTTTCCATCTCTGCTCTTTCCTCTTCACCTCATCCACAGCCCTAAATGCTAATGTCATGGACTCTCTTGATACTCATAACCAAATTTTTAAACTGTACAATTACTTTTACAGTATCCCATAGCTGCTCTGAACTTTTGAACTTTGAGCTGATTATTCTGTATTAATCTAGTAGTTTCTTACTAGCTTTAGCCTTACAAGTTTTTTTTTTGTCTCATGTAAATATATTGCGACTAATGTAACTACTGCATATTAATTATAGTACTATCAGTTTTTTTGTTCTTTTGAAACTGTAAACAATTTATAACTATCACTGAATTGTATCCACTCAGCGTTGGTTTGTATGTATAACATTGTGCTGTATTTCTCTTATATGTGGCACTATTCTCCCTGATCCTCAGCTGAAAGGGGGTACTAAGCTCAATCGGACCAACCCAGTAAATAAATGTCAAATAAAAAATGCCCATCATTAATGTACAGTGCTCTAGTATTACTGACTGTATTTTGGTGCTTCTCCTATTGTTGGATTTCTTCATGCAATCTAGATTAGAAATCTGATGTCTGGCTCATTTAAAATCAAAAACAAGATTTCCAGAAAGTGTTACATATGTTGGAAAATATCAGCTACACTAAACAGGGCTGGATCTGACGTGAATGCAGGAAGGTGACCCCAAAGAAGATTGCAAAAGACCTTTAGAAATATGGGGCAATGGCATTCAATGGCTAGCTCCAAAATACCAATGCACGTGAGGATTTACTGGTGTGCTTTGTTCATTTAGTTGCAGTATTGTACTGTTTCTTTCAGCTGACTAGAGTGATGTCAGAGAGCTGCAAGGTGGCAGCAGCAGTCCTTTTGCAGAACTGAGGATTCAGCGAGGGGCCTGGTAACTGCAGACTAGTCAACCAAGAAAATATTATGATGAAAATATATGCATTATGACTGTGTAGTTTCTGAAAGCAAATAGCTTGACAAATGAAAAATAATAAGGATTTAAAAAGAAGAGTTATTGTCAAAATGATGTCACCTATTTGTATAGCTTGGTAATGCCAAAACCTGACAGAGGAATCCTGCAGTTAGGGTTATTTGGACTTTAGCAAGGCAGTTAACACTGTCTCTTAAAGGAAGTTATTTGAAAGGCTAAAGGTTTTGGGGTGGTATGCACATTGGATGGGTGATTAGGACATCAGTGAATCAGGGCAACACTGAAAGAGAACTGATAAGACCAAAACAAATTCCTCAAGGAAGAGCAAACCTGCCTCGTGGACAACTGCCATTAACAGGCTTTACAATAAGAGGAAGAAATTGCTGTCTAAGAGTAAGAGGGAGTGAGCCCTAAACTGGAAACAATCCCTCCTCAGTTTAAACAAGCAAATAAGACTTCTAGTGAAGTCCTCCAAAGCAAACTATGAATCTAAGTTAGCTTCCTCAACTAGGGACAACCATAAGATGTTCTTTAGTCACATCCATAACCTAAAAGGAAAGGATCAGATTTATGCTGAACTGGTAGTAAATGAAACCACATATACTGAGCTTGTGGACATATCTAACCTGTTGGCTGACAGATTCTGTGAAAACTTCACTCCGCTGTCACGCCACACATACCCCATGGCATCCATATCACCTGTCCCCTACCTTGTATCACTAAAGAGCAGGTCATAAACACCCACTCTAAGGCCAGAAACACAGCATCTATGGGACCTCATAACATCCCATGCTGCATCATACATAGGCTCCAACAAGAATTAGCAACACCACTGGGTACTCTTTTTAATCATAGTCTAAGCACCAACTTTGTCCAGAAAATGTCCACTGTTATTCCCTTGCACAAAGGTGGTGTTTCCACTGACCCTGGGAACTATAAACCTATTAGCCTGATTAGCCTTAGCTGCAAAGCCATGGAGCAAATCATCATGGACCTTATCAACAAAGATATAGGTACTCTCCAAACACATGACCCTACTCAGTTTGGTTTCATCAAAGGGAGATCATGCCTGTTAAACCTGGTAGACATCTTCAATACAGTCATCAAGGCGGTGGATGGGGGAAATCTGTGCATACAGCCTACCTAGACTTAACCAAGGCTTTTGACACTATCCCCCACTCAGCCATCATTGACAAACTCACCCAGCTAGGTATCAACCTTTATATTATTGGATGGGTCATTAACTGGCTCAGTTATAGAATGCAAGTAGTCAAAATAGGGGAATCCACCTCCAACAGCAGACCCGTAACCAGTGGTGCTCCACAGGAATCAGTCCTGGAACCTCTACTGTTTTGGAATCTATTTCTCTCAAGTATAAGCAAAAGCTAAAGGTCTGTGGCTGACAAAGTTTGCTGATAACTGCAATCTGGGAGTGGTCATAGAATCTCCAAATGATGTCAACCTTCTGCAAGAGGATTTTAAACAACAAATGATTGTTGCCAAAGTCATGGCCTTAAACTCAGTGCAAAAAACTGTATTATCATCCCTTTCAGTAAAAGCAATGTTCCTGCTAATTACAACATCAATAGCAAAAGCCTAAGTACGCACTCAGTGGTGAAAAACCTGGGCACACAGGTTGACAGCAATCTTACCTTTGATCACTGTGTCTCCACAGGGGTAAGAAGGGCATTCTATATTGCTTAGCTCATAAGTAAGGGCATTGCCTCCAGAAAAAAACAAGTTATAGCTTCCCTGTACACTTCTCTCATCAGACCAAAAATTTTGTACAATGCTTCTTTTGGTATGTACCTTTCTGAGTACCTGCAGCAATTGGAGAAGCCACAAAGGTTCCTCACAAGGAAAGGTCAAGGTCTTCAGAACCTGTCCTATGTGGATTGTCTGAAATCACTGTCACTTTATTCTGTGTCATACTGACTAATCAGAGGCAATCTCTGCCTTACATATAAGGCAATCTTTGACCCTGCTTTATTGGAAATGTTGCATATCCGCAAGTCAAATGGTACACGGGTTACTCAATGTAAAGACCTTAACCTGGTATGTGACATTAACAGAACCTGCTCGAGAGACAGATTTGTCTCCCAGAGGTTACCACACCTTTTGAACAGACTCCGAGTCCCACTTCCTGTCAAACAGAGCATCTAACTGGCCCTTTTCAAATGCAATATGGACAATTGGATGGCTAAACATAAACTGAACCTGGGGTTTCCACCTGTGTCCCTCTTGGACACGGGCATTAGGTGCTGATCATGTAAATAAGGGTAGAACTTGGCTAGTCCTGTAAGGGCCCTTGGGCGATTAGCCTAGTAACTTCCTATGATCCTATAGCAAAGAAGCCCAAGACAGTGGGTGTTTGGCAGGAGGGGAAACTACTCCATATAGTTGCAGTCATCACTCTTGGGATAGACAACTGTGATTTTTGCTGATGACTAATGCACTGGAAAAGTGGTCAAAAGTGTGTGTGTGTGTGTGTGTGTGTGTGTGTGTGTGTGTGTGTGTGTGTGTGTGAGGGGGGCAGTCTGCAGTGTGAATAAATGCGGATTACAGTACACAAAGAGGTGACAACTGTTTTTCCACATGAAATGCTGCTAGACTAGACTGCAATATGAATAAATACAGCCTTAGATTTGATATGCACATTCCTTTAATTTTCACTTGTTTATTTTTCTCATAATTTTAGAAGTTCTAAGCTAGGGAAGAAAGCATTCCTTGCATTTCTTTTTATAATGCTGAAGCAAGGTTAACTGACTTATAAAATGTAGTAACAGATGGCAAACTGAATTTTCTGGTTAATGTAACAAGAGACACTAGTCCATGATTTTCTTAACAACGCTGCTAGAATACATTGATGTCCGAATAAATATAATGCTTGGTTTTAATTTACATAATTATGCTTCTCATTTTATTTTATTTTATTTTAGTTAGTTTAGTTTAGTTTAGTTTAATCTGGGTTAGACTCATTAGGTCACCAGCCTCTTTCCATGGAATACATGGGATGGTATTCATATTATGGCAAATGTGTCCATGGAACAAGTGAAATCCCCCTAGTTTTTTGATAAGTATTGTGGGATCTTTCGCATCCAAAACCAAAAACAAAAATGCACCACCCGGACTGTCAGACAAATAGTTTAATATCCAAACAATAAAATGCTCAGCAGATAAAATTGGTTAAGCGCTTTCATCAACCAAACAATGACTTCCTCAGAACACAATAAAACAAATTAATTAAGTTTATATACTTTCCAAATTCAAATGTTTAACGAATAATTAAATAATTTGTTCTTAAAGCAATATACCACATTTATACCATAGTTAAAAACACAGTGTTAAAATATACCAGTAATAAATTTCCGAATAAATAAATATACAAATAATTTTGTACATACAGATATAGTAACATTTTATATTTTATATATACTTGTCTACATATTCATGTATGATTTTGATTTTTTGGGCTGTTTTAATCTGTTAGCCCTTTCTTTTAATACTGGTAAAATAATAAATAATCGTTCAGACCAGGAAGAATGTTTGAGGCTAGTCTAAGCTGCCACATTAACTCCTTTTTAACCAAACAGTTTTTCAAGTCTCCCCCTCTACCATCAAGTTCAACAATATCAATAATACCAAATTTAAAACCTGTATAGCCCTCACAAACTACAGAATGCCTATAAAGAGCATTTGTCTCTTTTTTGTTTTTTATCTCATAGAAATGCTCATAAATCCTACATTTGAGGGCCCTCTCGGTTTTACCAATGTAGAATCCACTACAGGTGTTGCATAGGGCAATGTATACTTACCTACTCGTATGACAATTCCCCTTTCTTAAATATAGGGTATTCCCAACTGTATTATTTAAAATAATAGGTGAAACCTGCAAAATATATTGGCAGTGTGAGCATCGCCCACAAGGTTTAGTGTTTTAACCCAATCTAAAACACATTGGATTTAAAACACATGGTTTAGCTATTTTTGTGGATAAAATTCTCCAACATGTAGTGGAAGCTATACCTCACATAGTTAAAGATTCTTGGGACTTTCTGAGGCAAGTTAAACAGAATTATTGGTCTAATGAAGTTATATTTTTAACTATCGATGTCAAGGATCTTTTTACTTGCATTCTCAGGGTTGAGGGGATGCAATTTTTTGAAGACACATTATCGACCTGCTCTTCCATTGACCCTGACCAGATACAACTCACCTGTGAGATTATGGCTCATGTGTTAGATAACAACTATATATTTTTTGAGGGTGAGTATTACCAACAAATCTGAGGAGAGGCCATAGGAGCAGCGTGCGCTCCCCTAAATGCCATCTTAGTGTTGCTTGGGTGGGAAATGCAATTTGTTTTAAACAGCAAATATAAATCAGATATTATTTTATATCATAGATTCTTAGATGACATTTTTGTTTTATGGGGAGTCAACTTCATTGACATACCAGATTTTATAGAATATCTCAATAATACTACCACCTTTTTAAAATTTACCTATCAAGTTGACAGGTCTGAAATAAATTTTTTGGATGTCAAGATTTCTAAAAAGGAGCATGGTTTCAAATTTAATGTATATTGTAAACCTACCTCTGTAACACCTATTTACACTATCATAGTCATCACTCCAAGAGTCAAAAGATAAGTATTGTAAAAGGACAGGCTATTAGAATTGCCAGAATGACATCTGAAAGAGATGATGTCAAGCATGAATTTACTAGACCGATGACCATGTTTTCTGAGAGAGGGTGCCCTACCAATTTATTGGAACCTATTTTAAGAGAAGTTTTAGACCAATGGGGAAATAAATATAAACCACTGTTAGGCAATGGGGTGAGACAAATAATACCTGGTAGAGATCAAAAGGTAGAAGAATTAGATTCTAACGCACATTTTAATACAGAATAGGTAGATTTCAACTATGCCTGCATTATACAACATTGCTCACTTCCTAATAGAGTTAAAAATGTCCTACATAGAAATTGGGGCATCTTTAAAACCACCAGTGACATATATGGGAAAGTGAGTACAAAACCCACTTTTTCCACCAAGGTGGGTATTAATTTGAAAACTAATCTAGAGAAAGCTAGAGGTGTTAAACCCAATTTGGGTAAAAACACTAAACCTTGTGGGCGATGCTCACAGTGCCAATATATTTTGCAGGTTTCACCTATTATTTTAAATAATACGGTTGGGAATACTCTATATTTAAGAAAGGAGAATTGTCATACGAGTAGGTTAGTATACATTACCCTAGGCAACACCTGTAGTGGATTCTAGTTTGGTAAAACCAAGAGAGCCCTCAAATGTAGGATTTACGAACATTTCTATGAGATAAAAAATAAAAAAAGAGACAAATGCTCTTTATAGGCATTCTATAGTTTGTGAGGGCTATACAGGGTTTAAATTTGGTATTATTGACATTGTTGAACTTGATGGTAGAGGGGGAGACTGGAAAAACTGTTTGGTTAAAAAGGAGTTAATGTGGCAGCTTAGACTAGCCTCAAACTTTCTTCCTGGTCTGAACGATTATTTATCTATTTTACCAGTATTAAAAGAAAGGGCTAACAGATTAAAACAGCCCAAAAAATCAAAAGCATACATGAATATGTAGACAAGTATATATAAAATATAAAATGTTAATATATATGTATGTACAAAATTATTTGCATATTTATTTATTCGGAAATTTATTACTGGTATATTTTAACACTGTGTTTTTAACTATGGTATAAATGTGGTATATTGCTTTAAGAACTAATTATTTAATTATTAGTTAAACATTTGATTTTGGATAGAATATAAGCTTAATTAATTAGTTTTTTTGTGTTCTGAGGAAGTCATTCTTTGGCTGATGAAAGCGCTTAACCAATTTTATCTGCTGAGCATTTTATTGTTTGGATATTAAACTACTTTTCTGACAGTCCTGGTGGTGCATTTTTGTTTTTGGTTTTGGTGAAATTCATGCACCAACTCACCAGTTTTAATCTTTCGCATCCAGCTGAACTATCACTAACTCAGGCAGGTGAGGCCATGGTTTAGCACGTGATCTGAAGGACTATAGTCCCTGAGTTTTGACAATTCAATGTTAGGCTAGAAAACAAACATTGTAAACAGATTACTGAAATGTGAACAGAGCTGGAGAACAAATATTTATGTCTAATTTTGCTAGGTTTGCAACCTTTGAAGGAGGTAAAGCAAAACAATAAAAAGAAAAATCTGCACTTCCTTGCCCCACTCTTTGCCCTTCCTTGTTCATTTTCAGATGTAAATGGTCGCATCTGCTAGTCAATACAGAGCTGGAATCCTTTTTTCCCTTATCACTCTTCAGCCAGATGTGATTGCATTTTACTGATACAATGCTTGCATATCTACCATCATCTAAAAGCAGTAATTTTGCAAAGTCCAGTATTCTATTTATTCTGGCACAGAAGGTATCTGAGTCTGAAAGGCCATTTCCAGTTTATTGGATCAGAGTTTGGTTTCCCAAAGAGTCAGAAAATGGGCATGTGGTAAATGTATATTTAACAAGGTGAACCATTTCAAAGTTTTCTTCATAAACCTCCTAGAATAGATCTCTGCATGAGGATATCTGAAACTCCTGCTGTCTACACTATTCCTGGTGTTTTGTTTAATTCTGTGACTTTTTAGATGTCCATCCCATAAGGTAATCTAGCTTCAGTAATCCCCTTACCTGTGTCATTAACTCCTAAGAGTGATTTTGTAAATATTGGACTGTCAATATACTGTCTGAAAGCACAGAGGACAAAGGGTCTAAGGTATTAATGGGTTGTTTCTTGTAGGCCACTGTACAGGGTTTTGATTTCTTCCATACGAGTACTGCATTTCTCCAAGCAAGTCAATTAACCAGACAGTAAACTTGGCTTACCACTAAAAAAACATCCCTAGTTTCCCGTGTGGGTATTCATTTAGTAAATGTATAAAATATAATGAAGGCCCACCGCTAAACTGATTAAACTCAAGTCACCCGACTATTCATATTTTGACTCCTTGTCGTTACATACTCTAATAGTGATAGCATCATTTTTAGCTTAGTTTTAAACTTCCATTTAATTTTAGTACATATTATAGCCCTACAAAGCAGTTGTCAATAGACAAAAGCAATAAAACTACAGCAGAGAAAGTAAGATCACAGATGATTGTACCTAAAGAAGCAGATAAAACATTTCTTTTCAGTCCTGCCTAAATGGATATAGAGGAACAGCTACTAAAAGGTAATCATCTGCATTGGTTTACCATGGGGCACCACGGCAGAGCAAGGAAAACTGTAGCAATTAGGGTAGCGAAGTAAAGCATAGTATGGACAGCAACAGTAGGAGGATAATGTGGAAGACTGGACATAAGAAAGGGCCGGAGAAAAGAAAGAGAATGAAAAACAGTTAAGGACTCAGTATGCATAGGAACAGGGTGGATAAGGGAGGCTAGATTAAACAAGTAGCCAAGGAAAGTTAAACCAATAATAGGAATATAAGAAAATAAACTTTTACAATTTATAATTAAGGAGGCTGGAGAGACAGAGGTAGCTGAGATAGGTAGGACAAACAGGAAGAAAGTAGATGTGATGCTCAAGATATGGTGCATGGTTTAGAATCAAGAAACTAAGGGTGGATACCAACATTAAGTTTGCAAAATGTTAGGGGAGCTTCAGGGAAGGGATTGGGAGCTAGTGAGGATAGATGACTTGGAAATCAGATAAAATGGGGAAATTAGTGACAGTTAAGGATGAAAGGGGGCAGCAAGAAAGAGTTGATGGAAGATCATTGGAAGTGTAAATGCAAGGGGACATAAAACATGAGCCAATGCAATGAGTAGGGGTAAGGTAAGTGAGCAGTAGAGAGGATAATAGCAGAAGCAGGCAAGGGTACAGGGTGATGAGTAGAAATCAAGGATAGTAGCAAATACAGGAAGTGGGAAAAGAAGCAGCCATGAAAAAACTGCTGAGAAACAGGAAACCAAGGCTGAAATGTAGAGGCAGGCAAAGGAAAATGGAGTAGAAGAAAGGCTGAGGTTGAGATGTCCAACCAAGAAGCAACAGCTAAGGAACTGCAGGGAGTAAGCAATCAGCAGGAACTTTGGAGGAAATTAACTAAAATGAAGGCAGAAGTAGAAAAATAAAAAGTTGGCTAATAGGGAGTCAGAACACAGAGGGATAGATGGGCATAGACTAGGAAAGTCTGAGGGATGCTGGAGCTGAAGATCTCAATCATTTGAATAATTAAGAGAGGGCAAGCAGGAATGGAGGAGATTAGTGATGATGGACATAATCACATAGCTGCCCCTCACCAGGATGAACCTGACATTGAATGTTTTTTTTTTTTGCTTAAAAAGAAAAGGAAGCTCAGTTATTCTTGCTTAGCAAAAACTAATGAACTGCTTGAAGGGACTGCAAATGAGGAATGAGAAAGTAGCAAGAGAATGGTAACTGGCTGAGGTGGCTTGAGGAATTCAACATTTTCGAAGAAGCTCCATGTAAACAAAATACATCAGTAGGAAGAAGGATGAGGCAGCTGGATATATTAATGAAGCAAGTGGAGGAGGAGTGGAACAGACCACAGTGAACATAGGAGAGTGGGGAGGAGCCTGAGCAGCTGTGGTTTTGTTTAGCAGAGAAGGGGTCCACTAGCATCCCCTTAGCTCAACATTGCTTAAACAGGAGCTAGAAAGGAACAACGGGATGATTTCCCTTTAAACTGTGGTGGAAAGAGGGCAATAACTGTGATGGTTGCTTAGGAAAATAAAAACAAAATAAAACCTCACATGGAAAAAAAAAAGAATAAGAGACAATCATATGTAAACAAAATGTGAAGAGTTGATTAATGGTTATTAACAGAGCAATAGGAATAGAAGTAGATAGTGAAGAAGTAAGATTGAGTAACATTTGCAGAAGGGTAGTAAACAGTGTCCTGAGCAGTACAAATATTGTTACAATAGAATGGGAAAACAGTAAGAAAGAAGGGGTGAATCATAGAAAGAGGGATTATACAAACAGATTAGATGTAGAGAAAGGCAGATGATAGAATACACCAAAGGAAAAAAAAAAGAGATGAGGAAATTAATACTAAAACAATCAGAAGAGGTTAATAGCTTAGAATCACATCAAAAGACTTGAGTAGAAATAAAAAGATGATAGAGATATGAGGAAACTGGAGGCCAAGACATAAAGTCAGTTTGGGTCTTATTTCCAGAAGTGTAAGCAATTGGAGGACTGAATTTGAAGCATTTGTAGCTGAAATGAGGTTGGCATGCTTAAGATAGCAGCAATGTGGACCAATGAACAAATGGTTTGGGACAAGATGGTTGGTAACTAAGTACTTAGGTGTTGCGAATAGATTTTGTTCATAGCTTCCTAGTGTCCTACATGGAATGTATGGGGAGATGATTGAGGTGATTGTTGGGCAGAAGGATTGTTTGAATAGGAAATAATGTATGATAACCAGTTTGGAGAAAAGAAGCTGTTTGGGAAATTCTAACC
The DNA here is from genome assembly GCF_019279795.1 of Protopterus annectens. Taxonomy (NCBI): domain Eukaryota; kingdom Metazoa; phylum Chordata; order Ceratodontiformes; family Protopteridae; genus Protopterus; species Protopterus annectens. The sequence continues at coordinate 1,537,923,516 of NC_056741.1, read as the reverse complement.
AGTATAGGTAGGGTTGCCACCTTTTCAAATGGCCAAAGTGGGACACTTTTGGTACAAACATCAGATTTTACACGCCGACACATACCCACAGTCAGTACAAAAGTTAGAACTTAACTTTTTGCCTAAATAAAAGCTTATTCTTGTAGCATTTTGTTGCTTATTCTGTTTCTTATAACATTTAGGTATTTTAGATACAGAATAACTGTTTTATGAAACTATTACATAAAATATAGGAAATAATTTTGTCCTTAAATCTCAGGACATTTGCCATTTTTACAATTCTTTGTCAGGACATAACTGCCCAAAGAGGGACTGTCCCTCGCAAAGTGGGACAGGTGGTAACCCTAAGTATAGGGACTTGTGAGAGGCAGTGGTGGGATTTGAAGGTTTGGCTGGCAGCAAATGTAGCAACTTTGTGGTAGGTGGTTTCAAGTTTGGATAAAAGGGTAGTCTGCATGTTGGTAAGGATTTGGGAGCTGGAGAAGGGACTACGGAGAAGGTAGGCTTGTGTAAGAGTGAGTTGGAATTTGTTGGTTAGGAATTTTTTATTTCAATATAGTAACCCAAGTTTTTGTTGAGTTTTTTAATGCAGTTGTGTACATGAAGGTTGAATTTGAGCTGGTCAGCAATAATGCAGCCCAGGAGCTTAGTGCATGTTTCAACTTGGATAGAATATTGTTTAGGGATGTGATGGAGAAAGTGGGTTTAAGGTGATAGACAGAATTAGGGAGGAATAGTAAGGAGCTTAGTTTTCTTAGGGTTAGAATTAGCTGATTTTTAGTGAGCCAGTTTTCAATGGATGTGAAGGACTTTTGTGTGAGAGAGTTCATCTCTGTGAGATTGTCAGAGATAGTGATGACTGTAGAGTCATCAGCATGTTGTATAAGACAAGATAATGGATAAGAGGTGTACAGGTGGTTAGTGAAAATATTGAACAGTAAAGGACAGTAAAGGACATAGTATTGATCCTTGAAGGACTCCCGTTTTAATGGGAAGAGATGGGGATAGAGTGGTAAGGCATTTCACAGATTGCTGTATGTCTGTAAGTTAGCTTGCAAACCAGGAGACAGTAGAACTAGAGAGATTTAGTAAACACAAAAACGGCAGCAGCGAGATCGCAGCATACACTGTTTTTATTTCAAATAGAGTGAGCACTTTCATCGGTGTACTCCACCAACTTCATCAGACAAATAAAACAACATATTGTTACAGCTTAAGTACTTTCAAACAGCCATCCCAATTAAACAATTAAAACCATTTTTTTAAAAATTAAAGGGATATTCCCAAAATTATTACAACAACAAACAACACCAAAGTGGAAATGAAAACTGCATTAAACTGCACTGTAAAGTACATTATGTGTAAAATTAAAACCTTTCCATTACATAGATATTCAAGAACATTTATCTCAAAGTGAGACAAAAAACTACAAGTAAAACAAACCAATAAATACGACAACAGTAAGACCTAGTCAAAGTTTGTATCTTCCTTATGTCCATTTATATCCTAATATTCTTCATCAAGCAATTATGCTGCAAACCATCACCAAGCCCAAAACATTTTTTTCTAATACACTGTGCATATGTTTAAATTAATTTAAGTTGGAAACCCAAGTGTTTACTTGTAGGGGTTACTTGAGCCTGAAATCAATGAATGGACAGACTTACACCATATATTATGATCCTAATAATACACTAGGAAATGATGAATGCAGATTATTGTTAAAGTTGGTAATATTAAGTTATACTAATAATATTAGGTTAAACATGCCATATATAGGGTAAATGTATCTGTTAAGAGCCTTGGGTTTAAGAAGGCATCTAATATAAATGTAGTCATTAAGCTCTGGGTCACATGGGCCAATGTACGTACTTGCCATCTTAGTTCACATTCCTCCAATCTAAGTTCCCAAGGCCCACCCCTAATATTGTGTTCTACCTGTTGAAAAACAATGAATTGGAATTGATGGTTGGGGTGTTCTATAATATGTCTCGCCAAAGCATTGGTAGAGTTGTTCTTACCAATACAGTAGGTATGTTCATATACCCTTTGTCTAATTTTTCTCTCCATTTTCCCAATATAGTATGCATCACAAGAGACGCAAGTTACTGCGTAAACCACTCCTTGGGATTCACAATTAAATTTTTCCCTTATATGATACTCTTTCTCCCTCAGTTTGACCTTATTTGTAGTTCTAAAAAATCTACATTGTGGGCATCTACCACATTTCGCCATGCCCATACCTCTTTTGTTAGCCTTGTTTCTCTCCATTAAGGTTTTCAAATTAGGGCCCCTTTGGAAAGTCATAAGAGGTAGTTGTCCCAGTTTAATAAGACTGGTATCCTCGTTGATAAAAGACCAGTTTTTATTAAGGATATCTCTAATGTGTGTGGCATCTAGAGAAAATGTTGTAATGAACCTACTAGCTGTATTGTCATTAGCGTGATTCCTTGTCACTACATTACTGACTGCCCATCCAGTATGCTCTTGCTCATACCCTTTACAAACAATCGGGCAAAAGTGACCTACAATTCTCTTCCTATCAACTTCCCCAAAAATGTTATTGAGGAACTGCAATGGGTAACCTCTTTTTAAAAACATAGATTTTAATAGTGTACATTCATCTATAAATTTGCCATAACAAGAGATTATTCTAGCAGCCCGAACCGCTTGCCCATTCACAATTGCCTTTTTCTGATGTAATGGGTGGCTTCTGGTAAAATGTAAAAAGGCATTAGAGTAAGTGGGCTTGCGGTAGATAGTTGTTCTATATCTTTGGTTCACATTATCCTTACTTAGAAGCACATCCAAGTAGTTGATGTCCTTATGTCCTATCTGATATGTGAAATCCAGAAACGAAGTAAATGTTTTGATGTTACAAATAAAGGTCTCAATGAGCTCCACTTTCCCTTTCCAGATAAAACACATATCATCTTGGTACCTTCTGTACCAAACAACATTTTCTTTGTATAGTGAATCATTAAATAGAAAATGACTCTCCTAAAATGCCATTACACAATTGGCAAAACTACTGCCACAGGGTGACCTCATGGCAATCCCCGTCTTTTGTAAATAGATTGTTCCATTAAACCACAGGAAGTTGTTAGTCAGTACTAGCTCCATCAATGTTTTAATAGTGTTAATATCACTATTGGCCATCCCTTTTAAGTGTAAGAATTCTCTAACCCATTCAATGCCTAGTACCTGTGGGATAACATATATATAATAATATATAATGGGGCTAAAACTTTTAGTCCAGAGCATACTAACAATGGTGTCTCCACACCGGGGATTCGCAGAAGCGAGCGGATTAGAAATAACCAGCAAGCTAATAATGGTTTACGACAGGGTAATGTTAGGGGAATCTATAACAATAATGGGCAGTCTAATTCCACTAATCAACAGGATTTTCACGATAACCAAGGGAGCCAGCAGAGGTACAACCAAAGTAATTACAACAGGTCCCATGGTCCACGCAGTAAGCATCAAAACTGGAGAAGGAGGTATACCATGGTTTACCAACAATATTAGTAAATAATGAGGGCGACTTTAAGATATATAATTTCAGTACCCTAAATGTCAATAGATTTTAATGTTTTTGCAAAGGGGCTGACATTTGTGCCTGATAGAAGGGCTGATCTGGTTAAAACCATTCTGTATCTGAAAATGTTTGTGCACAAGCTTACTTTAACTGCACCTTTTGGTAACAACCCAGCAGTTGCAGGCCCATTGAGAGTGTCTAGTTTATTTAATCCACCTATGCCAGCATCCTTAGCAATTTTTGAGAAGGTCAGCAAAATGGATATTAGAGCATTACTTGCTAAGGAAGCTCCAAGATCTGCTCCAACAATTAATTGTTCCAAGAGCGAGTTGGAATACATTGACTTACTGAACTCTTGTAACATCTGGGTCATGAAACCTGACAAGGTTGGGGGTTTGGTTTTCATGGACCAGTTTGATTACATAGATAGAATGGAAGCCTATGTGACATCTGATGTATATGAAATGGTCAGTCTTAATGAGATTAATACTGCATATAAGAGGGGGAATAATGTACTTAATGACATATTCCTTGATGGTAGTATTGACATAGATACCTTGCAGTATTTCATTATGGCAGCTCCCATTTTACCTACATTATTTGGGTTTCCTAAACTGCACAAAAATATTCATAACCCCCCCCTTTTAGACTCATAGTAGATGGGAGAGGTTCAGTCACGTATGCGTGCGCTATGTTTATTGATTGCAAACTCAAACGCTTTATAAGGTCTGAATCACAAATATGCCAAGATTCATGGAGTTTTCTTTATTGTATCAACAATTTGGAATACAAAGATGGTTTCACCTTTCTTACGGTGGATATAAAAGATCTGTATACAGTTATCCCACAGGTACTAGGCACTGAATGGGTTAGAGAATTCTTACACTTAAAAGGGATGGCCAATAGTGATATTAACACTACTGAACCATTGTTGGAGGCAGTACTGACTAACAACTTCCTGTGGTTTAATGGAACAATCTATTTACAAAAGACGGGGATTGCCATGAGGTCACCCTGTGGCAGTAGTTTTGCCAATTGTGTAATGGCATTTTAGGAGAGGCATTTTTTATTTAATGATGCACTATACAAAGAAAATGTTGTTTGGTACACAAGGTACCAAGATGATATGTGTTTTATCTGGAAAGGGAAAGTGGAGCTCATTGAGTCCTTTATTTGTAACATCAAAACATTTACTTTGTTTCTGGATTTCACATATCAGATAGGACATAAGGACATCAACTACTTGGATGTGCTTCTAAGTAAGGATAGTGTGAACCAAAGATATAGAGCAACTATCTATCACAAGCCAACTTACTCTAATGCCTTTTTACATTTTACCAGAAGCCACCCATTGCATCAGAAAAAGGCAATTGTGAATGGGCAAGCGGTTCTGGCTGCTAGAATGATCTCTTGTTATGGCAAATTTATAGATGAATGTACACTATTAAAATCTATGTTTTTAAAAAGAGGTTACCCATTGCAGTTCCTCAATAACATTTTTGGGGAAGTTGATAGGAAGACAATTGTAGGTCACTTTCGCCTGATTGTTTGTAAAGGGTATGAGCAAGAGCATACTGGATGGGCAGTCAGTAATGTAGTGACAAGGAATCAAGCTAATGACAATACAGCTTGTAGGTTCATTACAACATTTTCTCTAGATGCCACACACTAAACCTCTCGCTCTCTCTGAAATAAAAGCAGTGTATGCTGTGATCTGCTGATCTGTGTTGCTGCTTTACTAGTTTACTAGTTGTTCTGGTGTAGGGGTTAGTAGATTTTTCTGTTGTAAATATTCCATGATTTGTTTGTGCACACATTTCTCTAGGATTTTGGAGAGAGACGACAGGCTTGCTAGTGACCTATAATTTGTATGTTCTGTGGAGTTATCTCCTTTATGTGTAGGCAAAGTATAGATTTTTTTCCAGACAGTGGATACCTTATATTCAGTTATGGAGTGATTTATAATGATGGAAACAGGATAGGCAAGTGAGTTTGAAGCTAGCTTTAGAAATATAAGTAATGGGTTATCAGCTGAGGTGGAACAGGGTTTCAGTTTTTGGAGAAGATGTTTTATGTAGCTTGTTGCAATTGCTTTGAGTTAGAAAGAATCGGGTTGCTCAGAGGTGGTGGAAGAGTCTGGAAGGACAACTGAGGTGGAAGATGGCAGAAGTTTACTAATGGTGTCTGTAAAGTAGGAGTTGAATAAAGATGCTGTTTCTTGGGTAGCAATATTTCGACAGGAGTTGGGAGTAGTTGAGTTGCTAGGTTGAAATACATGATGAGTTCCAGAATTTTTTAGGGTCACTAGTATGGGAGACTTGGAATTTACTATAGTAGGTCTTTTTGTCTTTATTGATGTGTTTTTAGTAAGGGGTTGTATAGCTACTTGTAAGTTTGAAGTGGGGAGAAAATTTAGTTTTAGTCTAGATTTTCCAGGCCTTGACTTTTTGGTGCATTAGAGAGCGTGTGGTTTGCGATAACAAGGGGGAGTTAAGGGATTTGATTCTGATTGATGGGAGGGGTCTAGGGAGTTGGGTGTATTGAGAAATATGGAGTTGAATTTTTGACCTGCTTCATCAAAAGGTAGGTGGGTTAGGAATGACGAGTTTATTGAGCAAAGAGTTTTATTGAAAGTATCTGGATGGAAGGTCAAAATTGAGCCCTGTTCCAGCAACCTTCAATCAGATGTTCCAGCAACCTTCAATCAGATGAGTTCTAACTGAACACTCCTGCCAGTAGGGTGCAGGGAAACCCTATCCAACTAAAGATGGCCTGGTTCAGTGCTCAAATTAAACAAACAGAACTAGATTCAGCGGGGCTGAATCTAGTCTATGTTACAGCAAACTAAGAGTACCAATTTCAAAAAAAAAGTTCAAATAAGCATTCACAATAAGCCTTCAACCAGCAGCTCCCAGCTCAGATGGGCAGAGGCTACCCTCACCTCCCACAAGAGAGTAGACCATAAACCCTCTCAGTGTAAAATAACTGGCCTGAAGCCCAAGCTCTTAAACCAGAACTAAGACACTTTTAGAATAACAGACACACTAAGCCTTCAACCAGCAATTCCCAACTCGGAAGGATATAACCTACCTCTAATGCTCAGAGTGTAGACCACAAACCTTCTTAATGTAAAACAAGTGGCCTGAAGCCTGAGTGCTTAAACCAAAATCTTGAGGCTTAGAATAACAGTTACAATTTAATCAGGCGAATAACAAGCAGTAATAAATGAAGCAGAGTAAATGCAAATTAACACTTTTAAGAACAAACATCAAAAGCAAAATAAAGTAGGAAGAAATACAGATACAGTAAAAGCAGCTGACTAAAGTGCATTTTTTAGTTAAGAGGGAAGAGAGGAAACAGAATATTATTCAAGGTTTAGAAACTAAGAGGGTGGGCCTTCTCAGATGATCTCTCTATACTCTGTAGAATGAGCTGATGAGATGGGACTAGGAGGACTGCCCAAAATCAGACTTATAGTAGTGGTGGGCAACGCAAATTTCATCAAGTTTAAGAACACAACAACAACTGGGCAGGCAGGTGGGAAATAAAATGCAGCCGGAGATCAGCACTATTCAGGCAGAGTAGAGCAAGCAGGCCAAAAAAAAAAAAAAAGATGAGCTATCTGGGAAGGAATAGAAAAGTGCTGAAGGTATTAGCTGGCTGAAAGAGAATGAAATAATTTTGGCCACCAAGGTACCAACAGTGTGGATAACAGGAAAAACAAAACATGCACAGGGATTGAAGTGCTATAAGATGTCATGGAGTCCAGAATAGAAACATTTTCTTTCATCAGTATAATGAATGACTGCAAAAATGTATTACACAATCTGAGGTTTTTTTTTTTTTTTTTGAAACTTTGAATAGTTGTCAACACAAAGAGAGATACTGGCTGTCCTTAAAGAGGGTTTGGTTTCCACCTTTGAAGGGCAACTGGTTAGGGTAAAAATCACCTGCATGGCCAGCTTGCCTAGTACTTACCTATAAAACTATAAACTTATGTAACTAATTTCCTCCATAACTTATCTCACATTTCATAAGTAATTATCTTTATGGCATTACTGTTATTAAATTAATTGCAAATGTACTGGTTTTTAACCATTATTTGTATCTGATGTAACATACTAGGTTAAAACATTATATCATATGATCATTTATTATGTCTTTACTGTGTTCAGGTATGCTTCTTGAATTATTTCTAGCATATTATTATATAACTGGTTTATTACAAGTACTGAATTACTCCTATGTGTGATTTATGAAAAATATGTCCTAATACCATTTTTCTCTGCCAAACCATGGCTTAAACTACAATGGAAGAAATGCATGATAGTACCCTTTTGGACGTGATCCACCATAGGAAACTACATGATGCATAACACACCACTATGAATGGATCCAGTAGTCAGGGATTTGGGGATACATGTGGATAATAACCTTGCTTGAGCAGTACATGTCTAAAATAGTAAGGCAATCATTCTGTGTTGCTCTACTTGTAAATAAGGATATGGCACTTAGGTTCAAGGAGGTCATCATTACTCTGCATTCGACCTTTATCAGCTCCATCATTGAGTACAATGCCATCTTCTCTTGACCAGTTCATGCAGCAATTGGAATTTCCACAGAGGTTCCTCACAAAAATAATACAAGGTGTAAACATGCTCTATTTAGATTGCCTCAGTGCCGTATTATTGTACTTCATTTCCTACAGACTTTTGAGAAACAATTTGTGCATGGCATACTTGGATCCCACTCTGATGGACTTTTTGCACATCTTCAAAACAATAGCATCAGAACTATTTGATTTAAGGAAATGAGCTTTGCTTGCAACATAAATAGAACATGCTAGGAAAACAGGTATGTGTCTCAGAGAATTCCGCTCCTTTGGAACAGGGCTCCCATCCATGTGAAGCTGAGTTTTCCCTCAACCCTATTCAACAAAACCTTGACCAGCGGATGGGAAACTGGAAATTCACCCAGCTGTAGCACATCTGTCTATAATGGACAGACTCAGTCTGTAAATCATGCCCTAGCTTACATAGACCCCTTAAAATAACCTCTATTGCTCACAAAGCTTGTGGATACATTTGGGATGTATGGCTAGGCTTATAAAGGCCTCAAGTGGTCTTTGTCTAATATAGACCTATGGACTTATTATCCTATACAAACTCCACATGAATGCATTATTGGACAGCTAAGTACATAACAGCACAGATATAAATATCACTTGTTCCTGAACAATATAGTTGTTGAGAGAAAACTGAACTTTTTAAATTTCATCCAGCCATTCTGACAGTAACTTTTTTTTTTCAAAAATTGCATTCCAACATCACATTCAGTGTTTTGGATAAGGTCTTGTAATCTTTTCTAGAATATCTGTAAGGAAGATGCAATGGGCATCACTTCTAAGTTCACAGTCTAACAGATTTTACTGGTGTTGTCTAAGACAAGTCCTTGATGGAGAATCAGTAATGCGTAATGCCTCTCTAAAGTGATATAAAGTTTTTATCTGACAGTTGGATAAGTGCAGAAATGTCCTCTTTTGTGATCCAGTCACCAAAACCTCACCACACATTCATCCCTCATGCACCACCTTAGTAATGCCTGCTAATTCTAACAATGCCCTAAACCTAGCCTTACCTTTGAAAAACATTTTCTGTAACATTCCCAGCAAAAAGAACAGCTTGGATACCCACACCTACATATACTAAATCTATAGCTTGATACACACATACTCCCCACACACACACACACACACACACACACACACACACACACACACACACACACACACACACACACACACGCACACACCACACTAATGCATATCATATATTAGAGGACAGCTTGGATATGTACACATGCACAACATTGACTCTATTCCCTTAAAATTATTTAAACTATAACTAACCTACCCTATAACAAACATTACACAAATCTTCAGAATATCTGAAAAATTCAGCATTAAGAATGTCATAATTTATCGAGATATGTATATATACATACATACACACACACACACAAACACACACACGCACACACCGCACTAATGCATATCATATATTAGAGGACAGCTTGGATAGGTACACATGCACAACATTGACTCTATTCCCTTAAAATTATTTAAACTATAACTAAACTACCCTATAACAAACATTACACCCCATAAAGCTGAAATCTTCAGAATATCTGAAAAATTCAGCATTAGCTTCCCTTAGAATGTCATAATTTATCGATATATGTATATATACATATCATACACACACACACACACACACACACATATATATATATATATATATATATATATATATATATATATATATATATATATATATATATATTTTACAGAACACTTCCTCTCACCTATAGTCTACACATGACTGACAAAGCCAGCCAGAAATATTGTCCAAAACATATGGTTGATCCATGTCAGAATCAATGTACAAGCATAAACATTTATCTCTCTGAGCCATCTCCTTATTAGAATTAGACAAACAAATAACAAAGTCAGAAATATCTAAACTATTTGGTTGATCCATGCAAGAATGATTTCAAAAGTAATATGTAAATTGCTTATCCAATCTCTCTTCTCAATCCTTTATAACCTCTTCTGATTGATTCCTATAGTTATCATGCAATTAAGCAATAACCCATGCCTGGGTGTGGGTAATGTAGGATTTACCCACGGTTGGTGTGGTTTGGTCACGAGGGCGAAGCCCAAGTGACCAAACAAAGACAACGGTGGGTAAATCCAGCATTACCCACACCCAGAAGTGGGTTATTGCTATTATGCAATGACATTATTTAAGAAAAAAAATACTTGCTTTTCTTAAATAATGTCCTTGCATAATGGTGCCGTGCTGTCCTTCCACCACTGGACAGCTCCACTTTGCCATTGCTGATTTCCTACTCATGCATTTGGAACTTGCATTCCCATGCATATCCAGTACATCAGTGCTCCGGACAGTACGCAATGGAGAAAAAAAGATCTCCGTTGCTCCGTTTTTCTGTAATTTCTTTTTTTTTTTTATATTGGTTTGTGGCAATTTAGGGGTAGGAGAGCTGCACTCCTGACTCCGCACATACAAGAAAGGCAGCTTGAAGAAAATAAAAGGGAAATCAGGTACGTGTATTTAATTTTAAATACCGCACCTGATTTTCCTTCTGTTTTCTTCATGCTGTCTTTCTCGTATGTGCGGAGTCTGGACTACAGCTTTATTTTTTTTAATAAAAAAAAAAGTTAAAACTTGGACAATATACCAACAGAAAAAAAGTCCGGGTGACCGGAACTTTTCTTTGGTGTATTGTCCGATTTACAACAGGCACGCTGACCAATCGGCGTGCACGTTTTGGCCAGTCATTGTATAATATTTTATATGCCCTACTAATCATCCCTTTTTTAACAGCAATTTCTGTTCTAGATTCTATTAAAAACTATATTACATTCTATTAAAAGCCATTGGTGCTGGGTTTTCACTTAGGATACCTCTATTTCTTTCTCCTTGCCTATACTCTAATATCAAGAAAGGGAAGACGATCTTTAGCTTTCAGTCCAAATGAATATTTAGCCTCTTCCAGTTCTTTTACCTTTCCCTCTCTAATTATTTGTTCTCAATGCCTTGGCTCATGTGTTGAAATTGTTAATCTTAATGTAGGTCAGAAATATCTTGAGAGGTGGAATTGTGAATATAACTAGTCATAGTTGGTCTGCTGTTGTCTGATACAGTTTATTTCATTTAGTTGCTAAGCAATAGCTAAAAGCTTGTTATATTTTGTTAGTGAAACCAACTGTTACAAATAGCCAGTCTGAAAGTGGTTTGTTGTAATGTTTCCATGCTCAGCAAGCTTGGTTAAAGTTGTCAAATGTAGACCTATGTTCAATGGTGCCAATTTATATAATACACATAAATCACCAAATGAAGTTATCTACATGGTATATTGCTATGCTGCATGACTTGCTACCTGAAATATTTGCTTTACTTGCCAATGTTCAGGCAAAAACTTGAATTTTAAAGTTTTCAGAATCATGTTTACAACACATGTAGGAAAACTACGTGCATTACTTTGAGCACTTTGAAAATGTCTCTGATTTTGCAGAAGGATCTTGATTTTTACATCATATTTCTGCCCACCTCATAGCAAAATGTCTGATATACTGTAAATCCCTAAGGATTACAGTCAGTCAACAATGCTATGCATTAAAGATTCATTCTTCTTGTTCAAAACAGGTTACACTGATGGAAAGCTTTCTGTTCAACTTTCATAAAGAATTAGAGTAATATTTAAAAACTGTTTCTAATTTTGTGTCTTTCCATCAGCAGATTTCCCCCTGATTCATCAGATCCTTTAAGAAAGCAAGTGGTACAGAACATTACAGTACCATTGTTGTATTGCACCCCCCCTTTATAAAAACAGAAGGTATGTCTTACCATAACATTCCATCTGTGTTGTCGATCTTCACTAATCCTAGATTGTGGGGCTTCCTTCCAAGCCTCAGAACCGAGTAAGCCACTTATTTCAACTTGCACCTTTGAAACTCTCAAGCTAAGCTTTTACGCATAATGCTCCTCTCAAAATTACTTCAGTTTGAGTTTGCCTAAATTAGTGGCAGACAAATAGCAAATAAGAAGAAGATGCCAGATATGCATCCATAATATGAAGCCAGTCCTGGAAGAGTTTGACCGACTAAGAGTTTCAGGCTGGGGGACAGAAGGACGGAATGTCAAGGATTAGAGAAGATCAACAACACAGATGGAATGTTATGGTGAGACATAACTTCTTTATCTGATGTGTCAATCTTCATGTAATCCTTGACTGTGGGACAGAGTCCCCAGCTACCTAAATCTTGGGAGGTCTCACAGAAGAATATTCCTGAGCACCATCGAAATGAATGATGCTCTTCCCCTAGAGACCTGATCCAGCTTGTAATGAGAGATAAAGGTATAGGGAGAGGCTCACGTGGCTGCTGCACAAGTATCATGTAAAGAGGATCTGGCATGAAAAACTGCAGAAGTTGCCACAGCTCTAGTTGAATGAGCCTTAACTGGGCATGAAGGATGCAGGCTGTTCAACTGACAAATAATTGTGATACAGTCTTTAAGCCATTTTGCCAAGGTAACCTTTGAAACTGGATTACCTAAAGAAAGTGAGGAAAAGGAAACAAACAATTGATCAGATTTTCTAAAGTCTTTTGTTCTGTGAAGATAAAAACATAACTGCCTTTGGATGTTTAACAAGTGAAAGGGGGTACTCCCCTTTGTTTGAAAAATTAGGGAAAAAGACCAGTAGCTGAAGGGTCTGACTGATATTAGATACTGAGACTACTTTTGGTAAAAAGGATGGATCAGTTCTAAGAGAGACTCTGGTTTTGTGAAATTTTATGTAGAGTGGTTTGCAGAACAAAGCCTGGAGTTCAGATACTCTTCTGGCAGATGTGATAGCCACTAAAAATAAAGTTTTCCAAGTCAGAAACTTTGTAGCTGATGGTTCAAAGGGAATCAAAGTAAGGGACTGAAGGACTAGTACTAGATCCCACAGAAGAGTGGGTTCTTTAAAAGGAGGTCGTAACAACAGGGCTCCCTTTAAGAAGGCTTTACAAAATTTATGTGACATAAGAATGACTCATCAAACCCCATATGGAAGTTCAAGATTGCCGGTAGATAGACTTTAATTGTTGAGGTAGATGAACTAGCATGATAGAGGTTAGCTAAAAAATCTAAAACTTTATGAACTAGGGTCGTATAAGGGTCACATTCATTCATAAGGACCCAACTTGCAAACGTTTCCCATTTACTTTACTACAGTTTCCAATCACTGAAGGCTTGTGATGGGCCACAATGATTTTACGGACAGGAGAGGAAAGGGAAGGATGCCTGGCAATCATGGGAATTGGAGAAGCCACACTGTGAGCTTGAGATATTGGAGGTTTGAATGAATCATGCCCTGCAGATGGAACAACAGGTCTGGAGTTGGGTCCAGTATCCATTTTTTCCAAAGAAGACGAGGCCAAAGGAAGGGAAACCAAACTTGTCGAGATCAAAAGCGGGCAATGAGGATTATTAAGTTCTCTGACCTCTTGACTTTATTTAGAAACTGGGAAATCAAGGGAGTCAGTGGAAAGGTATAGAGAAGACTGGGGGGCCAATCATAGAGAAGACCATCTCTGGGTGACTCCCATGGAAGGGGGATTAGGGCAAAGTAACTGATGCACTTGTTCAGAGGGGACACAAAAAGATCTGAGCAAGGTTGGTCCCAGTGACGAAAAATCTGTTTCGCTCCCACAGGATTGAGTGACCACTCATGAGGCATTAGAATGATTCTGCTCAACTAGTCCACTATCACATTGGAGCTCCCTGGAATGTGCATTGCTGTGAGAATGCAGTTGGAAGAAATCACCCATTGTTTTCTTGACATAATGGGTAAGATTTGGTTCCCCCTTGCATGTTGATATACCAAATTACGACATGTTGTCTGTTTAAATTGCTACTGTTCCCAGAGGAAGGACATCCCAGAATGCTTGCAATGCTAACAGCACTGCCCTCATCCCAGAACATTGATGTGCAAGTTGGCCTCTACTTGGGACCACATGCCTTGGACTGTCCTTCTCAGATAATGCCCCCACCTCATCTGAGAAGCATCCACAGTCACTATGATTTGGGGTTGTGGAAGAATGAATGGTTGCCCCAAGAGAATCTGGATGGTCTGGAGCCACCACGAAAGATCCTGTTTGCAGCGATGGGTAATCATGATTAGGTAAGACATTGGTTGATGAATTAGAGACCACTGGGAGGCAAGTAACCACTGTAAAATTCATATGTGATATCTTGCTAAGGGAACAAGAGTGATTGAGGCTTCCATTGAGCCTAATGCTTGTAGGACTAATCTGGCTGGAACCCTTTTGCTTTGGATAATTTTGACTACTTGAGATCTGATCCTTTGTAGTCTTTCTGGTGGAAGTGAAGCAATTCCTGCAACCTTGTCCAATCAGGCTCCAATGAATTCTAATTGTTGAAAGGGCTGTTAATTTGACTTTTCATAATTTATTGTGATGCCTAGAGATGCACAAAGATGCAGAGTGTAGTCTCTTGGCCATTCTAACTGATGCCTGGTGGTAATGGGGAGCCAGTCATTGAGATATGGAAAAACATGAAAGCCTTGCAGTCTGAGATGAGCTGCAACCACTGCCGTACATTTGTGTAACACCCTGGGGTCTGAGGTGAGTCCAAAGGGCAGTGTTCTGAACTGGAAATCACTGGCTCCCAGCTAGAAGTGCAGGCATCTCCTGGAGTGTTTGTCCATTTTTATGTGGTAATACGCATCCTGGAGGTATATAGAGCACATCCAATCATCTTTTTTCAAGAATGGAAGTATCAACTGTACTGAGACCATCTGGAACCTGGTCAGCTGAACTGCTTTGTTGAACTGGATGAGATCCAAAATGGGTCCCCAGTCCCCTGCTCTTTTGAGCAGTAAAGAGAATCTTGAGTAAACCCTGGATCCTATTTAGTCTGGTGGGACTTTTTGGATGACTCTTTTGTCAAGCAGTTTTTGAATTTCTATGACTGCTGCTTCCCTGTGATTTGGTGGAACATCCAGGAGTCTTTCTTGGGTTTTTGGATGTACAGATAGTGGGATTTTGTACCCTTTGGATATTATTCCTTGCACCCATTTGTCCAAAGTTATTAGTTGCCAGAAGGACTGGTACAGGGATAGTCATCCCCCGACTGCCTCCAGAGGAGGGCAATTGGGCCTTCCTTCAGGGTTACTGGTAGGAGGTACCAGATAAAGAATCTCTGGACCCCTGGTTCTGCAGGCCACTTCTGCCTCAGGGGCAGCATATCTTCCATTACTTCCCCCTCTGCCCTGGGGAAAGTCTTTGCCACATGAACCCTGGAAAGGCCCTTGGGATTTTTTAAACCATAGTCTCCCACTTCTTTGGTTCCCAGAGTAAGGCCTCTGAGGAGTGGAAAAACATATGCCTATGGTAGAAAGAGTCTTCCCATCTTTTTCACACCTAGCAAGAATGTCTGTAACTTTAGGGCCAAAAAGAGATGATCCATCAAACAGAGCACTGATGAATGATGCTTTAAATGGCTCTGCAAAATTGCACAAGTGCATCCAGAAATGCCTTCTAATGGTTATGCCTGAAGGTGTTGCTCTTGTCATCCCTTCAGCTGCATGGCCAATAAGCCTCATGGATGTGTTAGAAATCACTTCAAGGGTTGCAAGCTGTGAGGTGACTTTGTCCCGTACCTCTTTAGCTACTGCTCCTGAGAGGGTATCTGAGAGCTCTTTGATCAGCTCCCTCTGCAACCTCATGAAATGTGCCATTCAATTCAGGGACCTGAAACAAAGGTCGATGAAGCATAAATGCACTTCCCAAACCAATCCATAGTCCTAGACTCCTTGTTAGGAGGATGGATAGTCGGATCTTCCTCAGCAAGTTCCATCTTTGTGACTGCTGCTATTACCATGGTTTCCATGGGTATACCTTTTCAGCAGTGTTGTTTGTCTTTAGGGGCTGAAAGGATCCAATCAGGTCTCTTGAGATTCAGTTCAATGGAGTTGGGTATCTTCCATGCAGGCTGGGTGATCAGTTTGATGAGATCATCAGGGGGTGGAGAGATGCAAGTAGTAAAGTGTTAGGCACGAAAAGCCTCCAGGTATACTAACTCCTCAGAAGAAGGCTTGAGGGAAGTCCAGCCATCCCTCTGTTTTAGGATTTCCAGGATGTCCCTGAAGGAAACATCATCAGTGGGTGACATAGGAGAGCCTTCACCTTCATCAAAGTCAATAGCTTCGATGGAAGACTCCTTCAGGGAGTCTAAGTGCTTCCTCTTGCACTTTCTTTTTGCAGGTACTTCCTCATGGGGATGTTCCAGGGAAGTATCTGAAGAGAAACTACCAAGGTGGGCCTTTCCTGGGGCTTCTCTAACTTCTGTCCAGAGGATGAGACTGGAGCTCCGGAGAAGAGGATGTTGAGATCTGTCCTGACAGGGATGGCACAGACTGTGAGTCCCCATTGGACAAGGCCTTCTCCATGATTCAGAAGGCTGCCCCCCCCCATAGAGGGATGGGAGCCCAGAACTGAATTAGAATCCTTCGGAAGTGAGGTCCCACCCTGCACCGAGGAGGCGACCCATGAAACCGAAGCCTGGGTTGATTCTACAAAGGTCGAAGCACCAAGGGTCATGGATGGCTCTGAAGTTAAAGAAGCTGATCCATGCACCTTAGACCTCACCAAGGAGTCTCGACCCTGGGAGACCTCCAGTGCCAAAATGCTGGAGGAACTCAAAGCAGCTGTTAGTACTGGAGCAAAGGTTGCTACCGGAACCAAGACAGTCAATGCTGGTAATGTCGGAACTGAGGGCTCCAATGTCTCAATATGAGTTAGGGAGGAACAGATGGTGTTGTAATAGGACTGGTTATAATGCTAGCTTGGCTAGGAACTGAAGACAACCCCTTTGCCATGAGGAGCCAATCCACTAGTCTCACGATGTTGGCCTGAGAGAGACTCTTAGTGGACCAAACCAATTCAGATGATGGAGATCTATGGGGTCTGACATTGATGAAGGGGCTGGGAGGTCTAGCCTTAAAAGGATAAATTGAAGGACAGTACCTAGATCTTGGTACCAAGATTAATTGTGGTTGTTCCGGTACCTGTATTTATTTCAGTTCAGAGGAAACCAAACTTGGCACCAAAGTTTTTATTGGTGTCGAGTCCTGTCCTACTTTTGGTGCTGATGAGCTCATCAGTACCAAAGAATGCTCTGAAGCCTTCTTAGAAGGTTCCAAAATGCTTGGAACCAAAGGAGGTCATTTTCTAGAGGAAAAATAAGATGATGAAGATAAACTGACTTCTGTTTTAGACACAGAAATGGCCTTTTTGATATCACTATCAATAGGCCTTTCTGAATGAGCTTATTCTTATGTTCTGTAAGAGTCCTGGTAGAGAAGCCATGGCAGATAGAGCAACTCTCTTGCAAGTGAAGTTTGCCTAAACAGTATATGCACAATGTATGTCTGTCTGAATTGGGCATTTTGCCCTGACATTTAAGACACCTCTTATAAATTGAGGTGCATTTAGAAAATTTGGCTGGAGACTCAGCCTTTTTAGCCATGAGGAGAGGTTTCAGTCACTCATACACACCGAGATGTCAGGAAATAAAGCTTTTCAGATATAAATATATATATATATATATATATATATATATATATATATATATATATATATATATGTATATAGAAAGGGAAAAACAGAGAAAATACCAACTATGGTAAAAGGAATACCTTAAAAAAGGTAAAAGAATACCAACAATGGTAAAGTGAAAAAACTACCAATGGTAGAGAGAAAAGTAAAAGAGAGAGAGTCACTTACACACGCAGGAATCAACTAATGAGAGGAGTGGTTAAGGAAGAGTTATACTAGAAGAGTAAAAAATATCTCATGAAAAGAAAAACTAAGGAAAAAACTTGCTTAAATCTTAGGCAAGGCACGAGAGTGGTTGAACGTGTCTGACACATGAAGCTTCAAACAAGATCAGAGGTAATTTTGAAAGGAGCATTATAGGTAAAAGTCCAGCTCGAGAGTTTGGAAGGCGCGAGATGAAATAAATGGCCAAGTCAGTACCAAGGCTTAGAACTGAACCCTACATTCAAGGATTATGTGAAGATTGACAACATCAGATTCTGTGGTTTTCATTAGTGAGGATTTAAGTAGGTCAATAGTGGCAGACATTATTGTTCAGATTGAGAACATGCATGCTTATGCAAAACTTGGTGCTGCATTAACTTTCTAAGTGAATTAGATTAATATTTATAAATTGTCCTTGATATTGGGACTTTGTCTACATGTGCAGCTAGGCATCCTAGGAAAAAACATATTTTCCCTATCAGACTAAAGACCTAACTAACTAACTAAATAGATACCTAGTCAAAAATCATAGAAAGCTTGTTACTGACTTAAAAAGCAGTTTGCTACAGTAAAATCATAACCGCAAATGCAGGATCAGCATTCATTTATGAAGCCGGTACCATAGTGCTGTACCATTGCACCATATGGCAGTAAGTAATCCTACAAGAAAAAAAGACCAAAGGTGGTGAAATACACTTAAATAATTGTAAGTGATTTACTTTTTTTTACTTCTGAAAATGCATGTTTGGAGACAAGTGATTGAGAACTCTGCAGCTGCTATCCGAAACAAATTATCATTTGATAAGCTCCACTTGCACCTTACTCACACATTTAATGAGACTTTAGGTGAGTGTTTCTGACTAGGGGATTCCTTTATCCTTGGAGAAAAGACACAAAGTGGTATGTGAACATGGGGCTTTGTAATACTGTTCAACCTACTTCTTCAGCTATGACTATAAAACGTGTCAGGAGTAACTGGGAGAAGTTCTTGCAAGCAGTCAGGCAGAAATATCTCAAATGTAAGTGTAACACAATATTCTCAAACAAGCTTGACTGTAATATTTTCTTTATCACACTTGGAATCTGGCCCCCAAGACAGCTGGAGTGTTTGCAACAATTTCCCAGGGTTTGTCTTGGGAGATTTATTTGATCACTGTACAGATGTTTTTCTTGCAATATCAGGAATGCCTATACCACTCAACTGTTCCCAAATTTGTAGTATATGTTTGCTTTTGACTTATATTTTGTTGTGCCCTTAGCAATTTTTTTTCTAAATCAATGATTACAGTCAATCAATAATTCCACACATAACAGTTTTGTACTTCTTGTTCAGACAATGCAAGAGGATGTAAAGCCTCTTATTCTACTAACTTATCAAGAGAATTAGAGAAATATTTAAATAACTGAAATTGGTTTTGGACTTTGTTTATGATCACTCTTTTACTGATTCTTGAACAATGAAGTTGCCAGTTATGAGGCACAATCCACGCAGCGAATTAAATACAGTGCCGATATTGATAATAGGTTATAAAAATGTGATCTTTGTTACAGTACTGATACTGCAATTAGTGCTGCATTTCAGTCTTTTTTCTTTTTAACATTTAAAAAAATTATTTTAACACAAAGCCAGAACTTTTGATACACACACACACACACACACACACACACACACACACACACACACACACACACACACACACAATAGTTAGATAGAGTTCTGGATACAGAATTGGCTTGCTGTGATCGGAAGAAGGTACAAGTTGCAAGGCAAGCCAATTTTCAAATTTGAGAAGGTAACTGACAAAGTTCAGATACTTTTTCAACTTATTTTTTAACAGTCGAGCTAAAATATGAGCATAAAGTTATTTGCATTTGTGGAAGGCACTGCGGTGTAACAACATAAAATTCCTAGTGCCTCAGAGACCACTTGGGTTTAAGCACAGAGGTGCCATGTGCTGGTACTTGGAGTTAATGAGTTAAAGCAGAAAGGTGGATGGTTCTCCCAATCTTCTTCTGAGGAGCCATGTTCCTGGTGGCCTTCAGGGTGGGCCCATCTGCATCTTGGGGGACCCCCCCCAGCAGATGAGGTCATTGATCTAGTTTCCCACCAGGCATTGAAGGAACCTGACACTGTGGAGCCCATACCAAATTTTATTTTTATATTTTATTTTACATTTGTTGACCGGGCTAGTCCAACTGGATACATGTCCATTTTCAGTGGAGGCCCGGGGAGAAAAGCTCCAAGGTCATAGTTAGATTAACAAATACAATGATGTTGTTACGCAAGTTAATACTGGTTAATACAAATACAATGATAAACCTATAACAAGTGAGTACAATTAAATACACTGATGCTTAAAGACCAAATAAGAGAAGCAAGAATTATTAGATGATTTAACGAGGTACAGATTTGAACAGCCAGACAAGCAGGGCTAAATAGAGTGTTCTTTGGTTTTTGGGTTAGGTGGAGGCTGAGAGAAGCCTAGGTACGGCAGGGACAATAGCTTATTAGTCTGGACTGGAGCAAGGGCATAACCATTTGGATTTCAAGTATGCTCTAAGATGTAATTTAAATTGGTGCTGAGAGGGCATAAGTCTTAGGTTGTTTGGTAGGGCGTTCCAGGATTTGCCAATGGAATTGGCATATAGTGCATCACCACCAGCATTGTTAGATTTAATGGTCCTTACTTGTAGACTTTTGGAGGACCTGAGGGAGTTAAGGTTGGAGTACAGGGTAAGTATTTTGTTCAGTGAGGGAGTTTTATCTGGATGGTTAATAATTTTAAAAGCCTCAGTTAGCTGGTTGAATTTGAGTAAATTGGGCAGTTCCAGCCATTCGAGAGACCTTAAATTTAGGCAGTGATGAGTGCGATAGGGCATTCCTGTTATGAATCTGGCTATGTGATTGTAGGTAGTTGTTAGTTTATTAAGCACTTTCTTGTTTAGGAAGGAGAATATCGGGGAGGCATAGAGGAGTGTGGAGAGTAGGTGGGTTCGGGCAATAGTTAGTTTGGTGTGCGGAGTTAAGAAGGCCTTTATTCTATACATTGACCCAAGTTTTCTGTTAACCGATTTAATAGTTAAGTTTACATGTATATCAAATTTAAGTTTATGGTCTATGGTCACCCCTAGTAGTTTGGTATTGGATACGGGGTAGATAATGGTCCCATTATTGGAGGACACAGGGAAAGTCGGATTGTCGGTGTTGAGGGGTTCTATAGTTTGAGCAGTCACTGAAGTGGGGAAAAAGAGAAGTAATTTGGTTTTGGTAGGGTTAAGTAAGAGTTTAAGTTCCGAGAACCATTTTTCGACAGTAGAGAAGCAGTTTTGGGTTGTGGCTTGGAGTTTGGCGAGATTCAGAGCAGATCAGGGTGGAGTCATCTGCGTATTGAATACAGGTGGCTTTGGGAATAATTGAGTGTAGGCCATTTATGAAAATCAGGCTGATAAATACCTAAGGTCTCCTACAGACAGACTTCATTTGGGAAGGGGCATCCCCATTGATACTATTGTGGTCTAGGCAACCACTAAGAAGGAGCTTGGTCCAGGTGACACCTGCACTTTTGCTGGGAGACAATTATTATAAATTAAGAGCCCTGCCCCTTGGTCTCACACCAGCCCTCCCATAGTGTTTAGCAAATGCATGGCAGTGGTAGTAGCTCATCTGAGACTACAAGGATTCCATGTGTTTTCATATCTGGATGACTGGCTCCTCACTGCACCAACAAAGCATCAACTTCTTTGGGCCACACAATATCTACTACGGATCTTCAACCTTTTGGGTATCACAATATATATGGCAAAGTCAAAACTAACTCCTGTGCAGAATGTGGACTTCATAGGAACACAAGTGAACACAGTTACCCAGAAAGCAGCATTACCCCAACAAAGGGTAAGATCTGTGAGATGACAAGTACAAGTCCTTCTGGATTTGTCACCCCCCCCCCCCAGCAAGACTGATTCTGAGAGCACTGAATTCTATGTTAGCAGCAATACTCTTGATACTTTAGCAAGGTTTTTCATGTAAGTACTTCAATGGACCCTTGTGGTTCAGTGGTCCATCCTGTTTCATTCATTATCTGTCTCTTTCAAACTAGCCCTAATTTTCAGATATCACCTCCAATGGTGGATTCTATCAGACAATCTATATCTAGACAGGCCATTTTCTCTTCCCTCTCCCCCAGCCACAATGACCACAGACACTTCCCTGTCGGGGGGGGGGCATTATCAAGGGGATTGGTCCAAGGTACGTGGTCCCCAACAAAGCCCAAATTGCATATACATGTAATAGAGATGAGAGTAGTTCTCCTGATGTTGCAAGCCTTCCATGACTGCCTCCCATGAAGATGATAGCAATTTATATAGACAACATGTCAGTTGTCTGGTGCATCAACAAAGAGGGAGGAACCTATTCATATCCTTTGTGCAAGAGGGCATGAGAGTATGGGAATGTGCAATCTCTTCAAACCACTTTCTCCATGCAGTACACATCACTGGAGATACCAACTAACTTGAGGCAGACTCAGCAGGTCCATTCTGAGCCTGCATGAGTGGTTCCTTGATCAATCATTAGCAAACCAGATTTTCAGCTGATGGAGCCAACCTTGCTGTGATCTGTTTTCCTCTTCCCTAAACAAGTTCAGCAAGTATTTTGCTCTGATCCCCCCACTCATGGAGTCACTGAGGGATGCTTTAGTCCATGAATGGCCTCCAGGTCTTCTATATAATTATCCTCCAATTCCATTGATGCTGAAAGTGATACATAAAGCCAGCAGGTTGAAGAGCACTCTGATCCTCATTGCTTCCTTTGACCATATCAGGTCTGGTTTTCCTTCATATGGTCTCACATCAAATATCCCCATGGATATTAAATCCAATCAGGATCTAATTTCTCATCCATTAGCACCCCAATCTATGATCCCTATGATTAACTGCTTGGTTTCTTCACTTCCAATGATACTAAGAAAGTCCAGGCTAGCTTCATCAGTCCGACATATTATTCTCGCTTCTGAAAAAACTTACACAAAAAGGTTTATAATAGAAAGTGGAGTAGATTTTCAATTTGGGCCTCAAAACAAAATATAAATCCATTTTCAGCTCCTGTTTCAGATACATTTCTGTTCCTAGCTTCACTTTTTCAAGATGGTGATAGTTTCTCCAGCAAATAATTATAATATTTACCAATTTTCACATGGCAGAAGTTTCTGCATCTGCATCCAAATAGTGTAAAGTCTTTATGAAAAGTGTTTTTTTTTTTGCTTAGGCCTCCAATCAAGGACCCCTCTCTCCTTTGGGATGTAACCATTGTACTATAAGGTCTCACTCAAAAACCTCTCGAGCCAACTGACTCTTGTGACATGAAATTTCTACCTTGGAAAACAATTTTGCATGTAGCGGTGACCTCCAAAAAAAAAAGGTATCTGAATTACAAACATTATCTTCCAAGCAACCATATATCCTTTTTCATAAAGGCAGGGTATCCCTGAGAACTAGCCCTATGTTCATGCCTAAAGTGGCTACAGAGAATAATATGAATAAGGCAATTCAGTTGCCAGTCTTTTTACCCAAACCTTTCCAACAATAGCAAATACGTTTCATCTTTTGTATGTTCATAGACAATTGCATTTCTATCTGCACAGGATAAAAAAACACCAAAGATCTGAACAACTATTCATATCCTTTTCATCCAATCATTTAAGCCAGGCAATGTCAAAGATCACTCTATTGAAATGGATTACTGATTGCATCTCTACCATTTACTCATTCAAAGGTATGTAACTACCTTATCCTCCAAAAGCACACTCGATTAAGTCTATGTCCACTTCATCTGCCTTTTCTTTGATGAAATTTGTGCTACAGCAACTTGGTCCAAGCCTCATTCCTTTGTGTTTCACTACAAGTTAAACACTGTATCCAGGATTAGAGCATTATTTGGCTCCATGGTGTTTCGGCATATCCTTCCATAAGGGCCACCCAAGGATTTGCATAGCTGGGGACCCATCAGTGAGGAAGAATGAAATGGACAGCAACAGATCTGGAAGTTATGTACTTACCATAACTTGTCATTTGTTCATAGGTTCATAGTTAGGTACTAGGCTATCAGACCAAGGGCCTAAGTAAGCCTAGCCAACAAGGTTCCCTGGCTTATGCCACCCAAGAAA
The DNA here is from genome assembly GCF_019279795.1 of Protopterus annectens. Lineage (NCBI taxonomy): Eukaryota > Metazoa > Chordata > Ceratodontiformes > Protopteridae > Protopterus > Protopterus annectens. The sequence goes on along the minus strand of NC_056741.1, from coordinate 1,537,899,401 downwards.
GTTATTTTCCTGTGCCACTGTCAAGCAGAGCCACAGACGTGATCCCCGGGGTGTATTTACTATTTCCCATCCACTTATCAAGATTTTTCTTGAAGAGTGCTAATGAGGAACTTTGCTTGACATAGATGGGTAGCTTATTCCAGAGTATGGGAAGTCTCTGAGACAGGAATTTATCCCTCCAGCATGTCCTGTTTATTGTGGTGACAAGGTTTAGGTCCCTAGAGCATGTAGCTCGGAGGGATTGGGATTTCTTTAGGTGTAGCATGTCCAACAGCTCTGGGTTTGACATAGCTTTATATGTTAGGCAGAGATCACCTCGGAGTAGGCGATATACTGCAGAGTAAAGCTGGAGTTTTTTGAGGCCGTCAGTGTAGGGCTTCTGTTTGAGGCCAGTAATCCTTTTTCTGAGGTACTTCTGTGGCTTTTCCAGCTGCTGCAGATGTCTTATGAGGTACATTCCAAAAGGGGCATTGTACTTTATAATGGGTCTATTGAGTGTCGAGTAGAGGGGAAAAATGACCTCTTTTTTCCTGGATGAGAACCATTTTGTGATGAGGTGTGCCATGTAGAAGGACTTCCTGACTACTGTGGCGATGTGATTATCAAAGGAGAGACTACTGTCCACCTGGGTCCCAAGGTCTCTTATCACACATTAGGTGTTAAGTAGACTGCTGCCTATGTGGTAGTTCATAGGTACAGAGTTTTTACCACAGGGGATGACAATGCACTTTTGGCACTGAGCTTGAGGCCATGGCTCTGACACCAGGCATCTGTCTCAGTGAGGCCCTTCTGTAGGATGTACACAAGATTTGGGAATTCGACTGTGGCTCCTAGTTTGAAGTCATCTGTGAACTTCATTAGCCAGAGGCCTTCTGTGTTAGCCTGTACTACACAGAAGTAGATACCAAACAGGAGCGGTCCCAGGACTGAACCCTGTGGTACTCCACTTCCCACTGGTTTGAAGTCAGATTTGGAGTCTGCAACTTTTACAATGTGGGTTCTGTCAGTGAGCCAGTTGGCAATCCATCTTGTGATGTAGGGATTTATACCTAGTTTAGTGAGTTTAGCTATACTTCCAGAATGGGGAATGGTGTCAAAAGCCTTGGCTAGGTCAAGATAGGCTGTGTGAACCACCTTACCCTCATCTACGGCTTTGGTGACTGCCTCAAAGAAGTCGATCAGGTTCAGGTGGCATGATCTCCCTTTCACAAACCTGAACTGGGTGGGGTCCAGAGTTTGGTGGTTACCAATGTCTTTGTTTATGAGTTCCATGATGACACCTTTCATGGTTTTGCAGACCAGGCTCGTCAGGCTAATAGGGCGATAGTTCCCGGGATTAGTGGTGGCTCCTCCTTTGAGGAGTGGGATAACTGTTGCTGTGTGCCATTCAGTGTGCAAAAAGCCTGATGTGAGGCTGTGATTGAACATGGTGCTTAGGTGGGGAACCAGTTTGTTCTGAAGTTCATGTAAAATGCAGCCTGGGATGTTGTCCGGTTCCATGGATTGTGTGTTTTTGACTTTAGAAAGTGGAGCTTTTACTTGCATAGTTGTGATTACAGGGACTCTGCATTCTTCCTGTGTAGATATGGGCTCTTTAGGGGGTGAGAGGGGGGCAAAGTTAGCACTGAACCTATCTGCCAGGATGTTGGCAATATCAGTTAGTTCTGTAATTTTTGTGCTGTTGTGCTGTAACTCGGAGCAGATCTGGGTGTTGCCATTGAGATGCTTGACATAGCTATAAAATGCTTGTGGTTGTCCTTAGAATCAGTGGTGATTTTGTTTTAATAACTAGCTCTGGAGGATCTTGTAAGGGATCTCAGCTTCTTACTGAGGCTGACCAGGGAGCTCCTCTGCTCATGGGATTTTACTCTCTTTTGCAACAGTTTCTTCCTTCTGTTATAGAGTTTGTTTATGGCAGGGGACCACCAGTTTGGCTTCCTTTTTTTGGAGGATAGTATATTGGTTCTGTTTGGGCTAGCATGATCCATGCATTTGTGTAAGTGATTATAGAGTGCATTTGTATAGGATTCAGCAGTCGTAACTGTATTGTCCATCTGCATGGGTGTCATGAAGTTCGGCACTTCTGTCTTAAGAATTATTTTTCCATGGTTTCCTTAATGGGGGTGGGGGTGGGATGTGGATATCCAGAGTGATTAGCTTATGATCAGATCGGACCAACGAGGAGTTGACTTCAGGTGCGGAACACCAATCACTCCTGTTGGTAATGACTAGGTCTAGGATATTGTTGCCCCTGGTGGGGGTGTAGATAAGTTGATCCAGGGCATTGGAATTTATGAATTCCAGAAAGCATTGAGTGAAGGTATTTGTACATGAGTAGTTTTCCCAGTTAATGGTGGGGTAGTTGAAATCACCTATTATTAGGGTGTTTGGTTAAACCCTAATATTTTCCAGTATATCAAGAAAAGAGGAATGGGAATTCTGGGGCATGGTGGGAGATCTGCAGCAAACTCCAATTTGGATTGCAGTTTTGCCCAGAGTTAGTTGCATTTGGATAACCTCGGATGCATTATGCTGAGCAACTAGCCTGGAGGTGTGGATATCCTTAATGAATATGGACACACATCCACCTTTGGTGTTCCAGTCCAGGTTACATGAGCAAAAAGTGTGGTTTAAATTTGAGCTGTCCAATTTCATTCATCCTCATGTCCCACCTGTCCATCCCCCAGCCTAATCTGCTCAGAGATATCTAGAGGAATTAGGAATTCAAATGGTTCTGCTTTGAGCTCCAGTTTATGTTTTTTTTCCATTGTATTACTAGATAAGTGTGTATACATTTATATAAATTAACATACATTTCTATGATAAACTGTTTATAGAGCAGCAAACCTGATCTGAGGAGTTAGGGCATTTGTGAGGCATTATGGGAGAGGGAGGAGCTTGAGACTCAGATCATAGTCTTAAAAAGTGGCCAAGTTGGATCCGATATCAGATCCAAGGACTCATCAGTGAGGAAGAATGAAACTGGACAACACAGATGCAAAGTTATGGTAAGTACATAACTTCTAATTATTTCAAGTAAAGTTTTACCACCTCTGATGTGCAGTGATCATGGGTTATAAAGGTTACATTACTACTAGATAATTACTAGATAATTCTGCCAAACTGAAATCTAAACCAAGACTATATGGAAGCAAAACAGTCATTATGTAAAACTAAATGGAATGTTGCATTGTGTGGAAAGACTTTCAATGTACAGACAGTAGAAGGAATGTGGCAAGTAATGAAAGGGGAAATTAATGTAAAATAAAAAAATATATATAACATCAGAATGTTGGCACAGAAGGCCAGGAGGATATATTTTTATAAGAATATTCTTATGCTGAGAAGTAAAAAATACAAGAAATGGAAATCAAATCAAACTATAACTTTGAAAGTTGAAATAAATTGGGCAGACAAATTAAACATAGTATGAGACAGCAAGGAAAAAAATCAAAGAAAATGTATATAAAGAAAGTGAGCATAATAGGAAACTAGTTTATGGATATGCAGTATGTAATAGGAGTAAAGACATACCCCTGGATTTAATAAATTCCTTGTAGGAATAGCGTTATTCCTACATGGAGTGAATGGTGTCCATGTTCGCATCTTTCTCTCTCTCAGCAGCGAGCCTTGCATATTAATGAAGGCACGCTACTGAGACAGATCCTTGTACATGGATACTGAATCAGTGCAGGGGACATATTACAGTAGTGCCGGCAGATCTGTAACATACCCAATGCACTGTCAAAGTGGTGTACGGTACTTTACAATAGAAAAAGTGTTCACAGGAACTGAGAAGATGAATGGGAAGTGAATGTTATGCAGGGGGTGTTTGACAAGTAGTGTAACACACACACCCTGCATTGTGAAAGTGCTGTATAGCACTTTACAGTAAAGAAAAGTGTCCTCGGACACTTAAAAGATGAATGGGAAGTAAATGCTATACAGGGAATGTGATGATGAATGGGAAATGAATGTTATGCAGGGGATGTGTGACAGGTACTCTAACACACACACACACACACACACACACACACACACACACACACACACACACACACACACACACACACACACTGCATTGTGAAACTGCTGTACAGCACTTTACAATAAAGAAAAGTGTCCTTGGACCCTTAAAAGATTAATGGGAAGTGAATGTTATGCAGGGGGTGTGTTACATGTACTGTAACACACACCCTGTATTGTGAAAGTGCCATTATGGCACTTCACAATAAAAAGTGTCCCTAGACACATACCTGTCAACCTCTTAGAGCAGAAAGTTTGGACAGAGTCAATAGTAAAAGTGGGACAAATGCCCAATCATAGGGACTGTTTGTAAATATTGCCCCTGCAAACTTAGAAAGTTGATAGAATGACAGGTTTTGCATTAGCATGGATTTCATGAAGAGTATGTCGCCAGGAAATCAAATACCATTGTCATTATTTTCTAACTACAGTCTGCAATGATTTAACCAGTGATTTGGCAGAGAAACAGAATGCTATGAAAAATGGAACAAAAATATGAGATACAAATGTGGACATTGTGCGAAAATCTGTATAGTTGGGAGGCTGACCTGAAAATTAAGTAATGTCAAGTAGGGGATGTGTTACAGTATCCATAACACATCCCCTGGATTGTGAAAGTGCCATACGGCATGAAAACAATAAAGAAAGTGTCCTTTGACACTTATTTCATAACTGAAATTTGATGTTTAATGTAAAATTAAGGGATTTTTTTTTATTTTGTTGTTTTTAAAGTTTTAGTGTATTTCAGCTGTATTGTGCAGTGCGGCGGAGCGCTTTTCTCAGCAGTCCTTAAACATAATGAAAAGTTATATAGAAATGTACAGCTAAAATCTTCACAGCCAAGTTAGCTGAGTGGTTAGAGGCACAACTTTGTGTGCAATAGGTGCACGGTTTGAATACCAAGACAGGCCAATCAGGTTTTACAGGAGAAAGCCTTTTTATATTATTTTTATGTATTTATTGATGTAGTAATTGATATTTGTTAACCAGGGTAGTGTAGCTGGTCCAGAAGCCAAGTGTCAGTAGAGATATGAGGTGAAAACCCCCATTTAAACACAAGTGTTCAATACTGTACAGTCACACCTCATTGTAATATAATGAAAGCACATAGGGGGATGTCATGTAAAGTAAAATATATACACTTAATAATAATAATGTATCAGTAATAAGTAATTAATATCCAAATCTTATTTTTCGTGAAATGAAAACTTTTGTTTGCCCTTAACTCAGTTCTGCTAAGCAGTGGTAAGCCAAGCTAAGCAATGCTTAAACAGGACTAGTCTGAGGAATACTTAGCAATGCTTAGCTCTGCTTATCCACTCTAAGCACTGCCAAGCATTTGCCACTTTAAGGACTGCTCAACTCAACTTAGCATGTTTGCACACTGCTGAGCTGTGCTTAGCATTTTTGAAAATGGTCTAATGGTGGCAAAGGGAGGGAATATAGCCTTATTTGAACTGCACAGGTGGGAATACAGGCAGAACCTGTTAGAGTATGACCCCTGTAGGAGCAATGGGAGGTGTGTAGCGCTGGGGCCTGTTGGATTCCAGGGCCATGGCTGGGCTCCTTGTAAAGAACCATGACATCAGACTACTGCAGGACCAGTACCAGGGCTCAGAATATAAGTCTGAGGCCTGGGGCCATCTGGCATGTGAGCTCACCAATGTCACTGGCATCCACCACACTGGTGAGCAGGTCTGTCATTATGATGACCTGAAATTGAGGAAAGGATGCTCTTGGCTCAATGGATCCAAGATACTCAGGACAGGAACACCCCAGAAGTTTGTAAATATAGCAGCTGGTGAGTTATCAAATTATAGTATGAATATCTGATCGACAGGTATGCATAATGGTGTATTTTCTTCCCACAGCGGCAGTGGAGAGGGCTCATAATGTGGAGGTTAATGGAGGATGACTGGCGAGGCTGCACTGACAATGTGGTAAGTACAGATATATCTTGCAATATATATATATATATATATATATATATATATATATATATATATATATATATATATATATATAGTCCTATAAATAAGAAGGTGTAATTGTTTACTGCCATTAGGTATAGTGTGTTCTGAGTGTACTGAATAAATGTGCTGTTAGATCATCATTGATATAAGTAACTAATGCCAGGTTCTGTGTAATACAGATGAAGGCAGCAAATAAGCTATTATTGATGAACGGAAGCCAATACGGTTGTAATACTGTGTAGGAATGAATCTGTTGATAAACTATATTGTGCTTGCTACTGTGAAAGTAATAACTGACATACATTCATCATCTACAGGATATGCAGTACCACTGAATGTAGATGTTAGAATGTAATAAACCACTGTGTCATGTTACCCACAATAAAGATTATTCCAAAAAAACTGTTGTGTTTAATCTGGTCTTTTGTTGAAAAAAATACTAGTGTACAGGTGCTACACTGCAAATATAGCTATGAGAGCATGAATCCAATGTGGTTTATCTGCTAGGCAGCTGTTATGGAAAACTGTAGATGTGGAGCTGTAAAACAAGATACAATGAAAAGTGATATATGTTCTGCACTAAGATCTGAACGTTGAATAGTAACATGTAACGTAGTATAGTGTGTTCCCTGCAGGATTGTCTTGTGTTAACCTTTGCATTTCAGCTACACGTATTTCTGAATATAGGTATGCTGATGCAGGCAAGTATGAGACCGTAATAGATGGAGACTGCAAACATATAATGATGTGCAAATGTGTATATGGGTCAGGTATGCAACCCAGCAGCCTGTTGTGGTCTGTAAAGATCACACATAATCAAATCCACTAGGGGTTAAATGTGTGCTCCTGCATTCAAAGCATTAATACACAGTACACTATCTATCATGCATGAATCTTAAGCATGTATATTCAACTGTCACTATAGTCTTCTGTGACACTCCACGTATATTACAAGGTCAGAGTTTGTAACCAGGTAAGTTTTAGGCACAAATCAGTGAAGCAGTAGACAGCAGTGGTGCAGTAGCTCAGTGTTATAAGAAATAGATATGTTGTTTAGTTTTGGACACACAGACCACTGTTTGAACCCAGGGACTGGTACTAACATGTGTTTATAGTTACACACAAGTAATCCTGACTATTTGTAGAAACATTCGGGTAGTGTTAACAGATATTTTCTCCACAGGGCTGACAGGTAAAGAAATGTTTGTATTAGCTGTAGGAAGAGTATAGTAATAAACTGTGTACAAATGTTCCAGTGCCCAGCCCCATGCCTACAAATGACAGCAGGATAGCTATATACACTATGCACTCTTCCCGATACATGTCTCTCAAGTGTCACACTGTCATGGCTAATGACCACTGTTACCAATAACCTTGCACACAGATAAAAATCCAGTAGAAGTATGCCATTAGCACAGTCACATAACATCAGTGCAGGGTACACCTAGTTAGTCATATATGTAACCATGACATGTACGAGTCCCCTTTACTCATGTACAGAGAGTTGTCACAGCCCACCCCATAGCATTCCTGGTCGAGAGATTAACAGGTCTGTATGTGTTACAGTAGCTATAGGCCTCAGGTAGATGTAAAGTAATGGCAGACCTTTACAGTATTGAGCAGTACTGTTGTGAAAAATATAAGCCTATACCGTTGGTGATGGACTGTTTTTCTCTCCCCCCACCCCTTATCTGCATCAATAATTATTATTCATATACTACGAGTATGTTGTTCTCAAAACCTAATGTTAGGACTTGTGTTCTATTATTGTTCATATATTTAAATGGTTGCATGCTAACAGACCTTGTTCAAATTCCATTGTTGGTGGCATGTTGCAGTAAATGTAACTGGCATGCTTTTACAATACTGACTGTTATTCACTTTATGTATGTGTTCTGTTTGCCATGCACTTTTTTCAGTTCTATTATTCTGGGGTTAATTGGAACACCCATGCATGCTGTCATAACAAATGTTGAGATGTTTTTTTCATGACTAACCAATACATGTTGTCAACCCTCAACACTATAGCACATTTGAGAAGGCAGATCCCAGCAGATCAGCCTGTCCCGCCTCATCTGGCCACGGCACTGGGCCCCAGTACATCTGAGACCCAACCTCGGGCAGCCTCCTCTGCTGGTCCTGCACCACCCTCAGCTGGAACTGCCTCAGGGGCAGGCCTCATCCTTCCCCTTGGGCGTGGGTGTGGAGAGGACCCTGTCACCTGACACTAGTTCCATGCTATGTTGTGCAGGGTCATCCAGCATGATTTGGATGACTGCCTGCACCAGATTGAAGGCTGATTGATGCACCTAGAGGGGCAGGCTGGCCCCGTTGTCCAGCCCCCAGCACAGCCACCTTCTGGGCCATGAAGGGGCAGTGCTGACTTCCCATGGGTGAGGACATGAGTCCCACTGCTTCCATCTGGGGGCACATGGCCCTCCGATTCCCAACCACCCTCCCCATCCAAGATGTTTACCCCCCCTCATGTATCATACACCTCCCCTGTCTGCTTTCTTGTCTGTGTGAAAAGCAACCTCTCCAACCCAACTTACCTCCCCAAACTTACCTACAACCTTTCTGCAACATCCCACTCTCACCTTAAAAAAAGTGGGGCATCTGTCCCCCCCAAATAATCACATCCCATACATAGGTCTCCATTTCGCACCCATGTACACTGACATCAATCAATCTAACCTCGAATTACTCAACAAATGTATGTTGCCCTCAACCTTCCCTGTGGGGTGTGAGGCTCAAAATTCCAAATTATCTACAACATTCACAGCTGTTGCTGCAGAAGAAATGGAGAGCTATGGTCTTTTCCTACACCCATCCTGCACATCCCTAGCTGCCTTTCATAATGTTTTCCCCCCTGCTTGCCCCTATTTCACCACTTTCCTATCACCCCTTTCTTCTTTTCTTTTTTTTTTTGGTATTAGCACAGGTTTAAGCAGGAGTAAGTGCCACTAAGCAAAGCTAAGGGAACCTAAGTGCCACTTGGCACCACTTAGCGTCACGCAAAACCATGCAAACCAGCTTAAAACTGCTTTAATCACTCTAATCTCATTAAGCCACTGTTCTTTCCAGCAACAAAATAACCTGCCCTGCCAGATCATGAACCCAGGACCCTGTCCTTTAGAGTCACAGCAACATACCACTGTGCCAAATGAGCTGGGCAAATTCTTAATGCTTTTGTAAATATATCATGCATTACATTTAGCATTAGGGAAAAAAATGCATCACTGCCAAGTTTCAAACCCAGGACCCTGTGCACTAGATTCAGAACAACACACCAATACACCAGATCAGCTGTGGGAATTGCTAATACGTTTTCAAAGATATCATGCATTAGAGTTATTTAACATTAGGGAAACAAATAGCATAGCCAGTTCTCAAACCCAGGACCTTATACAGTAGAGTTAGAGCAATGCACCCCAAAGCCAAACCAGCTCTGGAGAATTAGTAACGCTTTTGTAAAGTTATCATGAATTACATTCATATAACAGGAAAAAAACAAGACATAAATGCAGATTATTGAACCCAAGACCATCTGAACTAGAGACACATCAACACATCACTGCACCAAGCAGCTCTGCGGAATTACTGATGCTTTTGCAAAGATATCAAGCACTACAGGGATGTGACTTTAGGGAAAAAAAATACATCACTTCCAATATCTAAACTTCAGTCAGAGGAACATACCAGTAAGCCAACTGACTTTTGGAGTAGAGCAACAGTTTTTATAAACATATCCTAATTGCCAGTCGCACAGTACTCCTATATATAGTAGCCCACATCACACTGTACTTGGGCCTCTGACACAGACACAGAACTAGTACACAGGCAAATAAATGCTGCTGGATGTACAGGAGGCCTACAATATCAGGTAGAGCTAATAGCTGCACAGACTGTTGCTGAATATCCACAGTTGTGCCCCTTATTTAATGCATGGTTGTCATAACACCTACCCTGTGTGCCCACATACTGGCAAGGCAGTGCACATTGGGGTTACAAAACCATGACAGATAGCTCTGTTTCAACATCATACCCATCAGAACACACATGTCCATGCAAATCGTGTGTTACACACAGTATGCATGCACATATGTTTTACAAATATGCATGCCAGATTAATGGCTCGGTAGTTCAATCTGTAACATTTCTAGCATCTGTCAAATCTAGACACCCATAGTCCTGGTACACAGCCCAGTCTGTGGCATGATAACTACATGTATGTCAATACAACATAGGAATAATTGAGCCTTGCGATGTCCTGTGAAACTGGTTGCTCCTACCGCAGTCACTGCCACCCACAGTGTCACTTTAAAGGCCTGCATTGTGGGACACATCTCACAATTATGAATATGTGTAGTAAATGTTGCCTACCACTCTCTGCATGGCACTATTATGTAACATATGCACAGGCACATGCCTCACCTGGACTGTTGTGGGTACCCTCTACCAGGCCATGCTGGGACTCAACAGCTGACACCGCACCCTCACTGGCAGTAACAGCTTGCTCTCCCCCAATGTCTTCACAATCCCTAATCAGACTCCTGGCCAGAATGCAGCAGCTGTGGCCTGCTCCACATGCAGCAGTATGCCCAGCTACCTGCTACAGACCTAATATTGCTCCCAAACACCTAGAGCAGGGGATCCACACAACAGCCAAACATAAAGGGTTGGGGGGGAATGTTGAGGTTTTAAGGGACATGTGTCATAGTCTCTCCCTACAAACATACCCAGCTGATAGACCAGTATCAACTGTAGCAACATGCACATTCAGATAGAAAAGGATGTATGACACTCACATCTGCCTGTCTCCTCACTCACCCCAACACACATTTACACACTACACTGCTACAGAATATGAAAGTCTGTTAACAATGGCCAGACATAGCATTCAAACCTGTGGCTATAACACATTCATCCAAACAGTGAACAGCATTTCCACCTACCCTCTGTGAAGCTGTAGCTCCCACACCTCGGTAATGTCCTCCCCACAGGCCAGGAAAAGGGCCAAGGCTCACATGAAGGCCATAATTACAGTACTGTGCTGCCATGCCATTGGCTAATGGAAAGGCAACCCAGCTCTTCTGGATGCAATTAGCAAATGGGAGCAACAGATTGGTGCATAGGCCATCACCTGTTCATGAGCATTACCTACAAAAGGTAAGCTGCTGCCTATGGTAAACAGGTCACCTTCTTCATGAAGACAGACTGTGATTTTTTACTACACTACCACTGGATTTCTCTGACAAAGGACTACAGCACTATAACAGACATGTCATACAATTAAGCATGTAATGGAATGCAGATGGGGGGATGCAGTCATGGGAAATAGGAATTTAAACAGTAGTGACACTGGCAGCCCATCTAGCTGGTATTTTCTAAATAATTATATTTCATTGGTGAAAATGATTGTGACTCATATGCTTGTCTTACAAATCTAAGAGACTATATGTTATGTGGATACTAAAATACCGGTGCAGAAGTGTGTGTTGAACTGTATTTTATGTATTGTGCTCATACCACTCAACTGTCCAGATTTTTGCAGAATGTGCACATGCTTGCCTCATATCTTTAGCCAGCTTCTCAGAATTTGTGTTTTTCCTGGCAAATCACTGGCGAATCACTAAAGACTGAAGTTATAAAATAATAGCACACATTTGAATGTCAGATGTCCTATCCTTCAGGAAAGTCATATGAATGCAAAACCTGTTATTCTATCCGATTTCTAAGTTAGTAAAAGCAATATTTAAAAAGTGTCACTATTTCTGGCCTTTTGTCACACCTTTATTTGTGCTTTTGTCCACGTCTTGCTCTAAGATGTTGAGCAGTATGACTGAGGTTCAAGAATGCAACCACAGTGTACCGTGCTTGACAAGAACAGGAATATAAATAAAGTATTACCTGTGCAAATGTAGGTATTAATAGTAGAAGGTGGAAGTCTTGAACCTACAGAGATAACTTACAAACATTAAGAAAATAAGCTGTAGTTTTATGAATGTGTTATCTCAGTTTCAGTGGAGCAAACATCATAAATGTCTACAGCTACATGTTCTTGTATTGTCTTGAAACATAAATAATTACTGTTTTGAAAATGTGAGAGTGTTCAGTTGTGTTATGAATTCCACTTCTACACAAACATATGAGAGATGTATACATTTGATGTAGAGATGTATAAATGTATGTTACTTATTGTTAGCCTGTGAGCTGAAGGCAGCTAACAAAGAGTGAAAGTAGCGGACTACAAGTCAGACTGCTGACCAGTCATGAGTGGAGTCCCACAGGGATCAGTCCTGGGTCCTCTCCTGTTTGGCATCTACTTCTCAGAAGTCCAGGCCAACATGGAGAAACACTGGCTGACCAGGTTCACAGATGACTGCAAGCTGGGAGCCATTATTAACTGCCCAAGTGATGCAGACATCCTACAGAAAGGCCTCAATGAGACCAATAACTAGTGTTGAAACCATGGTCTTAAGCTTAATGCCAAAAAATGCGTCGTCATGCACCACATCGATGGGAGCCCACTGAACACTGAAGGCATTATAAGAGAACTGGGGATACAGGTTGACAACCTCTCCTTCGACAACCACATTGCCACTGTGGTCAAGAAAGTCCTTCTATGTAGCACATCTCATTACCAAGGGTTTTGCATCTAGGAAGAAAGAGGTCATCATTTCTCTCTACCCTTCCCCTCATTAGACCAGTCATCGAGTATAATGCCCCATTTGGCATGTACCTAACTAGACACCTGCAACAGCTGCCGAGGCCACAAAAGTACCTCACAAAGAGGATCCTACATCTTAAACACATGTCCTACATGAACAGACTCAAAAAACTCCAGCTATTCTCTGTCTCAATCATCTACTAAGAGGAAATCTCTACTTGACTTACAATGCCATGTCTGACCCAGCTCTGTTAGAAATGCTACATTTAAAGAAACCCCAATCCCTCTGCACCACACACTCTAGAGTCCTCAACCTCATTACCACAATCAACAGAACATGCTAGAGGGACAGGTTCATAATCCAGAAACTTCCCATGATCTGGAATAGACTTCCCATACATGTCAAGCAGAGCACCTCACTGGTCCTCTTCAAGAGAAATCTTGATCAGTGGATGGGAAATAGAAAGTTCACCCGGGGGATCACTCCTGTGGCTCTACTTGATAGAGGTACTGGGAACTAATGTCGGGTAGCACAAAACCAGGGCACTTCTATGGGCTAGGCTTGTGAAAGCTCCAGGGCCATTAGCCTAGTACACACCTATGAACCTATGATGTAATCTGAGCTAACCCAGCAGTAATGTTGATTATTAACTCCAGACCTGTCTCAGAGAAAGACTTTTGCAGTTCGTATGTGTGCTTGTATCTGACAACATCCACCCATCTGCATTCACCTTGAGAATAGTAAGGAAACATGAAAAAGTGATTTAGTGTACATATATGGGAATATAGTAAAGATTACTTTCGATGGTTTCTGTATTTATTTGCGACTGCCATGCAATATTGTCTAAAATATTTCCTGTGATTCTGAACTCTGTAGTTACTTTATTGACTGAGTATTGTCTTGCTCCTTTATTAGTTATTATTAAATATAGTTAAACCTTGAAATTGTTGCTGGTCTGTTTAGAGATAAGTAAGCTGTTAGAGTACTTGCATATTTATTTGGTGACACTGTATAGCCCACTGCAATAGCCTTGATCTTGGTCACACTAACCATTTGGATAATAGGCACATCACACAGTAGGATTCATCACCCTTTGGTAAGGGCCTTACAGTAGCTGATAAAGAGCTGGATTGTGGCAGTCATAACTACCTTTTATTCTGGGCAGAAGGGGCCATAGCTAGTAAACCTGTGCCAGTCTTTCCCAGGTGTGTGTGTACTTGGTTTATAAATCAAATCCAAAGTGTGTGTGTGTGTGTGTCAGCTACTTGAGCAGGGACACAAAGCCCTGGTCAGACAGATAGGGTGATGGAGGTATTGGCTTGACCGCTCTGCTGAGATGTTAACCATATAGCTGTGCTAGTAAGGAGTCTTATTGGGGATCTGGAGGGACAGGGAGAAACTAGGCCCAGACTGACTTTGATCTCTTTGTACTCTGAAGGGTAAGTGTACCTTACTGTGTGTCTACTTGTCATCCTTCCATTCCATACGTCCCTCACTGGTGCTATTGGTGAGGATTGAGGCTCCTTTATTACTGGGGCAGTGCAGGGGGATCACACTGACAGTACATACTGGTGGATACAGCTGGCAAATCATATCATGTACTGCATTTGAGCCCCTCCCAGACTGCCTATGTCATACAGGATTATTTCACAGATTGTCCAGGTCTTCCTTACCATTCTTGACGAACACTGGCTAGCTCACTGTGTACTCCATATCTGTATCTGATTGCCTAACACCTATGGCTAGCATACCTGGAGGACCCCTGCAGCAGGACAGCAGGTTATAGGAAGTCGTAGTAGGTGGATGCTGGCTCTGGCTCAGCAGCAGTGTGTACATACTGAGCATACAATGTAAGGGAATGGATACAGTAACAGATATCCATGTACCATTAGTGGGTCCACAGGGGACTGGCATGTCAAAGACACAGTTCCAAACTCTGTGGGCAACCATCACATGATATCCAACTAGTGTGCTGACATACACATTTGTCTGGTGGGGGGTCTACATCTATCAGTCACATGTACCCATTCTGCAAACATCTGGGTACTGCAGATGTCAGACACCTATGAGGAGACCACATATGCACTGCTCTCTGTTATTGTGTACCTCAGATGTTCCGGGAGTGTCCACATGCACCTGTAGTAGCACTCACCTATTTGTCGGATGTAGGCTAGATGACATGGTACTGTAACGTTGCCCATAGGGGACACCCAGCAGTCGATGGCAGTGATGTGTGTGGGCACATAAGTGTGTGGGCACATAACAACACAGTCTGTCACAGCAGTCAGGCCATTTCTGGTAGTCCTGGTACCATCACAGGTTATTAGGCTATGGGCTCTGAACAGTCATATGCTTAAGCCATATGTTAGTCCATGTGTATGCAAGGCAGCAGCTGATGTCGCCATCCAACAAGGGCATAGGTGGTATCCCAAGGGTGTATGTGCTGTTAACCATCCAGCTGACCAGGTAGCTACCCTGCCTGATGTGGACAGGGTGCCCATTCTACCGCAGGGTGCCTGTCTGTGACATACATATGAGCTGTCAGTCATGTCAGTCCAGGTCACTCACCAGGTTGAGGGTGTGTGTGTGTGTGTGTGTGTGTGTGTGTGTGTGTGTGTGTGTGTGTGTGTGTGTGTGTGTGCGCGAGTGTGTGTTTATGTGTGTGTGTGTGTGTGTGTGTGTGTGTGTGTGTGTGTGTGTGTGTGTGTATTAACACAGTGGAGCATGGTTTGCACTCATGCAGCAGTCCCAGCAATGTGGAGTCCGTGATTGCCTTGCATGCCACAGTGATGTCTCTCCTGAGGACTATGTATGACACTGGGAAGAGGGTTGGCCTTGTAGCCTATAGCTGTATGGCAGATGTTTAATGGCCTGGTATTCCCTGGTGGGGAACCTCTGTGATGTTTCCAGCTGCTGCATGTACTGTCTGATGTGAATAATGGATGGAGGATTATTCACATTAATGGTCCTGATTAGGGGGAATATGAAACATCAGGATCAGGAGGGTAATGCATGCTGTAATGCCAGTATGTTGACAATACCCACACACATACTGTACTGATAGATGGCATGGGTATGATGTGGGTGTTAGTGGTGGATAGTGCTAGCAAAATTGGATATTCAGGGTCTCCACATAATGGTAGCCAGTGTATGCCATCCTGTGATGTGTTCCCCTGTTCATGTCTTTCAGGTGGGAAGCAGATGGCACTCAGCTTTCTCAGAAACCTAGACTGCAGCAATCAGTGATGCCCTTAGAATCCATTACAGGGTACTGTTGGGAAGGAGCTGGCAAAATCTGCAGGAATGCACTCCCCTGTGGGCGGAACTAGTAGCGACTGTCAAAAATGTGGGCCATCGGGACAGGAGCTATGAACAAGTCTGACACCATGCCACAGACCTCATATACAATGCATGGCAAAGGGCTGCAGCTGTGGCCAGGGATGGTGCTGGCACAGGAGGAGGGCCTGCTATGCAAGCACCACTCACAGCCATGGAGGAGTTTGTTGCAAACCTTGGTCAGCCACTGCATCCCAGGAAACAATCACAACATATGTCATGGAGGTGGGTGGCTGGAGTCAACAGCCGAGGAGCATCCAGATAAGGCCCCAGTAGACATTAATTCAATACTGTAGCATTCATAGTTGCAGTCTTTGCATACCTGGGTGTATACGACAGGGCAAACTGCATTTGTGGGTGGGATTTTGTAATGCATACAAGTGCGCACACTTCTCCAAAGCTGACTTTGGACGCATAAAAACAGAGGTGGCTAACTTCATGGCACCCATGGCAATGGAAAATAGATGCATGACTGCTGAAACATACACCAGTGCACTGTACAAACATATATATATATATATATATATATATATATATATATATATATATATATATATATATATATATGCATGGAACTAACCATACCCAACAAAAACAAGAAGATCTCCTCCAAAAAAAGTAAGCCAATCTAGTGGTCCCCTGCCATTAACAAACTCTACAACAGAAGGAAGAAACTGTTGCAGAAAAAGGTGAAGTCCCAGGACTTGAAAAATTCATATAGTAGCCTAAAAAAAGTGGATATCCCTCATCAAAACCTCCTAAGCCAGCTATGAAGGCAGAATTGTGTCAGACACTAAAAACAACCACAATGCCTTCTATAGTTATATCAAGAATTTCCATGGCAATACCCAGATTTGCTCTGAGTTACTGCACAATGGTACCTGCTATACTGAGCCAACAGATATTGCCAACATACTGGCCAACAGATTCAATGCCACCTTTACCCCTCTCTCTCCCCCTAAAGGACCAATCTCAATACCAAAAGAATGCCAGGCACCCAGCATTACTGCAGCACAGGTTAAAGCTGCATTGTCCAAGGTCAAGAATACAGCTTCCATGTGACCTGACAATATCCCTGGCTGTGTTCTACATGAATTGCAAAGTGAACTGTCACCACATCTGTGTACCCTGTTCACTCACAGCCTCAACTCAGGCTTTGTCACTACCAAATGGCACACTGCTACAGTCATCCCTCTCCATAAAGGAGGAGCAACTACAGAGCCTGGCAATTATTGCCCCATTAGCCTGATGAGTCTGATATGTAAGGCTTTGGAGTGCATCATCATGGACCTAATTAATAAGGATATAGGGAATCTCCAAACTCTAGATCTCATGCAATTTGGTTTTGTGAAAGGTAGTTCATGCCTGCTCAACCTGGTTGACTTATTTGATTCAGTCACTACAGTTGTGGATGAAGGAAAGACAGTTCATACAGGCTACTTTAATCTGGCCAAGGCCTTTGATACCATTCCTCACTCAGGAATTATTGATAAACTCACCAAACTAGGCATCGACCCCTATATTGTATAGGAGTATGTATGCCACAGAGTAGAGGGCTGGCCTTGTAGCCTGTATGTGTATGGTAGATGTTTGATGGCCTGGTATTCCCTGGTGGGGATCCTCTGTGATGTCTCCAGCTGCTGAATGTGCTGTCTGATGTGAATGATGAATGGAGGATTATGCACATTAATGGTCCTCATTGGGGGAACATGAAACATCAGGATCAGGAGGCAAGGCAACACATGCTGCAATACGAGTATGTTGACAATACCCACACACATACTGAGCTGATAGATGGCAGAGGTATGATGTGGGTGTTAGCGGTGGATAGTGCTAGCAAAAGTGAATGTGCAGGGTCTGTACATAATGGTGGCCAATGGATGCTATTTTGTGATGTGTTCCCCTGTTCATGTCTTTCAGGTGAGATATACCACAGATGGCACCCGGCCTTCTCATAAGCCGAGACTGTGGCAATCATTGATGCCATCAGACTCCATCACAGGGTACTGTTGGTAAAACCTGCAGGAACACATTCTCCTGTGGGCAGAAATGGTAGCGACTGTCAACAGTGCGGGGCACCGGGACAGGAGCTATAAACAGATCTGACACTGTGCCACAGACCTTATATACAATGCACGGCAAAGAGCTGCAGCTGTGGCCAGGGATGGTGCTGGCACAGGTGTAGGGCCTGCTACACAAGCACCACTCACAGCCATGGAGGAGTTCCTCGCAAACCTAGGTGCAGCCACCACATCCCAGGAAATAATCACAACATATGTCATCATGGAGGTGGGTGGCTGGAGTCAACAGCCGAGGAGCTTCCAGGTAAGCCCCCAGTGGACATCAATTCAATACTATAGTATGCACAGTGGCAGCTTTTGCATACCTAGACATATATGGGACAAACTGCATTTGTGGATGGGGTTTTGTAATGCACACAAGTGCACACCTATTGTGAATGCCAGCAAATTGGGTAGTATCACAGCTTGTAGTGTAGATGTTCAGAGATGCACATATTATCCTGTATCAATGCTGCATGTGTGTGTGCTGACAATACCTCTCCCATACAACTACATAGGTACCTCTGGTTTGGCTGGGGAACAGCTACTTGAAGCCGATAAATGTGAAACTGCCTTGTTGTGGCTCACCAATACCCTAGGCATGTTAAGGGCAGCCAGTTTTCCATGCACACAGCTGTTACACTTAGCCATATTGAATATGTGCATGTTCACTTGTGGTGGGATTAACTGCAGTGCATCAAATTGGTCATCACAGGAGCCTATTTGCAGGTGCTGTAACATATTGGCACATACATTTGTATAAGTGTAGCCACTGTGCTATACAAGGGTACATTAGTATTGTGTACACAGGTGCACTGTGTGTTAGGTGAAGGTGCATCACATACTCCCACTCCTCACATATCTCACAGTTGTATAGTAGTAGCAACATTAACTGGACATATCTGCACTGCATGTTATTGAGGGCTTGTGCACAGTGTGTCTGTTGTGGTCTGATTATGTGTCATGCATGTCATCATTCAGAAAGTGTGGTCTGTATAATGCCTTTGTGCCACCTGACCTGTATGTATGTGTGTGTGTGTGTGTGTGTGTGTGTGTGTGTGTGTGTGTGTGTGTGTGTGTGTGTGTGTGTGTGTGTGTGTGTGTGTGTGTGTGTGTGTGTGAGTGTGTGGATTAGTAAACATTATAGTGCAGGTAGTAATTTACATTTGTTGTCTTCCCCTCACAGATGAACATGGGTGTTGTGGTCTCTCCACCTCACAACCTGATGTCATTGTCTCCTTGGACTCTGATGATGGTGGTGGTCATAGTGAGGCATAGGTGGGGTTGTTGGGGGCTGAATATGTACCTTTGTTTGACATCCCACTTCCAGCCACAATGTCCCAGCAAACAGTCAGTATGCCCACACATACCCAGTCCCCAGCAGTCACAGATATTGGACAGTCGGTGGGTGGTGGCACCAAATAGGCTAGTGTGGCAACTATGGTATTTGTGACTGTTGACAGCAGCCATAGACAGAGAGCTGGTGAGGTCCCGCACAGGAAGATTGGCTGGAATGCTTGAAGGAGGACTGCTGCCCATCCATCCCATGTCAGAGGTGTCACAGCAGGTGTCACCCGATGCAGGTTTAAGTCCATCATGGAGGCACAGGCACATTGTGAATGGTACACCAGATGGATGGTCAGGGTCAGGGATGCAATACTTCCTGCCATGCATGATGACCCACACTGCATTGGTGATGCCGTATATCATTTGGCTGATGTTGTGGATAGACGGTGGGGTGAGACATTGTCAGTACACATTTATATATTTATACAATTAGTTATTATGATTTTGTATATTAATTTTAGGTCACACTAAGCCCAAATCCAGTTAGTTCCACTTTGTTGAACTGATTTTACCATTTTAATACTATTTTAATACTATTTTAACATTATTTTATTATTTTGCATTGTCTATATTTTCAATATAATGAATTTAATATTTATTAGACATTTTATAAAATAGGGACAGTATAACATTTTGATTTTAAGACACTTTGATTGTGTAATCTAACACCATGTGATTTGCTAATTGTATATATGAATCACTCATTCATTGTGTTCTTTGTCTGAAGACGTTTTACTTACTAAAGTAAGATGAAAGCACCTACTTCACAGTGTTTGTTCTGAATAAATGCCTTTGTGGATTATCCTGGATCCAGCAGCTGATTTTATAGGTCAGCAATAACATCAACTGAGAGCCCACGTGGCCGTGCACATTCACAGTCCCATAGTGGTAGTACCACCAGCACTACTGATGGGAGGGTGCTATCCACACCACAACATAGCAGGCCATGGGCACTTGGTCCTGGCCGGTCCCGTGAGGGACACGGATCCAGCAGACAGCAATCATCATCAGGGACTAGGCATTGGTCCTGTTGGTGCCAGTGACACTCCTAGAAGAACCAGTTCCAATGTCCGTGGCCGGAGATGGTGAGCTGTACACCCTGCCATGTATGGTCCATGGCTGTCCAACATACTCCCCGTGTAAGGTTAGCACATGGCTTGACTGTGTGCATACACTCACTCACACATCACTATCACATGCAGGTCACCACCAGACACACACAACTCCTCTCCATGGCCCAGTTGAACACCACCCTTCCAGACACACACACACATGATGTCAACTGTATGGTCCAGCCTAGGACTTTGGCAACCCCACACCACACCCTGTGCATGTGATGATACCTGTGCCACATCCCTGTTATCCATACCATCCATTCAGGGACATGCTAATATGTGTCTTCTGCACAGGGTGAATATAGTACAGGTAATGCCAGTGTGTAGTGTAGTAATGTTATGCTTTGTAAGGTGCTGTCTGCTGGCAATTGTCATGGGTACACATCGAAATGCATGTACCTCTCTGCCATGATGCAGTATTGCTGTTAATACTGCTGACGGACTGTTGTCTCACATACCTTAATCTGTTTCTGTTCCAGGTGTCTGTGTGTGCACAGCCTGGGGAGCTGCTAACATTACCGAAGCCGAGTGGAAACACAGTGGCCTTTACATCGCTAGGGTATGGCTGTATATTTACATGTTTACCTAGGTACATATGCATGCATCAGTGTGTGAGAGACAATGGTGAAAGACAGTGTAACCTTGCATGCATACCACTTGACACAGCCAGCTAGTCTTCATACATGTCACCTGGGTGTTCTGTAGGACTGCACGTTCATATATACAGAGGAGGTTACTAGAGTATTGGCCTTAGGTCCCTCACAAGCCTAGCCATTACTTAATCCCCAAAAGAATCAGCAATCAGCACCTGTTGCCCCTGCCATTGCTGGACTCAGGTTGAACCCCAGGGACAGATGTATTTGTTCCCATATACTCAACCTTGGTGCAGTTGATGAGGGTATGCATGGTACTGTGTTTGACATGTTTGAGGAGCGTAGTCTTGACACAGGGCAGCCTCTGGCAACCAAACCTGACTTTCCAGCATGTGTTTCTGCTATCTCATATGTGAGTCAGGACTCTCGTGCCAGTAATTCGCACAGAGTTATACTCTCATACATTGGGCAGCTGTTGAAGGGCTGAGCACAACATTGCCATCTTGGCATGCCACAGACACCTGTGGACAACCTGACCAGTAACCAGGGAGGCAGTACTGATTAGAGGCTGCCTGTGTGGAACATGTGTTGAGGGCCACAGCTGACCTTTGTGGGTGTTAACGTAGCCTTTATAGTTTTTGCAGATGTCTGCATAGGTGCATAGCAGATTGACCATGCTGCTAGGGTATTGTTGTACTGACGGAGGACTATTCAGAGGTAATGTCCACCTTTTGTCTGAATAAGGTCTCTTTACCTATGTGGTGAACCACATACAAGCAATTCCTGACCAATGCTACTATTTGTTGCCTGAATGCAACATTGTTGCTATCCTGAGCACCCAGGTCTATCTTCGCAGTCTGTGTGTTTATGGGGTTGGTGCTGATGTGGGAAATACTTGGGACATGTCCTTGCCGTATGGCATGCTGACACTATTGTCTGTATTCTGCTTGAGGCCAAGACCTTGACACCATTCCATACCCACTGTATGGCCCATTGCAGTGTGTTAACAGCTGTTTGTGGTTCAATGACAGACTGCATAATACGTACAGTTAGCACAGCCTTAGGCTGTACCTACATATGTGGGTGGTGGCAGCTAGCATTCATGCCTATATACTTGTGGGTTATTGGGGGCAGCAGGTAGTCACAGAGCCTTCACATGTCTACATATTGCACGCACATAGATGACACAGATTGTGTTGCCACCTTATCAGATTTGGACTGTTTGACATGTCTTGCAGTAACATGACAGCTGGAAGGACATACCATAACCACGACAAGTGCAACACACAGGACTTCCCTTGGTTTGTTACTATGACACCTTATTTGTGTGATATTACCTATTTGTCTTAACATTAAGGTGCTTCCGATGTGCAATAACTGGTCTATGCAATCAGTAGACAACTGTATGAAATGTTTGTTGTCCTACTCTCTCAGGACCTCTTTATTGTTTCACTTGTTGTCACAGGTCACACCTTGCCAAACGTGGACTGCAACCTGCAGCGTAGTACACATGGTGGCCATATCTAGGACCTCTGCACATGTCTGCAGATTGTCCTGATGTTTTACACATATTTTCTTTCCGTTTGTCATATCATTGTGGTTTTCTGGCAAACTGTTGGAAAATCATGACAGACTAACATTACAGATTAATGACGGATATTGTCATGGAACAACACCCTTTGGAAAGTACATTCAAATGGATGACCTGTTCTGCTATGTACTTTCCATGAGTGTTACAATGATATGTGATAGTTGTACTCAATGTTTGGTCTTTGCCCACTTTTCCATATGTCTTTAACCAGATGTCTTTCTGTGAGGGGTTGAGAGGTATGCTGGTGGCCATAACACAGTTAGACAGCTGCAAGGGGATATACATACGTGCACACACATACACACACACACACACACACACACACACACACACACACACACACACACACACACACACACACACACACACACTCATGACCTGCCCTTGCTGATAGTAGAACCTCTACCTGCCTAGTTTTACAAATTATGCTGCTACGTAAATAACACAAGCACCACAGAGCTACTATAGTGTTGCAGTGCCTGCCACTAATGTTCAAGTGGATGACAATTTCAGGGGCTGTTAGGATTGCAAATGGGGGGACACAGGTCCTTAACATGGTAGATCCATGTGAAACACACACACACACTGCTGCATAGGGGCATGCATTGAAACACACATGCACACAGATATGAAACCTTTCTGATTAGATGACCTACCTACCTTGTTAAGTACAATACAGACTGACATTACTATTGCATGTGCCACAGTGCATTTGTGTTAGAAAATATGTAACTGTGCTTGTAAGGTGAATGATATCTGTAGGGGTCATGACTAGGTTGGCAATGGGTGAGTTAATAGGGTGGAACAGGCACACAAAATGGTATAACCATCACATTCATACAGGGGATATGCATACAGGAACACATACATTCACACAGTTGGCAATTGTCAGATTAGAACTCCTACTTATCTACTTATATGTATGATAGTGCTATGTACATATTACATGTGCCACAGACATTATATGCCAGGGATATAATTCACAACCTCTTACACCAATTAATCTTGGGAATGCCTTCATGGATGGTGGGATAAACCACCCATAATAGTGACTGTTTTCACATGCTACTCTTGCAAACTTGGACAAGTGACAAGGTAACAGACTTTGCATCAGCATGATGTTTCAGACAGGTATGATGTCTGAAGCTGACATGTCTGTAACTATGCCAACTGTCACGTATTTGTCAATGATTTGTCATAAAACCCCATTGTTAAGAGACACAGGCCACATACATGTTGCAAACATCTGGATATTCTGCATACATCTTTACAGATGACTGGTATGGCCTGCAGAGTTTAACATGCATGTAAGGTGGATGACATCAACAGGCTCTTTAAAGTAATGCCATGGGTAGGGGGTCAACATGCCTTAAAATGGTATAACCAACACACACAACAGCCACAGGGGATATGCCTCACACACAAACATATACAGTAGTATAGTTGGCTGTATTAAAATGTAAACCCTACCTACCTACTTGTATGTTCTCTAGCGCTGCCCACTTCTCATATGCGCCACAGATCGTATATGCTTCAAAAGTGTCCAATAGTGGATCTAAGGTTGATGACATGAACAGGCCCTGTAAAGTAATGCAATGGGAGGGGCACCAGGGTGGAACAGGCCTCAAGATGGTATAACCAACACACAGGGGATATGATTCTCACACTCACACACATACAGTATCACAGTTGTCAGTACTGAGATTAGAACCCCTACCTAGCGAGTTACATGTACTATACTGCTATGTAGTTATCATGCACACAATGGAGCTTATAAGTTTGAAGAGTGTCCAAAGGTACTTCTAAGGTGAATGACATCAACAGGTCTTGTAAAGTAGGGCAATGGGAAGAGTACTGGGTGGAACAAGCCTCAAAAAGGTATAACCAACACACACATGATATATTTCTACACCCACTAACACAGTTGCCAGTGCTGAGATTAGAAACCCTAACTATCTAGATATTTGTACAATAGTGCTACGTAGTTATCACATGTGCCACAGAGCTTAGAGGGCTGACCATTCTCCAAAGGTACTTCTAAGGTGAATGACATTAGCAGGCTTTGTAAAGTAGGGCAATGGGAAGTGTACTGGGTGGGAAAGACCTCAAAATACTATAACCTATAAACACACACACACACACACACACACACACACACACACACACACACACACACACACACACACACACACACAGGTGGGTGATGTCAGATTACAACCCCTACCTCACTACTATTTCACAATGGAAAGCACCTTCATACTGGCACATGCCACTAGTTACAACTGGTGTGCAATTGTCTGCAGCAGGACATCACTCTATGCCTTTCAGGGTGTCTCTCTCTCTATGACTTTCTCTCTGTGTCTCCCTCTCTGTCTTTCTCTCTCTGTCACTGTCTGTCTCTCTCTCTCCACCCCTGTTTCTGCCTGTGTATGATTGATATATTTGTATAGTATGACCATATATATGTATGTGTAGTACACTCATCAGATGCAGATATATCACATATGGGTCACCTACAGATAGCTGAGGGTAATCCTGTGTGATGAGGGTGGGGAGAGACAGTTAAGCTGTATATAGCTGTCTGTATGCAAAGACATATATACGCAGTACAATCATATAATCCGATGTGGGTTTAGACATGGGCTGTAATTCTCTAAGTGTAGGAGCATGCCCAGTATGACCTTCTATAGTAAGAGTGTGAGTCCAGTCTAGAGATAGCTGTACTCCGGTTCAGGATTTTGTGTGCTACAGCCATACCTCTCAACCTCTTAGTGCAAGAAATCTGCACAAAGCCTGTCAAAAATGGGGGGACAATTGGCCAAACATAGGGACATATTTTAAATATTTCTCTTATAAACTTATAAAGTTGCTAGAGTAACAGTGTTTGTTTTAGCATACATTTTCTGAAGGATATGAGTTCTGAAACTGAAATGTATGTCATTATTTACTGACATAAATTCTCAGATCATTCCAGTGATTTACCAGAAAAAAGCAAATGTTATGAGGAACAGACCAAAAATATCAGCCACAAATCTGGACATTCTGTGAAAATCTGGGCAGTTG
Source organism: Protopterus annectens (assembly GCF_019279795.1). Taxonomy (NCBI): domain Eukaryota; kingdom Metazoa; phylum Chordata; order Ceratodontiformes; family Protopteridae; genus Protopterus; species Protopterus annectens. The sequence continues at coordinate 1,537,873,626 of NC_056741.1, read as the reverse complement.
AGAGGTATGGAGCCTACAGCCAATTGGCTGATGAAGTTGTGTAAACAGTCCAGCACCTCAGTGATATACTGGCTGGGAATCTCCTGGTTGTGTGATATACTTATTAACTGAAAAGATATATTCTGGTGTGGGTACAGAGTGCATTGAACTGAACAAAGTTTTCCATAATATGTGTGGTATAGTCTACATAGCACTGTGATTTCCTGGTATGTCATTGGCAGAGCAGTATAGAGTAATGTGGTGAACCGCTAACAGACATTTGTTTATAGGTTCATAGGTTCATAAGAGGTTACTAGGCTATTGACCCTGTGGCCCTTATATCCCTAGCAGACAAGAGTGTAGCCCATGTTTAGATGGGTCCCTATTAGAACAATGAAAATGCAAAATGTCGAACGGCTGAAAAGTTGAATATTCTGGACCTTGAAATTGGTTTTGTGAGATTGTGGTACAGTGAAGATCAGCAAATTTGCCCTTTCCTCACTGCAGTGCGATCTTGGAGTTGGTATATATAATTAGCAGAGGGTGTGGGGGGTGCAGCCCCTCAGAAAACTGATTTTGAGGTCTGGAATATTCGACTTTTCAGACATTAGACATTTTGCATTTTTGTGATTTTAATAGGGACCCATTTAGATATGTCAGCACCCAGAGCCCCTGTCCAGCAGGTACACAGGTGGAATCCCAGGAGTGTATTTTCTGTTTCCCATCCAGTTATCCATGGTGCACTTCAAAAGGGCTATTGAGGTACTCTACTTGATGTGGACAGGGAGCATATTCCACAGATGGGGGAGTCTGTAGGACACATATCTGTCACGCCAACAGGTCCTATTGATATCACAGACCAGGTTGATGCTGGGCCTACAGGTTGCTCAAGTGGAGCTTGACTTGCAGATATGCAGCAGTCCCATCAAGGCAGGATGTGGATTGCTTTGTATATCAGACTGAGGTCAACTCTGAGAAGTCTGTATGAAACTAAGTAGAGGGACAGTGCTTTTAGCCTATCTGTGTAGGGTAGGTGTTTGGGACCCCGGATTCTCCTGGTGAGGAACTTCTGTGATTTCTCCAGCTGCTGCATGTGCTTTGTGAGGTACATACTGAAGGGAGCATTGTATTCAATAATTGGCCTTATAAGTATAGAATACATGGATCTTATGACCTCTTTGTCCTTGCATGAAATACCCTTACTTATGAGGTGGGCCATGTAGAAAGCTTTCCATACAACAGTAGCAACATGTTGGTCAGAAGTCAGGTTGCAATCAACCTGGGTGACCAAATCCCAAACTATTGATTGTGTACATAGGGCATTGTTGTTAATGTGATAATATGTGGAGACGTCGCTTTCCCCAAAGTGGATGATGATGCATTTTCTGGCATTCAGCTTGAGGCCATGTTTCTGGCACCAGTCATTTGTTTGTGTGAAACCCTCTTGGAGGATGTCCATATCACTTGAGGAACTGATGACTGTGCCCAGCTTGCAGTCATCTGCAAACTTGGTCAGCCATAGGCCACTGCTTTTGGCCTGCACCTCAGAGAAGTATATCCCATATAACAGAGGGCCCAAGACCAATCCCTGGGGTACACCACTCATTACAGGTCTACTGCTTGAGTTGGCTACCCCTATTATGATTAGGTGGTGTCTACCAGTGAGACAGTTTGTTACCCATCTGGTAACATATGTATTGACACCTAGTTGACAGAGTTTATCTCCTATAGCCAAGTGGGAAATAGTGTCGAAGGCTTTAGCCAAGTCAAGGTGGGCAGTGTGCACTGTCTATCCCTCATCCATGGCTTTGGTGACTGTCACAAAGAAGTGTACCAAATTTAACAGACATACCTCCCCTTTGACAAGGTCAAACTGTGTGGGGTCGAGTATTTGGAGTTTGCCAATGTCCCTGTTAGTGAGGTCCATGATAATCCATTGCATGGCCTTGCAGATCAGGCTAGTTAGGCTGATGTGTCTATAATTTCCTGGATTAGTGGACACTTCACCTTTGTGTAAATGGATGACAGTGGCTGTCCTCCACTCGGCTGGGACAAAGCCAGTACTCAGGCATTGGTTGACTATGGTGCTTAATGGTGCTGCAAGTTCATGCCTGAGTTCATGTAGGATGCAGCCTGGGATGTTGTTGGGTTCAATGGAAGCTGTCTTTTTTGCCTTTGAGAGGACAGTGATGACATCTTCCCTAGAGATAAGGGGTGGGGGGGGGGAGGTACTGAGGATATCCTGATTTACTGATGGGGGAGACAGCGGGGAGAAGTTTCCACTGAATCTGTCAGCCAGTAGATTGGCTATATCTACAGCATTTGTGTATGTGGTGTCCTTGGCCGCCAGTTCTGAACAGATCTGGGAGCTTCCTTTGAGACTGCAGACATATGTGAAGAAGGCCTTATGAATGTCTCTAGTAGATGAGGGAAATTTGGACTCGAAGGTGCCTTTAGAAGATTTCACTGGTGCTCTTATTTGCTTGTTCAGGCTAAAGAGAGATTGCTTCCAATTGGGCACCTGCTCCTTCATGGTCCTGGACAGCAATTTTTTTTTTCCTTTTGTTATATAGTTTCCTTATTGCAGATGTCCACCAGACAGGTTTACCCTTCCTTGTGGAGGATGATGTTGTCCTGTCAGCACATTTGGATGTTGGTGCCTGTTCCTACAGTGGGGGAAGGGGCTGTGCAGCTGTTTATACCATCCCTAAGGTGGTTGTAATCAGCTTTGGAGAATTTTTCTTTTTACCATAGCTAGAGGTGGGGGTCAGGGGAGATGGTGGCATCAAAAGTGACCGACTTTTTGTTGGATCTTGCCAGGGAGGATTATACCATAGGGGTGCTGCAGTGGTTAATCATGTTGGTTACTACCAAGTCCAAGATATGTATCACATCTTGTGGGGGTATCAAGTAGCTGTCCCAAGGCATTTGCACTGATAAAATGGGGGAATCTCTGCGCATTTCTGTTCTGGCATGAGTAGTTTTTCCAATCTATGGTTGGGTAATTCAAGTCAGCCAGGATCAGGGTAAAGGGTTGAATCTTGATAGATTTGTAGAGGTCCAGATAGGTGGAGTGGGCATCCTGAGTCACATATATGGGCCTGTAGCTACCTATAATTTGAATAGGGGTCTTGTCAACAGTTAACTGCACCTGTAGTGTCTCGTGTGTGTCAGACTGTTTGACCAGCCTGGAGGTGTGTGTCTGTTTAATATATATTTATACTCCACCTCTTTTGGCTTTGCTGGTCACATTTTGGGGTCTGGCTGTGTGATAGGATGAGTGACCAAGTAATGATGAGTTGTTTTCTGCAGCTTTGACCCAGGTTTCTCTGACTGCACATGTCAGCATCTTCCAGGGTTAAGAATGCTTGCAATGAGTGCAGTTTCATGTTTAGACTCCTAGCATTTAGCGGCATGACCTTTAATTTGCTTTTTGTTGAGAGTTTTATGTTGGTAGTATCGACCTCATGACTGTCCCTAAAAAAGGCACTATGGGGGAGGCAAGGTCCATTGCCAGAAGCCTGAAGACCAAGTGAGACAGATGCAGGGCATCTCTAGCAAAGCAGAATGGTCTGTCGATTATATATTCTCAGGCTGTCAGGCACTGGTTCCCCCTGGGATGACACCAGAAAGTAAGCCAATTGTTAATGCCAATCATTTTCTATTGGTATTGAGGCATCATTCTGGGTGACGGTAGAATGCTGCTTAAGCCTAGGGATATACTTGCATGGGACACATATTCAGCAAGCTCAATCATGTCTGTCTTCCTATAGTCCAGGGAGATACATCTGAAGTCATTCACACCGACATGGACTAGGACAGAGTCATAACAGTACCTATTGTAGAGAGACTTGAGTGCATGTGTGATGTGGCAGATTCTGGCACCTGACAAACAAGTAACCGTGACTGTCTCCGTATCCAGCCTGGTGAGAGGCACATCTGTGTGTCTCACAATGGAGTCTCCTGTGAGTAAAATGTTGGGTTTCTGGTAAGGCCTTAGCGGTTGCGAGACACTGGTGTGTGGACTATGCATGGTATGTGGTGTGGAGGTTTGTGGCGTTCTCATGTGTTTTTGCCTCTGAGGTGTCCTTTGCTTGGGTTTGTTTTTGTTGAGAACCTCCACATATGTGGGTTTGTGTTGTGTAGTTGTGGGTGATGTTTACTGACTCCATACACCGCAGGGAACCTATGTTACTGCACAATTTGTTCTGGTGTGCACATTCTCCATTTGTCTGGCCAGTGGTTCCCCTTCCCCTTATATGTGTCTCTTTGTCCTTCTGTATTCCAGTCACAGGCTTTGTCGACAGTTGCTGCTGTTATGTATTTGTATTTCTGGTGTGAATGGGATAGAAGTCATAACATCTCACACATGGTTATGGACTTCACACCTCTGAATGTACCTGTTTAGCAGGTTGTCCATCATTGCATCCTTACATCTGCTGTTGTCCTCAAATGGTTTGTGTTGCAATGTTATTATAAGGCTACATGTTGCCCACAGCTGTCTAACCATCATAGACTGACATATGGACAGGCCCATATATGACAGTCAGACACAAGCCCACACATGGGGACAGGGTGTTAATATTGCTCTGCCAAACATAGACAGTTGGGAGACCGGTTTGATATTAGCTTGCTTTTTCTTATGAGTATGATGTCTGCTTCTCCACTGTCTGCCATTGATGTTTTCACATTAACCTTTATTGTTTTGCAAATAGTTTGGCAGGCAAATGCAATGTAATGACAAGCAAAACAGATATACGAGGCATACTTGTGGCCCTTCTGTGACACCCTGTCATTCCAGTGGTATGGTTGGTGCCCAGCGACTTGTTGTCAGTACTGACACAATAAGGTGGCAGCCATTTATAACCTGGCAGTACACTGACTTTCAAGAACCTGCTGTCCTACTAAGCACTGTGTAGGTTACTCTAAGCTGTGTACTGTCCATATGTGTGGCCCCCGTCCCTGAATTGTCCAACTTTCCTGCAGTAACGGATATTGACTTCTGAACAGTGTGTACAACTCTTACCATAGGTGTAGCTGACATGCAAATACTTGGCACAGAAAGTCTTGAAACATGGACCCTGTCAACCACAGTACTGAATTTAGACCATTAAGCCACAGCAGCCTACAGTAAGTGCTGCCTAGTTCCTGAAAGTATTAACCACACATATACATAGCTCATTGACCCCTGCATATTGTGGACATGCAACAAGATATCAAGTTGATTGGGACAGCCCTAGGAATGTGTGGTCTGCTGTTATTACCCTACAAACATAAATGTTACTGCATTGCTGTGGGAACACGGGTGTGTTGGGGGAGGGGGGCATAACTTTCAACTGTACACATTTGCACAGACTGTCCAGATGTTTGCTTTACATTTTGGTTCCATTTAACATAGTATTGTGCTTGTCTCAGAGAATACTGGCATATCACTAAAGACTGAAGGTTAGAAAGTAATGACAGACATTTGAGTTTCAGACTTCTTACCCTTCATAGTCTTAATGTAGCTGCAAGATGTGCTGTGATATCACTGTGTATGTTTGTAAGAGGAATAGTTCATCATTGTCCCTATTTGTGGGCCTTTGCCAAACATTTCTTTATGACTTTGTACAGCTGACTTGCTGGGAAAGGCTGAGAGGTGTGTATGGGATGCCAACATTGACATCCATGCATGTGACATATGACCCCACAGTTTGTTAGTCCCTCACATGTACTGCAGTGAGTTTTGTCACCTAGAGGACTACTGCATATTCTGGGGAAGCCAGTATTTGGCGGACATTTCCTGTTGTCCTACATAGCTGTCAGTTGTCTGCTGCTATCCAGGCAGGCCACCCTATTTCCTTGCATACATGCAGCGATACCATATATATGCTACCACAATGTACTACACCATTCATTTGTTGTTAAGAAGAGTTGACTTACCTAGTGTCTGTGGCAGTTGTGAGGATAGTGCTTCAGGGCTGACTCTGTCAGATGCATGCAGTACATAGCCTATATATGGTAAGGTACAGGTAGTGTGATGTGTATGGCATCCTTTTTACAGTGTGTGTGAGTCAGAGAGAGTTGTCAGTCCCTGGGTACCTAGGGTGTCAGCATATGTGCTATGCATTGCCTCTTTGCCAAGGCCGGGGCATACTAGGCACAGCTATGTCTGCCGGGTCGATGTTAAATAGTCAAACATCCAAAATGTTGAATGTTATATGGTTGAGCCAAATGTTTGACATTTGGATGTTCGAATTTCAAATAAAAACAAAATAAAAAAAGAAAAACACACCTTTACAGTGTGAGCAGGGGGACAAGCCCCCCCCTGCACCCCACAACCCCCTACTTAAATATACCAACTCTGAGACCGCACTTCAGTACAGAAAAGAGAATTTCTCCATATCTGCACCATACGGCGCCATTGAAAGTCAATCTTCGAACACTTGAAATTTCGAACGTTTGGTCTCGACCATGTAACGTTCGAAATTTTAAGCATTCAAAGAATTGACATAGACCCTGTCTGCCTACAAGGACAGGCTCAGGGGGGTCCTCCTCTGAGTCCCCATGTGCCTGTGGGGACCTTGGCAATGGTGGGGGACTGTGTTGTGATGTTCCTGCCACAGGAGTTTCCATAGGATCATATTGTGTAGCATGGCAAATACCATGAACATGTGTGCATTTGTGGCTGGAGAGTACTGCAGAGCTCCACCGGATATGTCAAGGCAGTGAAACCGTGATGTCAGCAGCCCAAACATATACTCTACGATGTTCCTAGTTTGTGCTGTGCCTCATTATGGTGTTCTTCAGTGTGTGTGTGTGTGTGTGTGTGTGTGTGTGTGTGTGTGTGTGTGTGTGTGTGTGTGTGTGTGTGTGTGTGTGTGCATTTTTGATGGGTGTCATCATCCACATTTCCAGTGCATAGCCAGCATCTCCCACTAGATGGCCATGCAGGATGTCCCCCCTGGCAAATGCCTGCTACATCTGTGATGCATGCCAGATGTGGGAGTCATAATAACTGCCAGGGCTGTCAGCACACACATTGATGATAATGCCCTGGGAATTGCACACAAACTAGCAGTTGATGGACTGATACCCCTTGCGGTTGACGTAGACTCTACCCTCTTCACCAGGTGGTGCTTTGATGTGGACATGAGTGCAGTCTATGGCAACCAGTACCTCTGCGTAATGTGCTACATGGTGGAAGAGACACATATTGCTGGTCTTCTCCTCAGGGGTGCTGGGGAAATAAATGTGTTCCCTGGCATGTCTTAGCATGACATCCAGGAACTGGTGGAGTACCCTGGATGCAGATGACTGTGAGATGCCCATGATGTTCCCTGTAGATCTATGGAAAGTACCTGTAGCTAATATTTTTAAGGCTACACATACCTTTGTTTCTTCTGGGATGGGTTCCCCTCTGTAGGCTCTGGGTCTGAGGTGAGCACAGCAGAGTGAGTTACTGTAGTATGTCCCTGTTCACCCTGTAGCACTGTACTATCTCCAGCACATGTAGCCCCTGAAAGGTTACCTTGGGTCTGAACACTCTTCTCCTCCCCAGTATGGGTCTGTTGTCAGCATCATCTTCATCACTGCCCTCAGCCTGTAACACATAGAGCTGTAGCAAAGCAGCAGCAGCTTGTATCATTTTGCCAGTTAAAATTCCCAAGTGTGTACTCTAATGGTGCAGACCATGTAGGAAAAATCAGACTGAAGGCTGTTTGCGTACTTTATTCTGGTGTGCTGCAGATGGAGCCTGTGTGATTGGCTGACTATGATGCATTCCACCTGCCAGCTACATTATTGAGGGATTTGAATGGTCCACTGTGAGTGGCAGAGGCCTTATTAGTCATTTATAGTTGATTGCATTTGTCTGCTATTTCCTTTTAATTTTTTTTTTAATTTTCTTCATTGCTAAGCCCAGTGACACATGGCGCAAACCCGTGGAGCTAGTGTAAACATTGCTATGCATAAAGGGCCCTCTCTTGGACATGAATATGCTCAGCATTTCTCTAACTAGCTAAGCACAGCTTAGCAGCTTCATACATACACCTCTTCTTAGCTGTGCTTAGCTGAGCGCAAACAGGAGCCGCTGAGCTCCAGTGTGCTTACATAAACTATGACACACCCCCTTTTTATGTCAGCTGCATCTAATACCTACACCACCATGTTGTAGCCCCTACACGGTTAGGTACCTGTGGTCATGTTGACCCATTTTGCTATTCAGTAAACTTACCTCATTTACATACACCTAATTGCGTATACCCTAGTTACAGCACTACATGACAGCCTATGTCCTTAGCAACCACTATAACTTGCCGTTGTATGAGTCTGCATGCTGGCCAATATAATGGGGAAATTCATTTTAACATTAATACTCCCCTTTTACTATTTTAAATTTATTCTTTGCAAGATTGCATGTTTTAAACATGGCATATGTGTCAAAAAAACCTTGATTTTTTTACATTTTACATCAGTTTTACATGCCAATGGCCATAGTTTTGGCCATTGGCATGCCTAATGCACCTAATACGTGCTTTACTTTTAGTTGTCACAGCCCTGGTTTTTTTTGCAGTCTGGTACACGTTTACTTAACACATACATTTTTACTGCAGACACGGCTCCTACACGGATGCCTGTCTGCTTCCTGGATTGTAAATCACCTCATTTGCATGGTTTTCACCAGCAAATGAGATGATTTACATTCTGCAATCTCATCTGTGGCAGCATAGTGCTGGGAGGCTCGTGCACGCTCCCAGCCTTCTTTCCTAGATCACTCTGCCTCCGAACTCCGTGTTCAGGCCACGCCACTATGCATACACGGAGAATAGCTCCATGTAGGCTTTATTGAATTACCCCCAAAATCTAACATTTATTCTGAAACATACACAGCAGACTATAGATACATTTACAAAAATGTATGCAAAATAGTTTGCACACAAAAGGGCTGAGAAATTGTGCTAGCAACATCCAGCTAATTTCAGATACTGAAATTAAATTACATTATAGTGAACATGAACTATACAAACTTGTCCCAAAAAAGCACATGGAGAAGATGGAATTAGTAATAATATCCTGAGAACACATCACCATGAACTTACAGCATCATTATATATGTTATTCAATAGGTGATTTAAGTATAGAGTGGTATTTCAAGATTAAACACGTCCTTCTTAAACCCAGCTTTAAGGGAAAGGGGGAATAGGACAAAATGGGGGTCATACAGACCAATAAGTTTCCTTTCTGGTGAAAAAATAATGAAGTAATTTAGGATAAATTGTCAGAATAGTGGAAAGACTAGGACGTGAAACCATATATCAGCATGCATATGTTGAACATTGATCTATAATTACATTCAACATGTTTTATAATAACATAATGACCTTGATGATTGGATGGGAGATAGGAAATTCACCCTGGGGATCATGTCAGTCGCTCTGCTAGACAGGTGTCCAGAAAAGTAAATATTGTGAGAAGAAATATCCAGGAAATTGTTATGGCTAGGCTTGCATAGGCCCTAGGGCCAATAGCCTAGCACCGACCTATGAACCTATGAACCTATAACATGCAAATGCAAAAGCAAACTGTGATGCAATTTATATAGACTTAACATCAGCCTTTGAGGAGATCATACACAAAACACTGATCAAAAAGTAAGACCTAGGATCTAATGTCATCTAGTTGCATTGCTTACAGATAGGACAAGTATCACAAAGCAATAGGTGAAGCTAGGTTACAGTCAAGGTGTCCCCACAGGTTTCTGTCCTGGGCCATTACTTGTTTACTTTGTATTTTTTCAGATTTATATATTTCATCTGAGGTATTCTATAGTCTGCATGCAGATGGCTTAAAAATGAGTAAACTAATTACATGTGCTACAGATGGGGTAGGTCTACAAAAGAACTTGCCTAAGTTGACTGTTTGGCACAGGAGAATAATATGGAGATAAATACATCAAAAACTAAGCATATGAGATTTGAGACACAAACTGAAAGGTGAATATTTAATTTAACACTCAATGAGTGAAACTGTAGCTTCACTTAAGAACTTGGGCATATGGGCAGATCAAGCTTTGAGTTTTTCTGAGCATGTCATCCAATTGATTAAGGATAGTTATAAAACTGTAGTCTGTATAAAAATATTTATAAAGTCCATTAAATCACAACTTATGAAATCATTGTTTGTAAGTTACATCAAACTCAAACTAGAATACAAAATAATAATAAGAATATGGAAACTTATAGGAAAACTAGCATGAATAAATTGGAATAAGTACAGACATAGTAAGGGCACACATGGATGTGAAAATTTAAGATATGAAAGATTTTTAAGACTTATTAAGATACAAACATTGTACATTGATTTGTGTATGTGTGTGTGTGTGTGTGTGTGTGTGTGTGTGTGTATATATATATATATATATATATATATATATATATATATATATATATATATATATATTTTTTTTTTTAAATTGTAGGCCTTACTCATTTATTTAGGGCATTTAGAGACAACTTCCACTGGGTAAAGTCTGGGGTTATCAAAGAGTAGCAGAGAGTCATCAGACCACCAGTGTATGAGTTTATATTTAATGAGAAGTGCATTAAATTACATCTACAGCACTTTCTGCAACAAAATAATTCTTAGCTAAAATTGAGACTACTGCATAAACATTTAAACACAAGTCCTTATATAGGTGTTTTATGTTAAATCTAAGAAGCTTACATCAAATCACAAACCATTTAAAGCATGTTTAGTCAAAACACACTGCAGATAAAGCTTCACATACACTAAATGTTTGTTTGTCTTTCGGCTTTTTCCTGGTAAGGGGTCGCCACAGTGGAACTCCAGTCCACTAATGATCGGCAGTAAATTTTTACAAAATGCTTAGGTGCCAGCTTGACGCCCAACCTTCAACGAAGGCATGCCCATTTATGCATGCATGTCTTTCGAACGCTACCCAACTGCGGGGAGGACATGCAGACTCCACACAGAAGGCACTCCCAAACCATGCCAAGAATCGAATGGGAGAACCTCTTGCTGTGAGGTAACAATGCTACCGCCATACCACCGTGGCACCCCCTTCACATACACTAAATAATCCTCCAAAATACCCCTTGGTTAAATAGACTGAATCTGGTCACATGACAGCAGAGAACAGAGAAAACTCCTCACACAGTGAATAACTGCTGATGCACAAACTTGTATGTGGGCATTTGCAAGGTACAAATGGTACACTAGACTAATTTGCCTTATACGTTTTACCACCCTAACCCACACAACATGAAATTAATACAGGCTACTAATCTTCTCTAATCAAATGTGATCACATTAAATGTATTTAACACTAAATTAGTATTAGATACATTTTTAACCTAGATATTTTTTTAGTTTAAACTAACTGGATCTTATATGAAAAGTCACATGTCCACATAAGAAAACAATACTTTGAACAGCAAGGTCTATTAGAAGAGTACTGCAAACAGTAAACTTTATAAAACACAATGCAACTCTAAAGCATCACTCAAGGAAAACAGATTCATTTAAACTATGTAATTCCAAACCAGTACCACCACCATTGCCAAAGCCATTGAAAAATTATTTTAAATGTGTACAAATGGTTTAGTTAAAAAACAAAATGTTCCTAGGTCTGGAGTCTGTTGATGCCCTCTATCTGCCTTTTAATTGCAACCTTTACTTGTGGTGCCTTAGCTTACCTTTCTAATCCTCTTTAAGCAATATACATTTTTTTCACTATCAAGGAGTGTTGCTTAATATCCAGTTATAAACTCAGTATCAGTAAATCAACAATTTTACCTGTTTCATGCAAACTACCAAAGTAATATTTATGTAGATAGGCTATAGCTTTTCATAATTTTTAAATGACTTATGTATCTATATTTTCCATTACGATGATTACCATAACTATTTTTGTCAATATCAGTTATAACATTCAAAGCGGTCCAGACAGATTAAAAACAAAAATCTCCACCTGTATGATTTTTCAGGGCAAGCCATTAACACAGGTGGATTTCCCAGACTGTGACACCTTGTTTTAAGCAAATTTAAAGGAAAAAAAATGCGTGCCAAAAATTCATCAATAATTCCCATCCCAAAGAATTATGGCTAAATAAAATTTCAATGCCTCCCAGCCTTAGAAAAAAAAATCATGTTAACTTAACAAACTTTCTTTCGCAAAAGAAATGCACAGTTGATGTTAACAGATTTGAAAAAAAGATTTAACTTATTTGATTAAAATATTTAAGATTATGTGTTATAATAAACATAAATGTGTTCCAGTTCTGGTCAAAGATCTCATACTTGGGTCAACATGACCTATTAGTAACATATCCAATTATTAGTTGTATATAAAGGAATGATTTAATAAAATTATTCAGAAGGCACTCTTTTTGGCAGTACAAAAACAAGCAAATGTGTGTATGCAAAAGTGTGATTCTCAAGGAATTAAAAAAAGTATTAATTGATGAAACACAAAGTCTGTGCATATCACATAAGTCAAATAGGTATTCTGGGGAACAAATAAGGTATCTTCCTTTCTCATTTTTGAAACAAGAAAATTGCCATTTTAAAACAAACATGACAGCATAACAAACAAAGAGCATCTGTGGTTCAGTGAACTTCCATATAGTTACATTCCTATGCCAAGCTATTACATGCAATCCAGATTTTATGCTGCCATGAACACCAGTTTAAAAAAAATCTGTTAATTCAAATGAAAAATCTTGATAATTCTTATTTATCTAATTAAAATCCCTAAAATTAGGATTTGTATCCCGCATGTCCTTATTATAAATGTGCTTAAGACAGCAATGCTGAATATACTATTTTCACATCCCTGTTTACTGGTCTGTTTATTTGAGTCTGAGACACCAAATAGGCATTGGACAAAAATGATCTAATATGGGAGGTAATGGTCACAACACATTTACTTGCAGGGGGCTACCGTCCTTGTACTTCAAACTAACCCAAATGCATTTGAGATTGCCTATTTTGGGGGAGAGTGAGCCATTTCCAAGCCTCACTGATAAGTTGTAATACTGCTATATCAGAAGCACATTCACCATGTCACACTCAAAAAATAGCTTTGGTGAACTCAACCCCTCTATAACTGCATAGCACTACGATCCATGTCCCTAGATTATACCTTGTGCCTCCAAGATTTTTTTATTTTCTTTATAACAATTTAACTTTTTAAGGGAAGACATATTATTAATAAAAATAATATTAATAAAAATAAGCCTGCACAAAGATCTCCTGTCAGTAACTATACAGAATCTAGCATCTACAGACCTTTTATTCTACCAAAGAAATGCCAGTGGACTTGAGAGGTTATGTCTAGAAATACTAAAAGCAAATGCAATAAGTTTTAATGAGTGTGTGATATGTCTAGAATATTCACAACCAGTTTATGTAAAGAGATATTTCATATATATTTAAATGTATGCCCCATGAATTATCTAAATGAGTGTGTGTTTCATAGAATTTTGCTTACAGCAATGCATATTTTGTCTGCATCAATACTAAACTTTATTTGGAACACACAGGATCCTCTAAAAATAAATTGCGCATTATATCATGCATATGTTTTATTTTAGCATTCCAACAGAAAATTATGAAAGAGTCAAACCAGTAATAAACAGGAAAGCACACCTAAGGCACTTTTATGCATTATATTTAACTACAAATTCCCAAGAAAAAAATCCCATTGTCACAAATGACTATATGAAAAAAGCTTCAGTGAGAACAAACTGTAAATGTTGTCTTTTAATGTAGACAAATGCATGGTAACACTTTTCAACATGCGACATCATAGAAAGATATGTACAATGTGCAAGGCAGTACACAATAAGGTGAGGTAAGCAAACATCTGCAGCCAATTACCATCTGAGACAGTATTTACATATGTATTAAATGATGTCCTTCCATATCACTGTTGCAGAATTCTTAATGTAAGGTATCTCCTGTCAAGGGTAGCTCAATGTCTGGTCAGTATACCAAAGCGTTTAGTATTTACAGGTGCCATACATCACACGTATGCTGCCCATGCAAGGCATAAGGCATAAAGGTGACATACAGATGCACACTCCTCAGAACTTCTCTGCTGCCCGTTTGAACTCTGTCATTGAACATTGGTCTGAACTCCTTTCTTCTGTGCTGGTTTGCCAAGAAAAAGCCCAAAAAGCTTTGGTCTGATAATGCTGCTGTTCAGCCTCCCCCAGACATCTCTCTCCAGTCTGGTGAAAGCCTAGTTATAGTGAAATGGTCACTTCAGATTCATCTTCCATGACTCCGTTGGAGGCCATTATGAATCCCACTTCTCGCATTTCCTTCGAGGCTTTACAAATGTCTGCTCCAGACATTGAGGAAGAACCTTGACTGATTATATCCAAGAGAATGAAGGGGACTCCACAGATTTTATTAAGACAGGAGATCCCTACTACACTTATTGAGTGTTGCCAAGGGTGGGCCCCTGCTATGGTGTTTCATGAGGACATCCCAGAGAAAGAACCAGAAAATCATGCATACTTTCTCTGCCTCTAAAGATCCCCGATGTGAATGGTAGAACTTTACACAGGGGTTGTTTAATGTTTTAGTGGCTTTAAATCCTCCAGAAGGAGAGTCTGTCCCTATTCCTCTTTGAGCTTCCATTCCTCTTAAGAGACCTTGGGAGATGGATTCCTCTGATAAGGATCAGGAGTCTGCAGAAGAGTCCTTGGCCTACTGTTCCCAAATCACTTCCCCCTTGAATTATGGTTCAGATGAGTAGGATTCCATTAGTCCAGACTCTGCTTTACAGAAGCTCTCTTTTGGGAACACTGTTATGCATATGATGGAATTCTTTAAGTGGGACTGTTCTCAGGTTTCTGATATTCAAAAGAAAGGATTTATGAGCTCCTTCAGAAGGAGTCTCCCAAACTTTCTGCTGTTCCTCCTATTTTGGCTGCCCTCCTGGAATTTTTCCTGTAGTTTCTCTAGATACTGATTCTCACCCCCTGCAACTAAGATACCTGACAGATTTTAAAGGTGCCTGGTGAACGTAAGTTTTTGTATAAATGTCCTTCTGTTGTATCTGTCTCTTTGGACAAGTCCTCCAAACTATTTCCCAATCCCAAGCTACTTTCTTCTGATAAGGACAGCAGTGTTATGAAGAGGTTGGGAAAGAAGGTTTATACTGCTGCCACCTTTTGGCTATTAACTACCAGACTCATACAACTCGGTATGTATTAGCTATTCTTTCTCTGGACTCAGGTTATTTCTGATCTTCCTGACTCTGAGGAGAAGGCATCTGCCATTTTCCTGTTAGGTTCCAACTCTCAAGTTGCCCACCATTATATTAACTGCAGTTATGATGCAGCTGATCCTTCTTTCAGAGCTGCTGATTTTGGTTCTGTTATGAGGCATTAGTTATAGCTTCATTTTCAGGCTCTCTCTGATGAAATTAAGGTCAAGTTTTTGTATGCTCCTCTGGATAATAAAAATCTTTTTGGTTCTGCTGCTGAACTTTAACTGTCTCCAGGATAAGGGCAAGGTCTTACAAAAGATGAAGCATATTTCTATTTCCCCTATTCCTATGTTTCAAAGGAATCACCCTTCCAATTATTTTTTGTTTGCAAGCAGTCTCGCCCTCCGCCTAAGAGTAAAAATGGTGCTAGATGTGTGCCTTCTGCTAAGACTATTCAAACTACTACTTCACAGAAACCTTCCTTTGCTTCCCTTTTCCCTCAGCCATGTCCCTTTAAACCTTCATGTTCCCTGTCCCTTCCAAAGTGGTTGAGAATTGCGACAGATTCTTGGGTTTTGTGTATTATCCATAAGGGATATTTGATGGTTTAGAATCCTTTCCTCCTTTTCTGCCATCTCTCAACCACCTCAAGAACATCTTCTCTTTTTTCCGGAAGTACTTCATCCTCTTTTAACGCAGAGTGCCATTCAAGCTGCCCTGCCCAGGTAGGGAAGATGGTTTATTCCAGAATGGTACTGGTTTCCAGAAAGAAGGGCAACTAGAGACCAATTCTGGATCTTTCTCAGCTCAACACTTTTCCTCAGATTCCTTCTCTACAAACAGCATTTCTTCTTCTTGCATAGGACATTTTGGTCTCTGTAGATCTCAAGGATGCCTACCTTCATATCCCCATCCATCCCCTTTTTAGGAAGTTTCTTCCTTGCATTTTCAGTTCTCTGCTTTGCCCCTTGTCTTATCTATTGCCCCAAAGTTATTTCACTAAATACCTCACTCCTGCCACTGCTTTTTGCAGTATGAGAGGATTTCCAATCTTTCCTTATCTGGACAACCTGATAATTTCAAGCTTCCTCATCTAAGACTCTACTTCAAGATCTCCAGTTTATTAGTTCTCTGCTGCAGAGTCTGGGGTTTACCATAACTTTCAAAAATCAGCTCTGATTCCTTCCCAGGATCCTGTCTTCCTTGGTTGCAGGATCTAGACAATTCCGATGCTGGCATCTCTACCTGCCTCCAAGGCCCTAACCCTTCTTGCCTTTTTCCAGTCTCTCCTTCCTCTGGAGTGAATCACATTCAGGGAGTTCCTCAGGGTCCTAGGGTTTACGGTGTCTACTATTCCCATGATTTCTCTGGCCAGGCTCCATATGACAAAACTACAGCATCACCTCAAGTCAGTGTGGCTTCAACATCACCATCCCCTGAACCTTCTAATTCCCTTCCTCCCTTGAGTAAAACTTGAACTTCAGTGGCAGATTTATCAACTTTCTGTCAATCCAAAGCTTACTCTCCATGCTCCAGCCCCAGCTCAAGAGCTCTTTACAGACACTTCAAACAGAGGTTGGGGGCTTACTTTGGTTGTCTCAAGGTTCAAGGTCTCTGGCCTCCTCATTAGAAGTCAGACCACATCAATTTAAAGGAGATGAGGACGCTGCATCTGGCTCTTCAGACTTTTCACTCCATTTTTCATCTGAAGCCCCTCAAAGTTTTCACAGACAACACCACAGTGATGTGGTATGTCAACAAACAAGGGGGTACAAGGTCCTAACTTCTTTGCAGACTAGCTCTTCAGGTCTAAGCTCTAGCTGTACACTATCAAGTGACTATTCAGGCAGTTTACATTCTCATGGACCACAACCTGGTGTCAGACTTCTTTGAGCAGGTCTAGCACACAAGCTCAGAAATAGATGCTTCACAAAGATGTGTTCCTGGGCATTGTCCATTGGTGGGTTATTCCTCAAGTAGATCTTTTTGCTTTCCTTCTGAACAGACAACTTCCTCTCTTTTGTTTCAGCATCCCAAAACATCTGGCTTAGAAACTGGATGTCTGTCATTTCCTAGAAAGGAGATGTTAGTGACTCCCTTTGGGCCCAGACAGCATTGGTTCCCCTTCTTTCTCACTTGTCCAGGGGCAATCACCACAAGTTACTTCACTGGATGGGTCTTCACACACAAGACAAGGGGTCTCTTATCCATCCTCACTTGTTTACTCTTCAACTGACACTATGGGTGATTGGGTATTGATCTCTTTTAGGCACCTGTTTTCAGAGGACATGCTTTGGGTCCTATAGGAAGCCCACTACCAGGAAATCATACTTGTTCAAATGGAAAATAATTTGTGTCTGGTAACTCTGTCATAACCAGGATCCTTTATCTATGCCAGTCCCTGTGGCACTCCCTTACTTGTGCGAACTGCTCCATGTTGGGTTAGCATATTTTTCAGTTAAAGCTCACCTGTCAGCCATTTCTGCTTTTCTGCTTTTGGCTCCTCCTCTGTCCTCTAGATTTGTGATCAAGCAGTTTCTTTAAGGCTTCTTTCATATCAGGCCTCCCAGGAAGCCTATTCTGCCTTCCTAGAACCTCAGTTTTCTTCTTGAAAAATTAACTCAGGCTCCCTTTGAGCTTGCTGCTTCAGCTTCCTTACAACATTGTACTTGAAAGACTGTTCTTTTGGTCCTCAGTTCTGCTAAAAGAGTATCTGAGCTTCAGTCTCTCATGAATATTCCTCAATCTTTTTGTTTCTTCACAGAGACAGGGTGTCTATTTGTAGTAATTCTTTTTTTATGCCCATGGCGGTCAATGAGTTGTCTCTTGGTCAGTTTATTCACCTTCTTTCTTTTTCCTTCTCTACAGTCTGCCAGTAAGGATCTTCACACCTTGAATTTGCATAGACAGCTCAGATAATGTTTAGAAAAAACTAAGGATTTTCACAAATCTGAGCCACTTTTTGTCTCCTTTCATTCCAGGTCTTTGGGTATAGCTGTTTCTAAGCAGACCATCTCTTTCTGGATCGCTAAAGTCATTTCTTTTTGCTATTCCTTTCATGTAAAATGTCTTTCCTCTTCCATAAAGGCTCACTCTACCGGGACTTTTGCTTTCTCTGGTGCTTTTTGCAAGGGGTTAGATATAAATTCCATCCCTGAGGCTACTACATGAGCTTCTGTTCATACCTTCACTAAGCATTATAAGTTGGATGTTATTTCCAGGGATCCTATCCTGCACGTTTTTCTCGAGGGCTCTTCAGTGCTGTCCTCCTCCAAGGTTTCCTCTCAAGCTTTTTTACTTTCCTTTATGCTAGAATTCTGGAACAGTGATGTGGAAGGACATAGTACAGTGGGGTAAAATATTACCATAACAATAGATGTCCTTCTCTTCATTTTTTCAGTATTCACTCCCCCTCCAGCCCCCCTGTGCTCTAGCCTGTTCTCCTCACAGTCCTGACTGAGAGGTTCTTCTCTCTTTTCTCCTTCTAGATGCACATGCTCCTCCTGGTCCCTAGGGACATTCTGTTTCTCCTGGGGCTTTTCACTAAGTATGTGCGTCTTTTATGCCCTACGCCTTGCATGAGAGGCATAAGTGTGACATATAGCACCTGTAAATACTAAAGAGTTTGATATACTGGCCAGACAGTGGGCTATTATTTTCAGGAGATCCATTACATTATGAATATTGCAACAGTGAAGAGAAGAACATCTACTGTTAGGTTAAGATTTTACACAACTGTACTTTATAGTCAGTTAAATAAATTGTCCTGTACAGAGTATAATAGTGTAGGGCAGAAGGCAGGATATAACTGTAAAAACAAATTTACAGCCGTGCTGTGATAAATGAGTATAGATGTAAACTAAAAGAAAAAAACGGAATTTATAGATGGAACATAGTTAAAATTCTTCAATAAGAAAGGTGGCTATAACAACATCAAAGAATGCTTAAGAAAAATAAATATTTATGACTGTGGTTCAATGGATAACATTAAATAGTTTAATGCCAATATTTATAGAGATGAACATTATATCCCAACTGTACAACAGTGGTGAAAAATTCCAATGGGACTTCTCATGCTGTAAACCCATAAGATAAAAACGGTAATGAGATGTATAGTACAGTTTTAACAGATGAGGATGAATAATTTATAATGCCAACTTGTGCAGATAAATTCTGTGATATGACACTTTAACACCTATAAATATCAAATATTTGCAAGAAAAACATTTAAATTATAAGGCGGTCGCACTATTAAATGTTATAATGGTGTGTGTAGTGATGTAAAATATCCTGCAAGAGAGATTTCATATTACTCCAAGTGTACACTAAACAGTTAAGTCAAGTTTTTCTAAAAACTCATTCTAGTAGAAGGATTTCTTTCTCCATTGTATCCTTGAAGCAGGTGGCTGTGATAGCCTTGCTAGCTGCATACTTCAGCTCAGAAGATGCAAAAGCTCTGACGTACAGGATTTTTGTTTACAAACGCAAGCATTCCATATGCTCTAAGTTATTCTCATTTTGAAGTTGCTATATAGAGAGTAGGAAGGTATGGGGGGGACAGTCCCCCAGCCAACATGGGGTTCAGAGCAGGGCAAAGGGTCTCTTATGAAACATATCAAAGAAAATGCTTCTGTGAAATGTTTCTCGTTATTCACAATTTTTTCCTTAAATTATGCTATACAATAATTGGAAGCTAATGAATGCAACATTAGTGTGTTTTGACATTATTCTCTTCAATAGCTCAGTGTTTATTTTTCCACAATTGCAGCTCTACATTCACAAAGTTGATCATCAAATCTTTGGACCTACTGGTCTTCAAGAATCTTGATTGACCTAATCTCATACTGATATTACCTACATTAATACGTGTGTGTGTGTGTGTGTGTGTGTGTGTGTGTGTGTGTGTGTGTGTGTGTGTGTGTGTGTGTGTGTGTGTGTGTGTGTGTGTGATCCCTTGCCATTTTAAGGAAATGATGCAGCTTCTTCATGGAAAGACACAGTATTCAGAAGATACCATGTCCTCTTAGCAGATACATTTTGTTCTGCACATATGTAACGTAGGTTCATAGGTTCATAGGTTGGTACTGGGCTATCTGCCCGAAGGCATATATTAGCCCAGCCACATTGTGTGGTATTCACCGCCCCTTTAGTAGTTCCCTAGACCCTTGTACTAGCAGCTAGTACCCTTGGCCCCTATCTAGTAGTGCTGTTGGTGTGATCCCCGGTGTGAACTTTCTGTTACCCATCCACTCATCAAGGTTCCTCTTGAAGAGTGATAGTGAGGGGCTCTGTCTTATGTAGATCGGGACCCTGTTCCATAGTAAGGGAAGTCTCTGCGAAGGGAATCTATCCCTCCAGAATGTTCTATTTATTGTTGTGTTGAGGTTTATATCCCTAGAGCGTGTAGCTCGAGTAGATTTGGTTTTGCTAAGATGGAGCATGTTCAACAATTCTGGGTTGGACATGGCTCTGTACATTAGACAGAAATCGCCTCTGAGAAAGCGGTATGCAACAGAGAACAGTCTTAGCTTTTTCAATCATGCTGCATAAGGCAACTGTTTGAGGCCAGTAATCCTCTTGGTTAGGTATCTTTGTGGTCTCTCCAGCTGCTGGAGATGTCTAGCCAGGTACATTCCAATTGGTGCATTGTACTCAATAATGGGTCAGATGAGGGTAGAGTAGAGGGGCACCATTACATCCTTAGATCTTGATGCAAACCCTTTCGTGATCAGATGGGTCATAGAAGGATTTTCTAACCACTTTGGCAACATGGTTATCAAAGGAAAGCTGACTATCTACTTGGGTCCCTAGATCCCTTATTTCTTCTTCAGATTTCAGGGGATTACCTCCTATGTTGTAGTTTGCGGGTACTCTGTTTTTTCCAAAGGTTCCATATTTCCTTTTTTTGCATAAGTTGTTTTATACACTATCCTTGATTTTCTACAGAATATTGATCAGGTTAATGGTTCTGGAATAGTGCGAGTTTGATATGCCTGCTTCTTGTGAAACAGTACCACTACACCTTGTCTGTTCATTAGGAGTTTGTCGACATATTAACATTTTGTTTAAAATGATATGGGTTCTGTTAAGTATTACTCGATTTTAAATGGGAAGCCACATGCTGTATACTGAGGTCCTATGGAGATTTGGTTTTAAATTTGTAGCAGTGGTTTCCATGTAAGTTACATAAAGAACATCTCCCCTTGTCCCACTGGCACTCAGACACTTTTCTGCTTATTGCAAAGCATGAACAGAAACATTCTGCATGCAGATTCATCCTAAGCAATCACTTTATGGTTTATTGATAACATATACTATTTACTAGCTATGTATACTTTACGTTAAGTTTTATTTTATTTATTTATTCAGTTTAGTAACCTAGAGTGGCCATGGTGGTGCAGTGGTTAGTGTTGCCGCCTCACAGCAAGAGGTTCTCCAGTTCGATTCTCGGCTGGGGTGCCTTCTGTGTGGAGTCTGCATGTCCTCCCTGTGGTCACATGGGTTTCCTCCAGGTGCTCCGCTTTCCTCCCACATCACAAAGATATGCAGTAGGTGGATTGGGCACTCTAAGTTGGCCCTAGGTGTGAGTGTGTGCATGTGTGTGCCTTCTGTGGAAGGTTGGGTGCTGGGCTGGCAAGTCAACACCGTAAAACTCCACTGCCAATCATGAGCAGACAGATGATCCGTTGTGGTGACCCCTAACTGGGAAAAAGCCGAAAGAAGAAGAAAAATTCAGTTTAGTAACCAGGCCAGAGCACTGATCTAAACTGACCTATTTCGGTCTCTGCCTGGACACATATGGCAGTAAGCATGTAAGTTAACAAGAAGTATTATGAATATAAACAAAATATTGCTTGAAGATAGCAATAAATCTATAACAATAATAATAAAGTACACAATAAAGGAGACAACAGAAAGGGACAGCTCTTGTTATTGGCTGTGCTTGAAATTGTCTGTGCACTGATAGTCTGGTATTTACCTATGAACCCATGAGTAAGGAGGGAAGATGACAGTGAAATAATAAAGGGATGTAGCACAAAGTATAAAAGACAGCAAAACTAAGGTAAGGGCATGCAGAAATTAACTGTATGCAATAAATAAGGCTTTTGGGATTCATATTGCAAACAGTTTTGAAGGGGTAGGTTGTATCAGACTAAGTTACCACAGTATGGAAGAAAGAGGAGAGTGGATCTCCCAAGCACATGGAAAGACAAGCTGTACTGACTGTGAGATTGAGTTGTCTGTATTAATTACTGTTGAGCAACTGACACAGGGGTGCTCATTGTGTTGCTCACAGGAGTAGTGGGGGGTTGTAATGTTCAGAGCTCATGGGACATTGCTTAGAATCTCAAAATGCTGGAAGTGGTGATCCAGTAGGAAGATTAGAGGAGGGACTATTTTGGAATTGTGGACAAATCTGAGCCATGCTCACCTAGTGTAAAATATTCAATTGGTAAACATAGACAAAATGATTGCAGCCAATCACTGAGTGCATTTGGATCCCTAGCACCTCATACAGACTAGGCAGTGACTGAGATGAGAAGTGATGGTTGTACTTTAATAAAACAAAATTGTCCCCATGAAGAAAAAGGAGAGAGGCTAATGAATGAATAGGGCAGTGTAAAGCCGTGCATGCAAAAAGTAAATTTGAAACTAGTCAACTAATGGGAATTTGGAAAATGCAGTTCTGCTGTATATATGCTTAAGCCTGGGAAATGATTCAAGGACCAATGATTTGCGATAAATTTAAATGTTGATAAGTAAACAGGAAGAAGACATATGGCTCCACAATATTTCTCACTGGGAAATGTGATGTGCTCAACAAAGATATGGGAAAATTCTAAAAAGTGCAATGGCCTGACTGGACAAGGATGGCTTGAAAACAATTGAAATGCAGGGTTCTGTTTACCTGGGTTGTGCAGTAGAATGCCTTTTTTATATCTTTGTCTTCTACATAGTAGTGTTGTCACTGTACCACTTTCACGGACTGATATTTTATCAACTTAGGCTCTAAATGTCAACAGTAAGTTGGTTAAGAGCCATGGAGATAAAAAAATGACAGAGACACTCATCAAACCTATCAACTAGTGTATACATCAACACCCCTTCAGAATACATATATACAAGTCTACAAATGCATGCATTCTACTTACCACATATCCCAAAATGCACAAAGCACACTTGTAAAGGGGCTTTCCTCCCACCCCAACCTTATATAACCAACGAGGCATCACACCTACTTTGAGTAAAAAGCCATTTGGGAAACAAAATCTGAGAACCACCTGTTTCACACAACTATCACACAGTTTACACTGACTTTCTGTATGCAATGTATCAAACAAACTGCACCATTTGCCTATACACACACAGATACTGGTCAGGAAACCCACATGCACCTTCAGCTTTCAACTACACACACACATACACACTAGTCAGAAAACCCATATCACCCTTCAGCTTCCAACTATACACGTACACAGCAATCCCTAATCATCAGGTATCACTCAGTACCTTTATAGCACTTTCAAATGCAGACACACACCACTACCTGTCTAACACTCACAATCACACATCACAAACATTAGACCATATGAACTGTAGGCATGTGGTGAAAACTCAACATTTTTTGTCCATTCATTTTCTTGAAACGTGTTACTGCTCTGTTAATTCAAGGCAGACATGCCTGGGGGGTGGATATTGCCTGATCATGAAGGTATGTTTGCTTACACTGCACTACCTATCTTGCTACTTACATATCATATCTATATAAACTAGCATGTCTTCAAAACCCAAAATGTTTTCCTGAAAACCAGGCATTCGTATACCATACAACTATAGCTTCAGGGCTGAATTCTTGGAAGAAGATGGAAGAAAAAGCCCTTTTCCCTAATAGGCAGTATTGGGTACGACCTTAATCATCATCTTCTTTCGGCTGTTCCCGTTAGGGGTCGTCACAGCAGATCACCTGTTTCCAATTCTTCCTGTCCTCTGCATCTTGCTCTGTCACACCAACCACCTGCAATTCCTCTCTCACCACATCCATAAACTTTATCTTAGGTCTTCCTCTTTTCCTGTTACCTGGTAGCTTCATCCTTAGCATCTTTTTCCCAATATGCTCAGCATCCCTCCTCAGCACATGTCCAAACCAACGTAATCGTGCCTCTCTGGCTTTGTCTCCAAACCTTCCAACCTGGCTGACCATCTAATATACTTATTCCTAATCCTGTCCACCCTTGTCACACCCAGTGCAAATCTTAACATCTTTAATTCTGCCACATCCAGCTCAAACTCCTGCCTTTTTGTCAATGCCACTGTCTCCAAACCATATAACATAGCTGGTCTCACTACACTGTTGTAGACCTTCCCTTTCACTCTTACAGGTACTCGTCTGTCACAAATCACTCCTGACACTCTTCTCCACCCACTCCACCCTGCCTGTACTCTCTTCTTCACCTCTCCTCCACACTCACCGTTACTCTGAACTATTGTCCCCAAGTATTTAAACTCATCCACCTTCGCCACCTCTACTCCTTGCATCCTCACCATTCATCTATCCTCCCTCTCATTCACACACATATATTCGACGACCTTAATAGAACAGCATTAATAGAGATGATAGTGACAATCAAGGCATGAACTGGTGTGTCTCGGGTTGGCAGGGTCATGATGTGATGAGAACCAGAACAATGTCTCCATTAGTTGACATAGCATGGTAGGTTAAAATGAGTGCAATTAAATGACAGAGTCCTAAACCTGGATTGATTTCCTAAGGGCTACATGACAGTCTACTTTAGGTGATTTAATCTGCAGCTCAACAGTTTGTGAATGAGAAATGCAAGGGAAAAAAGTTATATACACATTTAAAATATTAAAAGTGGGAAATATCCATTTGCAGGGCAATTTCAGATCTAACTTTATCTCCTCTCACTCTCTCTTCTATCAACCTCCCCTCGGGAAATACGATCAAATATAACTCCCCCTAATATCACTAAGTAATAGGTCTTCAATGCCGTCTCTAAGGTCAAGAACACTGCATCAATGGTCCCAGACAATATCACATTTCTAAATAGCAGGAAACCTGATCTTTCAGACCATCTGGAATCTCTGTTTAGCAATAGCTTCCAAACAAGCTTCATGCCTAATGAATGGAGAAAAGCAATAGGCATCCCTCTGAACAAAGGTGGGCTATCTACAGTTCCTGAAAACTACAGATCCATAAATCTCTGCAGTCTCATATGCAAAGCCATGGAAAGAATTATCATGGAAATGATCAGTAATGACTCAGAAAGTCTCCAGACATTGAACCTAACCCAGTTTGGTATTGTCAAGAGCAAGTCATGCCTACTCAGCCTGGTGGATGTCTTTGAGAAGGTCACCAAAGCAATGAATGAGGACAAAATGTTTCACACTACCTCAAGCCTGCCAAGGCATTAGATAAAATACCTCACTCAGCCATTGCTGAGAAACTCAAAAAGTTAGGTACAAACCCTTATGTCACCCATTGGACAGCTAACTGGCTCACAGACAGGACCCAGGAATTTAGAATGGGGGGGGTCATCTCTACATTGGTCAGTCACAAGCAGAGGCCCTCATGCAGTGGTTCTGGGACCACTCCTTTTCAGCATTTAGTTCTCTCAAGTTAAGGCCAATGTCAAGATCCTTTGGCTGACCAGATTTGCAGACAATTGCAAATTAGGAACAGTCATAGAACCCCCCACTGACGTCAATGTTCTCTTGTGTCTAGAGCTATGGATTAAAACTAAATGCCAAGAAATGCATATTATCATCCTCTGGGAAATCATCCTCTCCTGGTAATTATCATACTGACAACACACCCCTAAGTGTCAACTTAGTAATCAGTGACTTGGGGGGACACATAGACAGTAATCTAGCCTTTGACTATCACATGCCTATAGTAGTGAGGAAGTCATTCTATGTTGTGCAACTTATAAACAAAGGTATGCCATCTAGGTCTAAGGAGGTCATTGTTCTACTGTACTCCGCATTCATCAATACATATCATTGAGTACAATGACCCCTTTGATATGTACCTAAGCAGGCACATCCAACAAGTGAAACATACACAGGTTCCTCACTAAAAGAATACAGGGTGTAAGTAACATGTCCTATGCACACCGCCTCAAAACCCTATCCTTTTATTCTGTCTCCCACAGGCTGTTGAAGGAAGATCTATGCCTGGCATACAAGGCATTGTCAGACCCCACCCTGGTAGCCCTCCTGCATATCTGCAAAATAAACAGCACCTGAATTCCCCATTCTAAAGACCTAAACCTTGCCTATTATATAAATACAACCTGCTGGAGACAGAGAGGTATGTATCTCAGAGACTACCCCCTTCTTTGGAAAAGGCTTCCCATCCATGTGAAGAAGAATTCCTCCCTAATCCGATTGAAGTTTAACTTAGACAATTGGATGGGGAACGATAAATTCATCCCTGGTTTGGCAACAATGTCTCTATTGGACACAAGCAGCCTGTAAATGTTTCATCGCCTTGGCCCCTACTTGCAACTTTTCATCTTCCAAGCCCCTGTTTAAACTTATTAAGGGCACCCGAACTTGTCAGATATTTGGGATGTATAATTAGGCTTAAAAAGACCCTAGTGGTCATTAGCCTAGTACACACCTATGAAACCATTAGAAAAATGTAGTCTGAATAAAGAATTCCAATAAAACAACTCTGTGTTGAAAAGTTCAACTACTTTTGTTTATTTTTTCTTAATTAGCCATTTTTATTCAGCTTGATCGAGAAGCATAGAAGGTGGTAAACCACAACAGCGAACATTTAGTAAAAGGCAATATTGTATATAAAATAAGAAAACAAGATAAAAAGTTATGTTTACCATAAAACTGATAAATAGAAACAGACTAGACCAAACCCAGCTGCTTATATCAAGCACATGTCAACAGAACGGGTCTATGGTTAATCATTGAAAAGACTAACCATCGAACAGCACATCATCAAAATCCAATTGTTGAATGTCTATTCACTGAACGAACAATTTATTGAACCTGTGAGATGGGGAAAGTAACTAGTTGGCCAATACTTCCCCATCTCACATTTCCCCACTGTAGTGCACCCTCGGAGTTAATATATATAGTTAGGGGGTGAAGCCGCTCACATGGGCGTGTTGCAAATATTGCCATTTGTGAGATGGGGAAGTGTTGGTCAACTAGTTATTTTCCCTATCTCACAAGTTTGATGAAGTGCTTGTTCGATGGATGGATGTTCAACGATTGGTTTCAATGATGTGCTGTTCAATGGTTTGTCCATTCGATAATTAACCATAGATCCCAACAAAACATAGCAAAGATGCAATGATAATATATTCTGGTATGAGAAAAGGAAAAAATGTACACTAAATCATATGCATTATATCTCATCAAAATTATGCCTGCCTAGACTCCCACCCCCCAAAAAATGCTTTTCAGCATTCCTTCCCCAAATAGTGCCTGTTTTCATAGACATGAGCTTTTAAAATCTGATATATTACATTATTAAATATTATACACTCTGTGAATCAACACAGGCCTGTCAAGAGCCCCATGTTCTACTCAGCAAACCTATCCCTCCTACGTATTTTGTAGCCTTGATAAACATTCAATGTATAGCAATAGCTCTCCATTTATATTGATTGCCAAGCATTCTGAGCTAGTGTTATTGACATCAGTTCATATACTCCACAGATGAGTAAAGGAGTTTATATACCCATCAGGAACTAAGAGAGGAAGGCTGCAAGACCAAGTGACCTTTTTGAATTACAGAGCTTTTCCATAGAGATAACTTTGGGTGCATGTGAGCCCTATATGAAATCCAGAAACTGTCCCTGTAATCTATTGTAGCCAGGGCATATCATCATACTGGCATCCATAGCAAGTCTCTTGCTTTCTTTACCCTCTGACAAGCCTGTCAGTCTTAACTAGTTCCACCTATAATGGTTCCTGAGTTCACCTCTTCTATTCTAAGTGTCTTTTCCATTATATTAGGTTTGTCAAATATCCATTCATATATAACCACTTACTACTCAATTATTTCACCTGCTGTTCTAACTTGCTCTCTGTGGAACATAACTTTTCCTTTTGATATGTACAAAACTGCTATATTTTGACAGTGTCATTCAGTACTGTCCTCATCAAGTTAACCAGCGAATTCATGGAATCCTGGATCAAGCTGTGTTGTGGCTGGTATTCCATGCTGCTTAGCATGAGTCAGTTAGCAGGAAGCTCATTTACTGCATTTTTATAAACATCAATCCTCTGCTGTATCTGATATAACCTGGGATCATACCTCTCAATCATCCAGATTTTTACAAAATGTCCAGATTTTTGCCACACATTTTGGTCTATTCCTTATAACATCTGTGGTTTTCTGGCATACCAGTGGGTAATGAAGTCACTAGATGATGACATACATTCGAGTTTTAGAGGTCATATCCTTCAGAAAATGCACAATAATACAAACATGTTATTCTAGCAACTTTGTAAATTTACAAGAGCAATATTTAAAATATGTCCCCCTTTTGAGCCCTTTGCCCCCATTATTTTTGGCTTTCTCCAGATTGTGCTAAGAGGTCGAGAGGTATGCCTAGGATGACATGGTATTATGCATTGCCTTGCACTATACATTGATAGAAAAAAATGCATATTTCCCCTCATAGCCGACCTTAGGCATAGGCCAACTAGGCAGCCGCTGTAGCAGGGGTGCTTTTCCAGTATTTATTTGGTGTAGGCAGACGAGGATGGGGGCACCAGGTAGTGTGATGGGGGGCACCGTGGAGCCCTTTTGCCTAGGGCATCAGTTGACCTAAGGCCGCTCCTGTTTCCCCTAAAACAACAGCATAGAGTTGTCCAAGGACCAGGTTAGCTCAGGAAAAATGACTCATCCATTTGTGTTTTTCCCATGCATGCTGCCGACATCTTTTACTTTGATAGTAACTCTGAATTTCTAGTGGTATAATTTGTGGCCCCTACATCTTATAGTAGTTTTACAAATTTGAATCCAGATGAGGTAATGACAGAGAAGCCCAGAGTTCCATTTGTAAAGTGCTTTATAATTAAAAGTGGAACCTCAACACATATTTGTGATCCATTACTGAGTATGCTTTCTTTCCACATAATTGAATGAGACTTGAAAGTAGAATAGCAGGCAGGCAGTATACCTCTCAACTGTCCAGCTTTTTGAAGAATGTCCATATTTTTGCCCTGTTCCTCATAAAGTCTCTGATTTTCTGGACTTTTGTGGCAAATCATTGAGAACTAAATTCAGTAAAAAGTGACAGCTATTTCAGTTTTAGACTTCATATAATTCTGAAAATGCATGGTAACACAAGACCTTTTATTCTAGCAACTTTCTAGGTTTATAAGAGCGATATTCAAAAAATTTCCCTATTTTTTTAGGCTTTGTCCAGATTTTTTTACTATGAAGCTGAGAGCTATGGCAGCGAGGCAATGGAAGATAGCATTGTTGTATGAATGTGATACAGTCTCTCGAAGGGCACAAATATTTATCATAGTAGCAGAATATGTTACAAGCTGTACAACAATCCCTCATGTGCCACCGGAGTATTGTTTTGCAACAGAAACAAATGCAGAAACAAGCCTTTATTTCTTATACTGAAACTAGCCCCTCACCTAAGGAGGTAATATCAAGGTGATAGCTTCAGTGAAAGAAATAAAAGCTTGCTTGTTTTATCCATAGTTTATTCTTTTATGTAAAGTATTATTCTTGCTTGTAAACTGCAAAGCTTAACTTTATGTTATACAACAGAGAAACAAAGCTGAAGACCAATTTGGGGAACATAGATGGATTAGGGAAAAAAATCACAAAAAACTGCAGTAGCATGCTATTTCCTTGGACTCATAGCTACTGAATTACATGTACTGGCTGAGAGGACTTCGGAATTATGTTTCTGGACAGCCCTTCTTTGAGACAAATATGTCAGCAGTCACTGGTACATAAGTAGGCAACTAAAAAAGGAAAACAGGTAAGAGCAGAAAATAAAAGAAAGGCTAAAAGCAAGGGATGCTTAACACAAGCTTACAGAAGCCTGAACTTATGAGTGAATTAAATATTATGCCTCATGAAACATAAGAATGACTTTCTCCCTCACTTAATATTGTTCTTCGCCCATTTCCTGTATCCCATAATGTAGTATAATGTCACCAGTAACCTTTATAAAAGCTGCCAGCAAAAAATATTTTATACACAGCTCTGATTGATAGGGAGTGTGGAGTATGAAGAATTAAGATATAAAATGGAC
This sequence comes from Protopterus annectens, assembly GCF_019279795.1. Classification (NCBI taxonomy): domain Eukaryota; kingdom Metazoa; phylum Chordata; order Ceratodontiformes; family Protopteridae; genus Protopterus; species Protopterus annectens. The sequence continues at coordinate 1,537,843,146 of NC_056741.1, read as the reverse complement.
GTTTACGCCATAAGTTATGAAACAGTGGAGCGCAGTTGTTCTGAAGCTGAGAGGCCAGATTTATCTCGCACATTAAATAAAGGTCACCTGGCAGCACAGTTTCAGACTGAAAAGAAATTGTAATATATATACAAGAAAATAGGAATAACTTCTGTGAAAAAAGAGGTGAGCTCGCCAAAGTCACTCTGTATGTGGAGAAATTGACAAAGATGTATTTTCACTGGTCTCATGGTCTCTTCATGTAAAAAGAAGAATGATATATATATATATATATATATATATATATATATATATATATATATATATATATACACACACACACACACACACACACACACACACACACACACACACACACATACATATATACACACGCACACACACACACACACACACACACACACACACACACACACACACACATATATATATATATATATATATATATATATATATATATATAGGTACATGGATATAGATATCTATCTATAGATATATGTGGATATAGATAGATACATCTATATAATAATTGCATGATTCACAGGTGTGACAGTCCACTGCTTCTGTTCCACACTTTAAAAGATATGTTCCTTCATGGCTAAGAGTAATGAGTTCAGTGGTGCTTCTTCTGACACTCTGTGGCTCATAAAAGCAATGTCTGCATGGTGACACAATTGTTCTATCTGACAACCACAGCATGGTCCTTCAGACACATAATTCAGACCTCTGTAGCGATTTCTGTGTCTGACTGATACTGCCTCTAGACATACATACAAACGCACAAATACACACGACTGTACAAACACACATATATGATGTGATTTTGTAAGTTGATGATAGGTTGGCTATTTGGGGGGTATTTGCTCTTGCTTTTCATAATATAATTTAGTGGCTAAAATTAATTTAGAAAGAAAACATAGGAGATCCATCAGCTCTTGCTTTCCTCTCAAGCTCTACCTGCAGATAAGATAATTTTAGAAAAACAAATTAACCTCACTAACTGCATCGCAATTGATGACAGGGTGGTTAAATAAAAACACCTCAGACTCCCACCACTGTGATCAGGAGTTCAGTCCTCACTATTGGTCACTGTTTTTGTGAAGTCTGCATGCTCTCCCAATGTCTGTGTATTTTTTCCTCCGTATTCATTTTTTCTCTCCTGTCATAATCATGGCAGCTAATCAGATACATCTTTTTTGCAACACCATACTTAAGCATGATGATCCTCCATTTGATACTCTTATAGCTGCAACTACCAGCAAAGCAGCTGATATTCAAGCGGGGTTAAGAGCCATGCCAATAAGATAACTGTTTCACTGTATAAAGCCCTTACCAGACCACTTATACAGCACTTCATTCTGTTTGGTAACTTACTCCTAAGCCATATGGTGTAGCTAGAGGAGGTACAAACAGAATCAAAGGGTTACAAGGCTTTCCTTATAGCCAAAGAGTACAGTAACCCCAGTAACCCATTAATTCAGTCATGGAACCAGTCTCCTCAATGACCATTAAGCCTTGAGAGTCTTCAAATCTGTTAACCAGTGTAAGGTAAAATTTCCCTCACTCTAGTATATAAATATATATGTGCACATTTCTGAGTCTGTAAACTATATTAACCCATGCACGGTCTTGTGGTAATGGTCTATGGACCAGCCTAGTAAATACCTAAAATAAGTAAATAAAATATTACCTGATAACAGGTACTGTTGGCTATGTTTTCAAAGTAATCAGAAAGACTAACCCCAGGATTTAACAAAATCCATGTAGGCACAGTGTAGAGCCTACATGGAATGTTACTGTGTCCATGTACACATTATCCCTTGGCAGTGCAGCATGCATATTAATTATGACACATTGCTGAGGGAGAGCCATGGAACATGGTTATTGAGTCAGTGTAGGAAATGTAGTGCCAACTGTGTTATGTCAATGGTATTTTATTGTTTTAAGTGTTTTTTTTTTTTAACACAACAAGTTTGCTCGGCAGAGAGCACAGCAGTACTAAGCAGTGCCAAGCCACCTGCCAGATATCTAAAAATAGAAACCAGATGCATTTAATAATTTATTTCAATGTCATGTTTAAGCATAGCTGAGCACGTTTTCACTGAGTGGCATGGTGCTCAGCAGTGCTTATAGGTAGCTCAGTGGTATATATAAAGGTATAGCAGAATTCCACATATCCCCATAGCTAAATGGGTAGAGGTACATGCTCATGAGCAGTAGGTGCAGGGTTTGAATACATGGATCATAGGATCATAGGAAGTTACTAGGCTATTGGCTCTAAGGCCCTTATAAGCCTTGTCAAGAGTTTAGCTCATGCATAGACAAATCAGCACCTGATGCCCCTGTCCAACATGGACACAAGTGAAATCCCAGGGATGTATTTTCTATTTCTCATCCAGTTATCCAGGTTGCACTTAAAAAGGGGTAAAGCGGTACCCTGCTTGACATAGAGAGAGAGTTTATTCCATAGATGGTGGAGTCTCTGTGACACACATCTGTCACCCCAACAAGTCCTATTGATATCACAGACTAGGTTGAGGCCACATGTGTGGGTTACTCGAGTAGAGCAGGCTCCAAGACCGCCTTGTATGCAGACAGAGGTCACCTCTGAGGAGTCTGTATGAAACAGACTTGAGGGATAGGGCTTTTAACCTATCTGTTTATGGTAGATTTTTGAGGCTCTGGATTCTCCTGGTAAGGAGCCTCTGTGGTCTCTCCAGCTACTGCATGTGCTTTGTGAGATGCATGCCGAATGGCCTCAATAATGGGTCTTATAAGGGAAGAATAAAGGGATGTTATGACTTCCTTGTCCCTGGATGAGATACTCTTACTTATGAGGTGGGCCATGTGGAAAGCTTTCCGTACAATGGAAGCAACATGGTGGTCAAAGGTCAGGTTGCTATCAGTTTGGGTGCCCAAATCCCTCACGACTGACTGCATGCTTAGGATGTTGTTATTAATTTGATAATTTGTGGGGACATCACTCTCTACAAAGGGGATAATGATACATTTTTTTGTGTTTGGTTTGAGGCCATGTTTCTGGCACCAGTCATTTCTTTGGGTGAATCACTCTTGGAAGATGTCCACCTCACTAGGGGAATTGATGACAGCTCCCAGCTTGCACTCATCAACAAATGTGGTCAGCCATTGCCCACTGGTTTTGGCCTGCACCTCAGAAAAGTATATTCCAAATAACAGAGGCCCCAAGACTGAATCCTGGGGTATGCCACTCGATATGGGTCTACTGCTTGAGGTGGTTTCCCCTATTTTGACTAGGTGGGTTCTGTCAGTAAGCCAGTTAGCTACCCATCTGGTAACATACGGATCCATGCCTAGTTGAAAGAGTTTATCAATTATGCTCGAGTGGGGAATAGTTTCAAGGCTTTGGCCAGGTCAAGGTAGGTGGTGTGCACTGTCTTCCCCTCATCCATGGCTTTGGTGACTGTCTCAAAAAAGTTGATCAAATTTAACAGACATGACCTCCCCTTGATGAAGACAAACTGTGTGGGATTGAATGTTTGGAAGTTGCCAATGTCCTTGTTAATGAGTTCCATGAGAATCAGTTCCATAGCCTTGCAGATCAGGCTAGTTAGGCTGATGGGTCTATAATTTCCCGGATCGGTGGATGCTCCAACTTTGTGTAAAGGGATGACAGTGGCTGTCCTCCACTCAGCTGGGACAAATCCAGTACTCAGGCTTTGATTGAATAGGGCACCTAATGGTGCTGCAAGTTCCTTCCTGAGTAGGATGCAGCCTGGGATGTTATTGGGTCCCATGGAGGCTATATTTTTTGCCTTTGAGAGAGCAGTGATGACCTGATCCCTAGATATAAGGGGAAGGGGTCAGGTACTGGAATGCCATGATTTACTGATGGGGGGACAGAGGGGTGAATTTTCACTGAATCTGTCAGCTAGCATGTTTGCTATATCTACAACATTTGTATATGTGGTGTTTTTGACCACCAGTAGATGTCCCAACATAACTTAACAAAATACATTTAGGACAATACGGACTAAAAAACATTTTAATCCAGAACTATTCCAAATAGAACTTAGACACTGCAATTGGTTACCACTAAAATCCCTCCCACTAGATGAAGCAGTGGAATACTTTAATTCCACATTCTTAGCCATCTTTGACCACCATGCCTCATCACGCTTCATTAGAAATAAGGCTAAACCTGCCCCATGGCTCACAATAGCTACTAGGCAAAAAATCCTCCTTAGAAACAAATCTTGGGCTAAATGGCGCACTACTAAGACTTCTACAGACCACCAATACTTTAAACAACTTAGAAATATAACAAAAAAAGCTGTCCTCTTAGATAAAAAAAACTTTTACTTCCAGCTACAACAAACTCACCAAAAGAGTTCACAAATGTTTTGGTTTAGCATTGACAAACTACTACACCCAGGTCAGTCTATCACACCTAACCCCCAAGGCTCCAACCTTGAGAATCCAACACAAACTGCCAACGCCTTCAATTCTTTTTTTACAGATGCCATCCAAACTCTTGCTAGTCAATTTTCTCCAGGTACCTCTAATCTAGCAACCTCACCTACTTGCCCACTTCCATCATTATAGTTATAATCTGTTTCTACTTCCCTTATTTGCTCTCTTCTCCAAAAACTGAAACCTACCACCCCCTCTGCTGACCAACTACCAACAAAATACCTGAAAAAAGGAGCCAAAGCCATAGCCTTCCCCATTTCCATACTGATAAACAGAACCATAAGAGAAGGAACTATCCCATCTATCTGGAAAATCTCTCACATCATGCCCCTACATAAAGGTGGTAACGCCAATGACTTTTCAAATTATCGTCCAATAGCTTTACTCTCCCCACTGGCAAAAATAATGGAAAAATGCATCCATAAGCAACTACTTAACCATCTTATCCAAAATAACTTACTCGCCAACTGTCAACATGGACTTAGACCATTCCACAGTACCACCATGGCACTGCTATCCTTTACAGACTACATAAACAAAAACCGTAACAACAATATTCTCTCTTCAGTGTTTATAGATTTATCTAAAGCTTTTGACATGGTTAATCACCAGCTTCTTTTAGATATGCTTAAATCCCTTTCTCTTGAACCTTTAGCCTTAAATTGGTTCAAATCTTACTTAGACAACAGACAACAGGATGTACTATGGGACAACAATCTATCTACACACCTCCCCATTTCCCTTGGTGTTCCCAGGGCTCCATATTAGGCCCACTGCTATTTTCCATTTTTATTAATGACCTCCACTTAGCAATTCCTCATGCAACCTTTATTCAATACGCAGATGACTCCACTATAATTTGTTCAGCTAATTCTCCTTCTGAGCTTCAGTCCCTTACCCAAAAAGCATTTAATACAGTAGAACAATGTTTTTTAAACTGCTGCCTCCTACTGAACCCCAAAAAAAACTAAACTTCTACTTTTTACTCCAACCCATAAGTCAACCCCTGCTTACTTCACACTCATATCTAAGAACGGCACTCTCATATCTCCTGACCTAACCACCAAACTTTTAGGAATAACTATAGATAGCTACCTTAACTTTGAAACTCACATTAACAGTACAATAAAAACAGTCAACAAGAAATTGGGATCCCTCTATAGAATCACACCATTAGCCAGGACCACTATAGCCAGAACTCATTTAATCTCCACTCTACTCTGTGCTTCACCTATATACACTAATCTTTCAATAAACAACCTCAAAAACTGGCAATTTCCTATAATAATATTGCTAGATTTGCCACTGGCTCTCCTTTTAGGACTCATCATTGTAGCAACCTAAAACAATTAGGATGGCTAGAGTTCCAAAATAAGCTTCTATTTCACCAACTTGCTATTACCCATACGAGCCTGTATCACCCCACCAATATACCTATACTCACTACTCTCATTACCTCCTACAACAATCTTAAGAATCTACGCTCCTCTAATAAACTACTTATTAGTACTAGCAGATCAGACAACTTAGCAGGAGACTATTTCTTCTCTAATTCTGTAGAAAAACACTGGAACCTACTTCCCACTGATCTCCTATCTCTGTCCTCTATAACACTTTTTAAACAGAAACTAAAACTATTTCTTAGTACTCATTGGTTATGCCCTTGTACTAACCCTGACTAACTTTTTTTACTTTATACCTATGTATACTTTTCACCTAATACTAAACTGCACTAACTACTGACTTCTCCTTAGTGATTCATATAAACAATGTTTTCCAATTTAATTCTATGTATATATGTATAAAGTAAACAACTTTTTGTATATTACCTTTACTATTTGTATTATGCTCACTATTAGTTTTGTACTTTTTTAATAACAGCTGCATCAAGCTTGTACACAACAGTATTGGACTTTTTTTTAATAACAGTTGCGTCAAGCTTGAACTGTTGCAACATTTATAGCATATTGTGTATTTGTGTTGGAGCTTTTCTCCCTGGGCCTCTACTGAAAATGGACATGTATCCAGTTAGACTAGCCTGGTCAACAAATGTAAAATAAAATAAATAAATAAATAAAATGTGGCCAATTTGGACTTGAAGTTTGGAGGATTTCACTAGTGCTCTTATTTGCTTGTGTAGGCTAAGTAGAGATTGCTTCCAATTGGGCACTTGCGTCTTCTTGGTCCTGGACAGCATTTTTTTTCTTTTGTTATAGAGTTTATTTATTGCAGATGTCCACCAGACAGGTTTACTCTTCCTTGCGGAGGATAATTTAGTCCTGTCAGGTATTCCTGATTCAATGCATCTATATAAATGTTTGCTTAGTAATTTGATATAGTTTTGGATACTAGTGCCAGTTCCTATAGAGGGGGAGGGGGCTGTGAAGCTGTTTATACCATCCCTCAGGAGGCTGTAATCAGCTTTGGAAAAGTTTTTTTTTTTGACCCTAGCTAGAGAGGGGTCGGGGGAGATGGTAACTTCAAACATGAACGCTTTATGGTCTGATCTTACAAGGGAAGATGATACTGCAAGGAATGCTGCAGTGGTTACTCATGTTTGTTAATACCAAGTTCAAGATATTATCACCTCTTGTGGGGGTATCGACTAGCTGTTCCAAAGCATTTGCAATGACAAAATTGAGGCATCTCTGGGTATTTGTGTTCTGGCATGAGTAGTTCTTCCAGTCTACATTTGGTAGCTAAAGTCACCCAGGATCAGAGTAAAGGGTTGAATGTTGATAGATTCAAAGAGGTCTAGATAGGCAGTTTGGGCATCTTGGGTTAGATTTGGAGGCTGATAACTAGCTATGATTTGTATAGGAGTCTTGTCAATGGTTAACTGCACCTGCAGTGTCTCCTGTTTGTCCAACCTGGAGGTGTGTATATCTTTAATATATAGTGAAAGTCCACCTCCTTTGGCGTTACTACCCACAGTTTGAGGTCTGAATGTATAGGATGAGTAACCAGGTATGGATTAGGTGCTCTCCGCAGCTTTGAACCAGGTTTCTGTGACTGCACAGATGTAAGCATTTTCCAGGGTTAAAAATGCTTGCAACAAGTGCAATTTCATGTTTAGACTCCTAGCATTTAGCAGCATGAGCTTTAATTTGGGTTTTGTTGAAATTTTTATGTTGGTAGTTTTAACCTCATCACTTTTTCTAAAAAAGGCACTATGGGGAAGGCAGGTGCCTTTGCCAGAAGACTGAAGCCCAAGTGAAACAGACGCAGGCCATGTCTGGTAAAGCATCGTGGTCTGTCGATCATATCTTCCCAGGCTGTCAGGTACTGGATCCCCCTGGAATAACACCAGAAGTTAAGCCAATTGTTAAAGTCAATCATTTTCTGTTTGTATTGAGGCATCATTCTGGGTGATGGTAAGATACTCGAAACAATGGAAATTGCAAAAACTAGTAAAAACAAATTGAAAACACTGGCTCCAGTATGAAAATGTCTTGCACATATAAAAAGTTCATTTAAACTGAAACGGCACTCTTGATGTATTATCCAAAAGGTTGATTCAATAAACAGTAGCAATTGCTTTTAAAAGGGGAAAAAAACGTTATTTACCAATGATGAAGTTCACCATTGGTAAATAAAGTTTTTTTCCCTTTTAAAAGCAATTACTACTGTTTATTGAATCAACCTTTTGGATAATACATCAAGAGTGCCATTTCAGTTTAAACAAACTTTTTATATGTGCAAGACTTTTTCATACTGGAGCCGGTGTTTTCAATTTGATGGTAAGATGCTGCTTAAGGCTAGAGACATACCATCCTGGACACATATTCAGTGAGTTCAGTCATGTCTGTCTTCATATAGTCCAAGAAGGTATGTCTCAAGTCATTCACACCAACATGGACTATGACAGAGTCATAACAGTACCTGTTGTTGAGAGACCTGAGTGCGTGTGTGATATAGAGGATTGTGACCCCTGACAAACAACTAACCATGACTTTCTCCTTGTCCAGCCTGGTGAGAGGCATATCTATGTGTCTCACAATGGAGCCTCCTATGACTAATATGTTGGGTTTATGGTTAGGCCTTAGTGGTTGTGAGACACAGGTGTGTGAACTTATGTGTGGTATGTGGTGTCTAGGGCTTGGAGATCGCGTATGTTTTTTCCTTGGCGGTCTCCTTTGTTTGGGTATGTTTTTGTTGAGGACCTCCACATATGTGGGTGTGTGTTGTGTAGGTGTGGGTGGTGTTTGATGTGTAGTGATTATGTTGACAACCTGCTCAGTGCCAGATATACTGGTTTGTGAGGGACAGCGCATGGACTCTAGGTTCCTAATGTAATTGCATCTCCAACAAATTGTGTTCCCTGGGTGGTAGTAGTAAGTGGTTGTCTGTGTACATAAGGCAGTTGCTACACTGTCTCAGGATGCCCATATCAACCAGACTGGCAGGAGAAACTGTAGGATATTGTCCATCCATATATTTCAGAATCTGAGAGAGAAGACCAGGGAGAGCTAAGGGGTTAGCCTAAAGCTCAAGTGCTTAAACCACAACTAAGAGGCGTAGAATAACACTTACAATTTAAATAGGCTATAAACAAGCAGTAACAAATGCAACAGAAAATATGCAATTGAAAACTTTAGAAAACAAGCTGCAACAAGTAGCAGAAAAAGCAAGATGAAGTAATGGAGCAGGAGGAGGAAACACAGAGTAAAATAATCTGAATAAAGTGTTTTGTTGTGTTAGTAAAGTGGAAAGAGACATCGAAGGAACAGAAGAAAATGCAAGGTTAAGACCTTCCCAAATAATCTCTGCATTAGGTAGAATGAGCTAATGAGATAGGATTGGGAGGAGTGTCCCTTATCAAATTTACAGTAGGGGCGAGCAAACCATGATGCTTTGCCAGAGATGGTCTGCACCTGTCACCCCTGGGATTCAGGTTACTGGCTAAAGCTCTTGCCACCCCTATAGTGCCTTTTTTAGGCAAGGTTAAAATGACAAAACCACCACTATAACAGATACAAGCATGCAAAATCTGAAGGTAATGCTACTCAATGCTAATGCAAATCTAAACCTCAAAATGCACTCTCTCAAGGCACTCCTAAAAATGGAGAACATTGATATCTGTGCAGTAACTGAGACCTGGTTCAAGGCTCCAGAGAGCACCCCTGCAATACCAGGCTACAACTCTTACCACACTTTTTGGCCACAAAACCAAGACCGAAATACTAAAGGTGGAGGAGTGTCCATATTCAGCAAGGATATTCACATCTCCAGGCTTGTTGCCCAACACAATGCATCTGAAATTCTCCAGTTGCTACTAACACTAGGTAAGACTGCAATCCAAATTGTAGCTTGCTACAGATCCCCCACCATGCCCCAAGATTCTCACTACACCTATGTATACATACTGGAAAATATCAAGATACAACCAAACACCCTAATACTGGGTGATTTCAACTACCCTGCCATTAACTGGGAAAACTACTCGGGAACAAACTCCTTTTCCCAACGGTTCTATGAATTCATAAATTCCAACATCCTGAATCAACTAATCCATTGTCCCACCAGGGGCTCTAATATCCTAGACCTGGTCATTACCAACATGGGAGATAGATGCTCCAACCAGTGTTCACCACCTCATTGGTCAGGTCTGACCATAAGCAAATCACCCTTGACATCCACATCACACCCCCACCCCCAGTAAGGAAACCTCCTTAAAAAACTTCTCCAAAGCCAACTTCATGCTACTGAAGTCAGAAGTGACAAACTTCATGACACCCATGCAGATGGGATCTGAAGGTTTGACTGCAGAATCCTACACTAAGGCACTGTATGAGCACATCCACTTGTACATGAATCGTGCCATCCCAAATAGAAACAAGATGCTGTCCTCCAAAAAAAGGAAGCCAATCTGGTGGTCCCCTGCTATAAACAAACTATACAACAGAAGGAAGAAACTGTTGCAGAAAAGAGGAAAATCCCAGGATACAAAAAACTCCCTCACCAGCCTCAGTAAGAAGCTGAGATCCCTCATAAAATCCTCAAAAGCTAGTTACAAAAATAAAATTGCCAAATAATTCCAAAGACAACCACAAGGCATTCTATAGTTATGTCAAAAATCTAAATGGCAATGCTCAGATCTGCCCTGAGCTTCAACAGAATGGCATTAAATATACTGATCCCAAGAATATTACCAATATCCTGGCAGATCAATTTAGTGCCAAATGTACCCCCCTCTCACCCCCTAAAGGGCCAATCTCAATACCAAAAGATTGCCAAATTCCGGCAATCATGGCCACACAGGTAGAAACTGCACTCTCCAAAGCTAAGAATACAGCATCCATGGGGCCAGATGACATCCCAGGCTGTGTACTACATGAACTACAAAATGAACTGGCACCTCACCTAAGTGTCATGTTTAATCATAGCCTCACCTCAGGCTTCGTGCCCATTGAGTGGCGCACAGCTACAGTTATCCCACTCCACAAGGGGGGATCCACCTTGGATCCCAGGAACTACCGTCCCATCAGTCTGATGAGCCTGATGTGCAAGGGCATGGAAAGCATTATCATGGAACTTATAAACAATGATATTGGCAACCTTCAAACACTGGAACCCACCCAGTTTGGGTTTGTGAAGGGCCAATCTTGTCTCCAGAACCTAATTGACTTCTTTGAATCAGTCTCCAGAGCTGTGGACGAGGGTAAGGAGGTCCACACAACCTATCTGGACCTCGCCAAGGCCTTTGACACCATACCCCATTCTGGAATCATAGATAAACTTACTAAGCTGGGCATAAATCCTTATGTCACTCGATGGGTTGCCAATTGGCTTACTGACAGAACCCAGACTGTAAAAGTAGCCAGCTCCAAATCCAGCTCCAGACAAGTGACAAGTGGAGTACCTCAGGGTTCAGTCCTGGGACCACTCTTGTTTGGCATCCACTTCTCTGAAGTACAGGCCAACACTAAGGGACTCTGGCTAACAAAGTTCGCAGATGACTGCAAACTGGGAGCCATTATTGAATCCCCAAATTATGTGGATATTCTACAAAGGGCCTTACAGAAACAGATGCCTGGTGCCAGAGCCATGGGCTCAAGCTTAATGCCAAGAAATGTATAGTTATCCCCTTTGGAAAAAAACATGTACCCATGAATTACCACATAGGTGGCAGTACACTAAACATTGAAAGTGTGATGGGAGACTTAAGGACACAGGTGGACAGTGGTCTCACTTTCGATAACCACATCACCACAACAGTCAGAAAATCCTTCTATGTGGCACCTCATCACTAAGAGCTTTTCATCCAGGAAAAAGGAGGTCATTGTCCCGCTGTATTCATCTCTCATTAGACCCATTATAGAGTATAATGCCCCATTTGGTATGTACCTCACAAGACATCTGCAACAACTGGAAAGGCCACAGAAATACCTCACTAAAAGAATCACAGGCCTAAAGCAGATGCCATATGCTGACCGTCTAAAAAAACTCCAGCTATACTCTGTGGCATATCGTCTACTCAGAGGCGATCTCTGCTTAACATACAAGGCCATGTCAAACCCTGAGCTGTTGGACATGCTCCACTTAAAGAAATCCCAATCCCTCAGAGCCACACACTCCAGAGATCTAAATCTTGTTGTCACAATGAACAAAACATGCTGGAGGGATAGGTTCCTGACCCAGGGACTCCCCATACTCCGGAATAGACTGCCCATACATGTCAAGCAGAGCGCCTCGTTGGCCCTCTTCAAAAGGAACCTTGATGATTGGATGGGAGATAGGAAATTCAGCCTGAGGATCATGTCAGTCGCCCTGCTAGACAGGGGTCCAGAGAAGTAAATATTGTGGGAAGAAATATCCAGGGAATTGTTATGGCTTGGCTTGTATAGGCCCTAGGGCCGATAGCCTAGTACCAACCTATGAACCTATGAACCTATGAACAGCAAAAGCCACCAACTTTAAGAACACAACAGCAGTTGGGTGGGGGAAAAACAAAAATTCAACCACAGATCAGCAAATATATAAATGGAGACACAGAAAAGTAAATAATTCAGTCAAACAAATAAATAAAAACAGTGCAGTAAACTAGTGCAGAACTAGTATCATCATGGAACTCATTAACAAAGACATTGGTAACCTTCAAACTCTGGATCCCACCCAGTTCAGGTTTGTGAAAGGCAGATCATGCCTCCTGAACCTGATTGACTTCTTTGAGGCAGTCACCAAAGCAGTAGATGAGGGTAAGGTTGTTCACACAGCCTATCTTGACCTCGCCAAGGCTTTCGACACCATCCCCCATTCTGGAATTATAGCTAAACTCACTAAACTATGTATAAATCCCTACATCACAAGATGGGTTGCCAACTGGCTCACTGACAGAACTCACACTGTAAAAGTTGCAGACTCCAAATCTGACCTCAAAGCAGTGACAAGTGGAGTACCACACGGTTTCATCCTGGGACCTCTCCTGTTTGGTATCTACTTCTCTGACGTACAGGCTAACACAGAAGGCCTCTGGCTAATGAAGTTCACAGATGATGGCAAACTAGGAGCCATAGTCAAGTCCCCAAATGATGTGGACATCCTACAGAAGGGCCTCGCTGAGACAGATGCCTGGTGTCAGAGCCATGGCCTCAAACTCAATGCCAAAAAGTGCAGTGTCATCCCCTTTGGTAAAAACTCTGTACCCATGAACTTACACATAGACAGCAATCTACCTAACACCGAATGTGTGATAAGAGACCTTGGGACCCAGGTGGACAGCAGTCTCTCCTTTGATAGTCACATCTCCACAGTAGTCAGGAAGTCCTTCTACGTGGCACACCTCATCATAAAAGGGTTCTCATCCAGGAAAAAAGAGGTCATTGTTCCTCTCTACTCAACACTCATTAGACCCATTATAGAGTACAGCACCCCTTTAGGAATGTACCTCACAAGACATCTGCAGCAGCTGAAAAGGCCACAGAAGTACCTCACAAAGAGGATTACTGGCCTCAAACAAATGCCCTACACTGACCATCTCAAAAAACTCCAGCTTTACTCCATGGCATATCGCCTACTCCGAGATGATCTCTGCTTAACATATAAAGCTATGTCAAACCCAGAGCTGTTGGACATGCTACACCTAAAGAAATCCCAATCCCTCCTAGCTACACACTCTAGGGACCTAAACCTTGTCACCACAATAAACAGGACATGCTGGAGGGATAGATTCCTGTCCCAGAGACTTCCCATACTCTGGAACAGACTACCCATCTATGTTAAGTAAAGTTATTCATTAGCACTTTTCAAGAAAAATCTTGATGAGTGGATGGGAAATAGGAAATACACCCTGGGGATCACTTCTGTGTCTCTGCTCAACAGTGGCACAGGAAAATAACTTTCTTGGGTGGCGTAAGCCAGGGAACCTTGTTGGCTAGGCTTACATAGGCCCTTGGGCCGATAGCCTAGCACCTACCTATGAACCTATGAACCTATGAACTGTTACACAAATAAATTAAAAACAATGCAGTACTGATAAGCAAATAAATGCAACCAGTACAGTGCTGATAGGAAATACGGAACAATTAGATAAAGTACAAAAAATATACTTATGTAGCTATGTAATTAAGATCATTTAAGAAGCACTCTCCATCAGGCACAAATGGAACTCTAGCAGGATGAGCAGGGATTCATTCAAATGTAATATTTTTATACCAGCAAGATAAAAGATCCTTCCAAAGCCACACCCCAAATCAAACAGATAACACAGAAGCTGTTTGACTAGTTTTACCTCTCTGGTCTGAGTACACCACAAACTCCCAGTAGTGGTGGGCAACAGCAAAAGCCACCAGCTTTAAGAACACAACAGCAGTTGGGTGGGGGAAAAACAAAAATTCAACCACAGATCAGCAAATATATAAATGGAGACAGAGAAAAGTAAATAATTCAGTCAAGCAAATAAATAAAAAACAGTGCAGTAAACTAGTGCAGAACTGTTACACAAATAAATAAAAAACAATGCAGTACTGATAAGCAAATAAATACAACCAGTTCAGTGCTGATAAGAAACACTGAGCAATTGAAGTGCAAAAAATATACTTATGCAGCTCTGTAATTCAGATTGTTTAAGAAGCACTCTCCGTCAAGCACAAATGGAGCTCTAGAATGGAAAATAAGCATTTATTTTTGAAATACAAATTATGCCAATTATTTTTAAATTCTGGCCTGCTGTGCTCTGCTAAGCTCTGCTAAGACCTGCTAACACCTGCTAAGCACTGCATAAATACAATAACGGCTGAAAATGTGTATGCACTGCTTGGTGCTGCTTGGCTGGTTTGTGCATCGCTAAGCATACAGGTCTTTGAGTTTTGCACTGCTCAGCTCAGCTGTGCCAGTTTGTGCATTGCTAAGTGATGCACTGCATTTTTAAATGTTGCTTAATGATGTGTAAGGATGGGAAAACAGGCTATATTAAGCCAAATATGTGGAAATACAGCATAATCTGTTGGAGTTCTGTCTCTGAAGGGTACTATGGCAGGCATTTGTGAGGGTGAACACTTCCGGGTGCAGTGTTGTGGCATTCTGGAGTCCAGGGTCATGGTTGGACTCCTAGTAAAAAAAATGATGACTGGCTGCTGCAGGGAGGTTTCCAGGGCTCAGTGTGTAAGGCAAAGGTCTGGAACTGGCTGGCAAGGAACTCAGCATTACTGGTTTCCCTACACAGTTGTCACCACCATGATGACCTGAAGAGAAGAAAGGGAGATCTTCTGTACACCTGAGTCCAGGAAGGTCAGGCAGGGAATGCTCCACAAGTCTGTAAGTTATTTTACCTCTGTTGCACCAGTATCTAATCTGAATGTCTGCTAAACTGGTATGCATAATTGTTTGCTTCTCTCCTAACAGCTGCAGAGGAGAGGGTTCATAACATCAAGTCATATGCCAGGTGCTTGGCCAGGTTGCACTGTGAGTGTGGTGAGTACAGATATATTATGCTAACTCTACTGAAATAAGCAAGAAAAGTAAAGCATTAAAGCAATAACGTATATACAGTAAAATTTGTATTGCAATAAATGTGGACTTAGAGCTGTAGTGCAATAAATGAATAATGTCAACTGTAGTGCAATAAATCCATGAAAACAATACCATTATCTGCATTAAAGTATATACAATAAAGTCTGTAGTGCAATAAATGTGGAATTAGAGCTGTATTGCAAGACCTGAATAATGACAACTGTTGTGCAATAAAATAATCAAAACAATACCAGCAACTGCATTATAGTATATACAATAAAGTCTGTAGTGCAATAAATGTGGAATTAGTGTTGTTTTGCAAGAAATTAATACTGCTAACTGTTCTGCAATAACACATGAACCAATGCCAATAACACCAATGTAAACTGTGTACATCAGGATTGTCTTGTTTTAACCATTGCAGTAGACCTGTATGCATTCAGGCTATAAGGTAAGGTGCTGCAATTAAGTATAACATAGTAATAGCTGTAGAATGCAAATATAATGGATGCCAACTGTATTATTTAACATGTATAGTACTGTTCAAGGCTGTTTCTAGGCCAATATTGTTCACATAATGCTCTTTCATCCACAAACAGCAGGTAAGCAAGGCACATGGGTAAGGTAGGCAACCCATGATTTGATAAAAACAAACAATTGACCCAATATCAGGGCACTGACAGATAACAAATGAATGACAAGGCCACTGCACAACGTAGGTTGAAAACTTCAGTACTTATTCAAGCCAAAACGAACCAACGGCAGGACACCAGTTTAATCCACAGCTACAAAATTTTATTACAGACTTAGCGCTTTCACCTTAACAAAGGCATCATCAGAGTCAAGAAGCTGTTACATCAACTCACTTTTAAATAATAAAGTCTGTAAGTAATAAAATAATAAATCAATTAATACATTAATTAATTAAACCATCATCCAATAAAAACATTTTCCCAATCAAACATTGAAAGTTATGCGAAATCACCTTAAAGGGCCTTTGCAAGAAAAATATTTTGAATTGCACTTAATACAGTTGATATGCCAAAGCAAATATAGTAATAATTGTGATAATGTTAAAGTGTTAAATAACCTACTTAATAAACTCATTTCAATATTTATATTTCTTGAATAAGATCTGAAGGTACTAAATAAAATTCTTGTTACAAATGTTATTACTAAATAATTCTTTCATGTTTTGTTTTGTTTAATTATTTTAATGATAGTAGTACAAATCAATGTACATAGATCCAGTCCTATAGAACCTGGGATCTATGCACCAAGAGGGGTTTGATGGAGATAAAATCATTGAGTCCAGGGTAAGACATGGCATTCAGCCGAAGCTGCCACTCCATCTCCTTTAGGGCAACATTGTTTTTAATATCACCACCACTATCTAATAAAACCCTGTCAATCACAAAAAACATGAATCTCCTAAAGTTGTTACATTTGATACTATGTAGGTACAACGCATTATGTGAATCCTTGTTTTTGATGGATCTAAGATGTTCAGGGATCCTATCTTTTAGTCTACGGGTAGTCATCCCGACATAAAATGCCTCACAGGATGAGCAGTTGGCCACGTAAACTAGATTTCTAGTATTACAGTTGCATATTCCCGGACAAGCCAAGGTGTATTTATATCCAGAAACAACTACATAGGGGCCATCTGCTACATACCTGCAGCACCTACAACTTCCACACTTACCCATCCTCGACTTGTGGTGTTGTTTGTTTCTTTCAAGCATGTCTTTTAGATTCTTACCCCTACTGTAAACTACCACCGGGTCTTTACCCACCACTTTCTTCAAATCATTATTCAAACAATAATCCCATACATTTCTCAATACTGTACAAATTTCCATAGATTTGTCATTGTAGTTCAAAATAAAACATGGTCTCTTGTTACTATTGTCCTTGTTATTATTATTGTTGCTGTTATTCACCCGAACCGGATCCAAGACATTTAAGGAACCCATCCCTTCTCCACCTACATCACTCAAGATAGGAGCATAAATGTTACGTCTTTTTTTGTATATTTCTTTCTTAACACTCCCCAATAAAGTAATCGGGTAACCCCGCTCTAATAACATTCCAATTAGCTTGTATATTTCCAATCTAAATGTCGCATCATCACTTACCAACCTGGAAGTGCGTACCATCTGCCCTTTTATTACCCCTTCCGTTGATGAAAGGGGTGGCAACTGGTAAAATGCAATAACGAATTGGAATAATTGTCCTTCCTATAAATTGTACTAGACAGTACATTATCTATCTTGGAAATACTAATGTCTAAATAATTAATACTTTCTGCTCCCCATGAAAAAGTGAACTTGAAAAAACCAGTTGTACCATTTAGGTACTCAACAAATTCCTTGGCAAGTGCTTCACCTCCTTTCCATATGATCAAAAGATCATCCAAAAATCTGTTGTACAAAATGATGTTGTTCATATATTCTGATGAAAACACATGTGCCCTTTCCCACGCCAATAACACCAAATTGGCATAGACCGGTGCACATTTAGCTCCCATGGCCACACCCGAGCTTTGTTTGTAGATTTCTTTTTCAAATTTTATGAAATTGTTGTTCAAAACACATTCCATCAAATCACAATACAGGTTTACTCTAGATTTATTAATGGCATTGCTGGAGTTGAGGCTTTCAACAAACATGTCTAAACCTTCATTATGAGGTATAACTGAAAATAGGTTAATGACATCTATTGTCAAAAAACTATAATCATCCGTTATACCCTTAATGCCCCTTAATCTCTCCAAGCAATGCCATGAGTCCCTTAGGATGTGAGGTACTTCACCTTGAACTTTCTTTATCTCATGATCTATAAAAGCCGCCAGGGGCTCAGTCTTTGAACCCCGTGCGGCAACAATTGGTCTAAATTCCAAATCATGGATACCCTTATGCACCTTCGGTATCCCGAAAATACAAGGTACCTCTGGGTTTTTAACTGACAAATAGTCGTATTCACTTTCACTAATCGTAGCTTGAAAGAGTGCATCATGCAAAAACATATCAATTTTAGAATATGCACGATTAAGTTCGTTAATGGAAGCCAAAGAATACGTGTTTTGATTCCCCAAAACTCTAGTCATGCACGTCAGATAATCAATTTTTTTCATAAGTACCATCCCACCCCCCTTGTCCGGCTTCATGCACCTCACATTGTTTGAGCTAATGAATTCTTTGAGCAGTAATCTTTCACCCCTGGATATGTTATCTTTAAATGTACTGGGCAATGCACAAATTCTTCTAAACTCGAACTCTAACAATTTCTCAAAAAACACAAATTCCGGACAAGTGGGTGGGTTAAATGTACTTTTTCTTGTTAAAGAAGCACTTGAATTACTATGTCCACCTATATCAAAGTTCATATTGTCATTAAAATACTTCTGGAGGTTCAACCTCCTCACAAACAATTTTAAACTTGATAAAACATGTGCTATATCTAACTTGAAACTGGGGACATAACTCAGACCCCTCGTGAATAACTCAAAATGTGTACCTTCTATCTCAACTTCAGTATAGTTGTAGATAATAAAACCTTTTTGTTTGGTTACCATACACTTTAAACCTCCATCAACAGCAACACCCGTGCTGTCATGGGACAACCTAGTGTCAGCACACAATACATTATTGTCAAAACCATTAGCGATGTGATAACCGCCATTACTCATTTCTTCATTCATTACTGATGTATTGGTAATTGTACAAAATACATTGCCCCATCAATTTGGCTGTCTACAACCACACCATGGATAGTATCACTATCCCTATTCCTTGTAAATTCAATTTTGTCATTAAAACATAAATGCAAAGGCCCATCTAAAGAATTGACATTAACAGTGTTAGATCTTTGAACATTAAAAGCAGATGGAAACATATGAAAATCACCATTCACTTTACTACTGGAAACTTCACCAAGTCTCCCTAGTAGTAACCCCCCCTCCCTCTCCCCCTCCCCCTGATGTGCTCCCCCCGAGGAAAATAGGCAGTTCTTGCTCCTTGATTCAACAGTCTCTTGGATCTCCTGGGACCTTGATGTTCGTCCAAAAAAACTTCATCGTCTCCACCAGGAATATGATCAATACAATCCTCACAAAATTCCCCTGTGTCAATATTTTGTGACATACTACCTTTACTAAATTCAGTATTGAAAGTCTGCTTAAGCCACTTTTTCCCCGGGTGGGTACACATTCCTATTAGCATAGTCAGTAGTGTCTCTAAGCAATTTTTTGTTCTTAACCAATCTACTTTGTACTACATAGCTGTCCAAGTCTCTAATAACTTTCTCAAAACTTGTTTTATGCTGGAAAAAAAGCAAGTCAGTCGTAATACTAGTGTGTAGTTTAGTTATGTCCTCCCTTAAGGAGCACATTTTAACATTGTTGTTGTCAATGATAATATCAAGGAGCTCCATACCTGTACGATCAAAAAGATCAGTCAATTGTCCAAAGGCCTTAGATTCTACATCGATTCCCATAGGAAGTTTCCACACTCTTAGCCCCTTGGGCACTTGCTTCCGTTCCTTGGATTGAGCCAAAAACCAATTGTCCAGCTGCATGGCCCTGTATTTAGTACACAACTTGTTGAACCTGTATATCTGCTCCTTTAAAGAGGGCTTATCAGCCCTCACTTGCTCTACATTGAACATATTTTCGCTAAAAGAAGGAGTCTGAAACCATGCATCCACACGAAAAACATTTTCTGATCTCGTCGAGGGAACCGGGGGTACAACCAAACCTGCTCCCTTAGTGTTTGGTTGACGCCTGCCTTGCACTGAATTAGCAACCGCTCCACTATCTGAGCGGAAACATAAGATGTATTAGGCAATTGACCAGGCGCAATTGAACTTGCGGTGGTGAGTGCAGAGTAAACAACTCTGCTTGCGTATCTGACAAACCCCTCTCGACAGCTTCAATGTTAACATCGCTGGTGTTACAAACTTCTTTAGTATTGGCATACACTTGGATAAGCTTGTCAACCACACCTGCCAACTCCTTCAGTATAGCCTCCATCTCCACGAAGCTCACCAACTTCCGTAGGCACAGCCAACAAACGATAAAAACAAACAATTGACCCAATATCAGGGCACTGACAGATAACAAATGAATGACAAGGCCACTGCACAATGTAGGTTGAAAACTTCAGTACTTATTCAAGCCAAAAGCGAACCAACGGCAGGACACCAGTTTAATCCACAGCTACAAAATTTTATTACAGACTTAGCGCTTTCACCTTAACAAAGGCATCATCAGAGTCAAGAAGCTGTTACATCAACTCACTTTTAAATAATAAAGTCTGTAAGTAATAAAATAATAAATCAATTAATACATTAATTAATTAAACCATCATCCAATAAAAACATTTTCCCAATCAAACATTGAAAGTTATGAAATCACCTTAAAGGGCCTTTGCAAGAAAAATATTTTGAATTGCACTTAATACAGTTGATATGCCAAAGCAAATATAGTAATAATTGTGATAATGTTAAAGTGTTAAATAACCTACTTAATAAACTCATTTCAATATTTATATTTCTTGAATAAGATCTGAAGGTACTAAATAAAATTCTTGTTACAAATGTTATTACTAAATAATTCTTTCATGTTTTGTTTTGTTTAATTATTTTAATGATAGTAGTACAAATCAATGTACATAGATCCAGTCCTATAGAACCTGGGATCTATGCACCAAGAGGGGTTTGATGGAGATAAAATCATTGAGTCCAGGGTAAGACATGGCATTCAGCCGAAGCTGCCACTCCATCTCCTTTAGGGCAACCTTGTTTTTAATATCACCACCACTATCTAATAAAACCCTGTCAATCACAAAAAACATGAATCTCCTAAAGTTGTTACATTTGATACTATGTAGGTACAACGCATTATGTGAATCCTTGTTTTTGATGGATCTAAGATGTTCAGGGATCCTATCTTTTAGTCTACGGGTAGTCATCCCGACATAAAATGCCTCACAGGATGAGCAGTTGGCCACGTAAACTAGATTTCTAGTATTACAGTTGCATATTCCCGGACAAGCCAAGGTGTATTTATATCCAGAAACAACTACATAGGGGCCATCTGCTACATACTTGCAGCACCACATGTTTGTTGAAAGCCTCAACTCCAGCAATGCCATTAATAAATCTAGAGTAAACCTGTATTGTGATTTGATGGAATGTGTTTTGAACAACAATTTCATAAAATTTGAAGGAGAAATCTACAAACAAAGCTCGGGTGTGGCCATGGGAGCTAAATGTGCACCGGTCTATGCCAATTTGGTGTTATTGGCATGGGAAAGGGCACATGTGTTTTCATCAGAATATATGAACAACATCATTTTGTACAACAGATTTTTGGATGATCTTTTGATCATATGGAAAGGAGGTGAAGCACTTGCCAAAGAATTTGTTGAGTACCCAAATGGTACAACTGGTTTTTTCAAGTTCACTTTTTCGTGGGGAGCAGAAAGTATTAATTATTTAGACATTAGTATTTCCAAGATAGATAATGTACTGTCTAGTACAATTTATAGGAAGGACAATTATTCCAATTCGTTATTGCATTTTACCAGTTGCCACCCCTTTCATCAACGGAAGGGGGTAATAAAAGGGCAGATGGTACGCACTTCCAGGTTGGTAAGTGATGATGCGACATTTAGATTGGAAATATACAAGCTAATTGGAATGTTATTAGAGCGGGGTTACCCGATTACTTTATTGCGGAGTGTTAAGAAAGAAATATACAAAAAAAGACGTAACATTTATGCTCCTATCTTGAGTGATGTAGGTGGAGAAGGGATGGGTTCCTTAAATGTCTTGGATCCGGTTCAGGTGAATAACAGCAACAATAATAATAACAAGGACAATAGTAATAAGAGACCATGTTTTATTTTGAACTACAATGACAAATCTATGGAAATTTGTACAGTATTGAGAAATGTATGGGATTATTGTTTGAATAATGATTTGAAGAAAGTGGTGGGTAAAGACCCGATAATAGTTTACAGTAGGGGTAAGAATCTAAAAGACATGCTTGAAAGAAACAAACAACACCACAAGTCGAGGATGGGTAAGTGTGGAAGTTGTAGGTGCTGCAGGTATGTAGCAGATGGCCCCTATGTAGTTGTTTCTGGATATAAATTAAGTGCAATTCAAAATATTTTTCTTGCAAAGGCCCTTTAAGGTGATTTCGTACAACTTTCAATGTTTGATTGGGAAAATGTTTTTATTGGATGATGGTTTAATTAATTAATGTATTAATTGATTTATTATTTTATTACTTACAGACTTTATTATTTAAAAGTGAGTTGATGTAACAGCTTCTTGACTCTGATGATGCCTTTGTTAAGGTGAAAGCGCTAAGTCTGTAATAAAATTTTGTAGCTGTGGATTAAACTGGTGTCCTGCCGTTGGTTCGTTTTGGCTTGAATAAGTACTGAAGTTTTCAACCTACGTTGTGCAGTAACCCATGATTTGATATTGTTTGCTGACTTCACAGATATTTCAACCCACTAACACTATATTGTGTACACCTGCATTCTATATAGTAATGTATAGATTACCTACTACCTCTGTCATGCTTGTATTTCATGAGTGTGTTTTCTACTGTCACTGCAGTCTAGTCTACAACTGTAGTACTACTACCAGGTCATATTTTGGTTCCAGGTGAGCTCTAGGCAAATATCAGTCAGTCAATAATCAGCAATGCCTCAGTAGTTCAGTTTGTTAAACGCTCTGTATGTAGCACATTTTGCCACACACAGACCGAGGTTCAAATCCAGTGCTATGTAGCACTAAATATTGCAGTACCAGTCATGTCATGTTTACAGATTCTCCATCCACAGGAACTACAGGTAAATGGTTGAGGTAGCCCATATTATAAGTAAATAATTGCGTGTTTAGAAGTCACAGACATTTAAAATCATTAGCAAAAATGTGAAAATACTGCATAAAATAATAAAGGAAATATAATAGAAGAAAAGAAATTACCTGTGTAATCTTGGTATGGCTGTATGTCTGGAGTGTCTGTTAAAAGTTGCTGCAGTCAGTTCATACATTTGATGTAGATGTCCTCTGCAGTCACTGCTATTGGGTTCTATTCCCATGCCTGCCAAGCAAGGAATGATAGTTGTTTAATTTCTGTACTGTACACATACATGTTTCTCAAGTGTCATTCTGTCATGTAATGTAATTAGTAGTGCACAATCTGTCTGTCACAGGATTAACATTAAAATGATTACCTAAATTGCATAGTATCACTACAACATCCCCCAGTACACCTCAGTAGTTATATAGATCCACCTGATGTACAAGTGTTCTGTCTAGTTGTGTACCCACAGTTGTTACTGCTTGGTCCATACTGTC
Source organism: Protopterus annectens (assembly GCF_019279795.1). Taxonomy (NCBI): domain Eukaryota; kingdom Metazoa; phylum Chordata; order Ceratodontiformes; family Protopteridae; genus Protopterus; species Protopterus annectens. Next base: position 1,537,819,362 of record NC_056741.1, on the reverse strand, counting down.
GCATACAAATAGCTTGAGATGTATGTACATGCTACAGCAGCTATAGGGGACTTGTACACATAATGAAAGGACAGACCCATAGAATATATAGTAGTAGTACTGCTGTCAAGTAAATACCTATAATGGTACTAATGGACTGTTTTTCACTATTTTCTCACCTCTTATCTTTACTTATTATTGTTATTTATTGGTTATGGTTTACTATTAACACATGTTACATTAACTGTATTTTGGGGCATGTGTTTTATTATTATTATGTATTATAATGGTTGCATATTAACATATCTTGCTGTATTACCTATTTTGTTGGCCTTATGCTGTAATTGTTACCGGCATGATGTAAGCATGCTAACTGTTCTGTTATTTATTGTTGAGTTTCACATAATATGCATTGATATGTAATTGGGTTATTTCCACTGTTCTGGCATGCTGTTCTTACTAACAATGTTTTGTTCATAACTAGCCTATACTTATTGTCACGCTTTCATCCCCACAGCACATCAGGGTGGGCTGGTTCCTGGTGATTCACCTTCCTTACCTCAACTGGCCATGGCACTGGGTCCTGGCACAGCTGAGACTAAGGCCAGTGGTTCCCCCTGCACCACCTGTGGTGTTGGGTGGAACTGCCTCAGGAGACAGGGCCTGACCACCCCCTGGGAGCAGGGGCAGAGCAGTTGCAGTCACTCAAGAGCAACTGCTGGTCATGGTGAGCAGGATCATTCATTGGACCTATGAATATCACCTGCGCCAGATTGACGGCACACCGGCCAACCTGGTGGGGCAGCCTGGCCCTGGCACTCTACCTCCAGCACAGCCACCTTTGGGGGCAGTGAATAAGCAGTGATGACTGCCCATCGGTGGGGATGTCAGTCATGCTGCTGCCTTCTCGAGTCACATGCAACTCTAGTTGCACAACACCTTCCCCATTCAAGGTGTTTACCCCCTCATGTGTCATACACCACCTCTGTCTGCTGTCTTGTCTGTCTGCTACTGCATCCTATCCTACCCAACTTACCTCCGCACATGTACTTATGTCCCTTCCCCAACATTCCACTCTCTCCTTAAAAAAAATGGGCACCTGTCTCACAAAAAAATATTGCCACATACATAGCTCTCCATTTTGCACGTGTCCGCTGGACACAACATATTTGGTCCAATTGGCTTGACAATACATTTATGTTGTCCTCACCCTTCTCTTTAGGGTTTGAGAGTCCAAATTCAAATACAAAACCTGTTACAATGAACAGATGTTGCTGTACAAGAAATGGACACGTATGGTTCTTTACTACACCTTTCCTGTACATCTCTACCTGCCTTTCACATTGTTTTCCATTGCTTGCCCCATTTCACCACTTTCCTATCACCCCTTTTTCTTTTCTTTATATTTTTTTAGTGCAGGCTTGTGCAGAGAGGTGCAGTGCGGCACTCTGGACCACTTCACTTAGCTCAGCTTAAATGAGCTTTAATGACTGTGTCTATTACATTGTTACTTACATGTAGAAAATATACACCTCTGCCAAGTGTTGAACCCAGGCCCCTCTCCACTATAGCACACTGCATTTACCCACCACACTACACAAGCCTTAAACTAAACAGGTGTTTCCAGCATACTTACTGATTGCTAATCAAAGTCATTATGTATGTAACTGAATTAAAACACTAATGTGAAAACCAGGATTGCACCCTGGACTCTGGTGCAATACTAAATAATAAGAAAGACATATACTAACGGATGTAAGAGAGGCCTGCAATAACAGGTATATGTGCTCTTTTATCAGCAACTTGTGGAAAACACCTGCTAAGGCAGCAATGGCAAAGCACATGTACAACTGGAATGCTGGAGCAGAAATACAACCATATAAAGCCACACACATACTCATGGATGTAGAAATGTTTCTTACAGCCTGTATATGAGCACATATATCTTGCAAATGCACACACTTTTGCAGTGTCTCAGTAGCTCAGTCTGTTAAATGGCTTGCATGCTGGACATTTTGCCACACACAGTCCTTGATACAAATCCAATGTTGTGTTGCACTTACAATTACACTTGTCAATTACATTGTTGTGAAGACAGCAAGTAATGACTAAGTCATGCAATTTTAATCCACACAGGTTACTGCTACTTAATTATCAGCTACCCATTTTTGCAAGTCAAAGGTCTGCAGGTAGGGTACACTGCACATATCAGTATAGAGTAACTATATGTCCCCTACTGTTCTGTAATTGGCATTGTTGCATAACAGATGTACCTTACACACATGCCTCTATTGAACTGTAAAGGGTACCCTTACCCTGGCTTTGCTGTAATGACAGAGCTGGCACAGCTACCACAATTACATGTACAGATTGCTGTCCTCCAAAGTGTTCACATTCCCCCGTTGTGTTCTAGGCTGCAGCAGCTGCAGCCTGTAGCATACACAGCTGTATGTTAAGGTAGCTGCTACAGAACTACCATACCTCCCAACCCACTAGAACAAGGGATCCAGACACAACCATACATGATGAGGGGGGCAAAGGCCAAGAGATAGGGATGTATTTAACAGTTTGCTCTTACAAAGATATTAAGTTGATAGAATAGCAGCTACTGCATTAGCATGCATATTATGATGGGTATGAAGTGTAACACTCACATGTGTCTCTTCCCTTACTGAACTCAACCCACAATATTTGCCAGTGAACTGCCAGATGCCCACAATGTCATGGGACACTGACAAAACATATGAGGCAAAACTGTGGACATACTTCATAAATCTTTACAGTGGACAGTACTAGTACCTACTCTCTGTTATGCTGTAGTCTCCATACCTCAGTAATGTCCATCTCAAAACCTAAGAAAGGGGATGAGGCCTACATAAAGGCCTTATATATTGCACTGTGGTGGCATGTCATTGGCTAATGATAATGCAATTCAGCTATTTTGGCTGCAATTAGTAATTCTGAGCCACAGATTGTTGAAGAGGCAATTACCTGTTAATGAGCATTACCTTCAAAAGTCAAGCAACTGGTTATGGGGAACAGATCTGTATGAGATTTCAGTCACACAGACAGCATATATCCAAAGCATTTCTAGAGGAAAGATTCAAAAAAGGAATACTGCACTCCACCAGGTATATCATAGATGACTCCATATAACAGGATGCAGATGGGGGGGTGGCGGTATGGGGAATAGGGATTACAGCACTAGGCTTGTCTTAGATCTGTTGTAATGATGTGTCATTGATATTATGCTGTTCTACACCTACAGGCATGCCTCTCAACTGTAAAATACAACCAGCCAGTGAATCCAACACAGGTTTATTGTAAAATCTCTGTCTCAAAAAACATGCGGCAAGTTGTATTGTGGATCACTGGCTATGAATAGAAATAAAAAACGACCACCACAAACGAAAATTATAAAATACAACCAGCCAGTGAATCCAACACAGGTTTATTGTAAAATTTCTGTCTCGAACAACACGCAGCAAGTTGTATTGTGGATCACTGGCCAAAAATAGTAATAAAAAATGACCACCACAAACAACAATTATAAAATGCAACCAGCCAATGAATCCAACACAGATTTATTTTAAAATCTCTGTCTTGAAAAACATGTGACAAGTTGTATTGTGGATCACTGGCCATGAATAGAAATAAAAAATGACCACCACAAACAAAAATTATAAAATACAACCAGCCAGTGAATCCAACACAGGTTTACTGTAAAATCGCTGTTTCAAAAAACACATGGCAAGTTATATTGTGGATCACTGGCCATGAATAGAAATAAAAAATGACCACCACAAACGAAAATTATAAAATACAACCAGCCAGTGAATCCAACACAGGTTTATTGCAAAATCTCTGGCTTGAAAAACATGCGGCAAGTTGTATTGTGGATCACTGGCCATGAATAGAATTAAAAAAACCACCACCACAAATGAAAATTATAAAATACAACCAGCCAGTGAATCCAACACAGGTTTATTGTAAAATCTCTGGCTTGAAAAAGATGCGGCAAGTTGTATTGTGGATCACTGGCCATGAATAGAAATATAAAATGACCACCACAAACGAAAATTATAAAATACAACCAGCCAGTGAATCCAACACAGGTTTATTGTAAAATCTATGTCTCAAAAAACATGCAGCAAGTTGTATTCTGGATCACTGGCCATGAATAGAAACAAAAAACGACCACCACAAATGAATATTATAAAATACAACCTCTCTGTGATCCTGGAGTCTCCATACCTCAGTAATGTCCAACGCAAAAACTAAGAAAGGGTCCGAGGCTTACATAAAGGCCTTATATATTGCACTTTGGTGGCATGTCATTGGCTAATTATAATGCAATCAACTATTTTGGCTGCAATTAGTAATTCTGTGCCACAGATTGTTGCAGAGGCAATTACCTGTTAATGAGCATTACCTTCAAAAGTCAAGCAACTGGTTATGGGGAACAGGTCTGTATGAGATTTCAGTCACACAGACAGCATATATCCAAAGCATTTCTAGAGGAAAGATTCAAAAAAGGAATACTGCACTCTACCAGGTATATAATAGATGACTCCATATAACAGGATGCAGATGCGGGGATGGAGGTATGGGGAATAGGGATTACAGCACTAGGCTTGTCTTAGATCTATTGTATTGATGTGTTATTGATATTATGCTGTTCTACACCTACAGGCATGCCTCTGAACTTTCCCTGCTTTCAATCACATCTCAGCTCTGTCCCTGTCAATCCCTCCTACAAGGGTCAGCTGCTGGAGAAAAGCTAGTGGATTGCATGTAATACATAGTAACAATAACTAAGGGTGTATACTCCTGTAGCATCAAATGATGTACTGTAATTTACCTCCTCTCATTCTCTCAATGTGTCACATAAATAGTTCAAACATTGTAAAAGTGTCCCTGAATATCCCCGATGTACTCTGGCTAAGTCCGTATTTCATAAACATTCAGAAATCTGGACAAAGCCATAATTAATGGGGTGCCAAAGGCCTAAACTCAATGACAGAGTATAAATATTACCCGTACAATGTAAGAACATGAATAGACTAAAAGATATTACTGTAGCATAACTGGTTTATGATATGTGAAGGTCAGATTCTGTCTTTATTTTCTGACATCAACCATCAATGATTGGCCAACCATTTGTCAGACATCCACAAGTTTGTGTGAAAAGGACCATATCTATGAGGCAAACATCTTGACATTCTGCAAATATCTGTATAGTTGAGACGTATGATGCATACAGGGAACATATACTACAGCAGGTTTGCATTGCTTTCTGTCATTATGGCACACTGGTGTTGCTGGACTGTCTCCATATAGATGCAATAGCAGACTGCTATTTGTCTGACAGTGGCTGTATGACATATTGGTGGGAATCTGCCCATAGGGGACACACCACAGTAGACTGCAGTGATGAGTGTAGGGACATACAGCAGAATCTGTCATGGCACACAGGGACATAACCCAGTATTGCTACTATCTTGGTGATATCCACACATGTAGTGTTTTTCCAGACTGTTGGATATGACGTGTGAAGGAGCAGTGAATACAGGCCATTATGGGAGTGCAGGATCTGTACATAGTGGATGTCCATGTATCTGGTCCTGTAATGTGTTCCCTTCATTTTGACTGTCAGGAACCATGTACCACAGGAGAGACCCACCATTCTCAACTGCAGAGAATGACATCATAATGGATGGCCTCAAACACCAGCATCACATCTTGCTTTCCAGGCATCAGCACAATTGTGAGCAGGGGGCAGCATTGTGGCGAGACCTTGTGGGGTCTGTTTATCAGATTGGCCAACAGGGCAGGACCTATGAGCAGGTCCAATACCGGGCCACAGATATGGTGCATGCTGCACTGCAAATGGCAGCTGCTGTTGCCAGGGATCATGCTGCCACCAGTAGAGGGCCTGCAACAAAACAACCACTCTTGGCTACAGAGGAATTCCTGGTGAACTTAGGATCAACCAGCAGCTCCCAGACATACATCATGCCATACATCCTGGATGTGGGTGCCACAGCATCCACAGAAGAGGAGCATTCAGGTAAGCTTACTGTGTTCACCAGTGTAATACTGTGTCAGTCATTGTGGCAGGCTGTACATACCAGTACATGGGTGTCAGGTCTATCTGCAGTGTTGGGGGGGGAGGATTTATGCACAGTTGTGCAGACATACTTAGAATGTCAGCAATTTAGCCATTATCACAGTACCTACTGTACACGTGGATATACGCACATATTACCTTGTAGCGCTACAACATTTGGTGGTGCTGGCAATACCTCTCCCTCAATTTTTCATAGGTCTATCAGGTGTGACCAAAGTCCATGGTCCTGTACAAGTAAGTGTGATACTGTTGTTTATGGATCATATATACCTTAAGAAAGTTAAAGTCTGCCATTTTGCCCTATGTACAACTGTTGTGCTTAGCCAAAGTAGAATATTTGTATGGTCCATTCTGGAACAGCTAACTACAGTGCATAGACTGGGTAATCACAGGTGTGTATTTGTACAAACATTCACATCTTTGCACTTATAGTTATGAGTGACTACACAGCCTGCTATACATGAGGCAATTACTCCAGGATGCCTGTTCAAACACAACAGGGAGATGATACCTACCTGAGGAGGTGATACTACTACTGACATATCATTCTCAAGATATGTGTGCTGGGTTTTATGTGCAGTTCTGGCACATATACTGTCATATTTCATACCTTGCAAGTGCATTGTACTGGCAACGTTACCTGGATGTAGGTGATGTACATATTATACAGGGCCTGGGTTGTCTGAGTATGTTGTGAGTTTGTGCATTGTGCATGGGATCAGAGATGAGAAGATGTGGCACATGTAATGCAGTTGTGGAGCCTCATCTGTATGAGTCTGTGTGGATTACTATACATAATAATACAGATAGTAATGTACTGCTTTTGTCTTGCTTCTCACAGGTGAATGGAGGGTTGGAGTCTGTCCCACTCATAACCTGATGTTAGAGTCTCATTGGACTCTGATGATGATTGTAGCCATATTGAGGCACAGGTGGGGTTGTCAGGGGCTGAATCTGTCCCAGAGGTTGACATACCTTATCTGCCCCCATTGTCCCAGGCACCAGAGGCCACAGATATTGCATAGTCAGAGGCTGGTGACATTGCACAGGATAGTGTGAGAACTATGATGTCAGTGAGTGTAGACACTGGCCATAGCCAGAGAACTGGTGAGGTCTCACACAGGCAGATTGACAGGGGTGCTTGAAGGAGGATTGCTGCCCATCCACCACCAATCACAGGTGTCATAATATGGGTCAATCACTGCATGTTGAAAGCCATCATGGAGGCACAGGCACATTTTGAACGCAACACTAGATGGATGCTTAGGGTTATGGATGCAGCACAGTTTGATATCCGTGACTGCCTCCACCACATTGTTACACCCTTGATCAGTTCACTGATGTAGTGGACAGATGGTGGGCTGACACAGTGTCTGTCTTTGGCAGCATGTTGTCTGTGCTGAAACATTCGGTTGGAGTTGGTTGTTGGACATGTGGATGTAGGTCAGCAACACCATCTGCTGAGAGTCCACTTGGCTATGCACACTCACACTATTGTAGTGGCAGTACCTCCAGCACTACAGAGGGAAGTGTGCAGTTCACACCATGACATGGCAGGGCAGGTCATGGCCACGTGGTCCTGGGTGGATCTGTGGGGGACAAGGGCCCAGTAGACAGCTGTCACAGTCAGCTACCAGCACTGTATCTGACCTTGGGCATGATGGTGCCAGTGGTACTCCTGGTGAAGCCAGTTGTCGTGTTTGTGGCCATAGATGGTGAACTGTCCACATGTACAGTCCACAGCTGTCCAACATACACATGTGTAGGGCTAGCACTGGGCTTTACCGTGTACACGTACACACTTAAACACCACTGTCATATGCAGGTCACCAACAGACACACACACAGCACCTCTCTAAGACCCATCTAACCAGCACCCCTTCCTGACTTACACACATGCTGTCAATTGCTTGGCACAGCCTAGGCCAATGGCACCCTCACACCACACCTTGTGCATGTGATGATACCTGTGCCACATCCCTGCCATCTGTGCCATTGATGCAGGGACATGCAAATATGTTTCTGATGCACAGAGTGACTATATTACTTTACATTTACTTATGTAGTCCAGTATTGTTATGCCATGGCAGTTGTTGTGGGCCATGACAGGTACTGCATACTGGCATGTGGCATGACTACACATCAGTCTTTGTGTACCTCTGCCTTCATCTCCTTGTATCTATCTCCTATTCCTTCCTGCCATGCCTACCACATACAAACCTACCCTTAACAATGGCCTTCTCTTTCTCACCATTCTTACCCCCTATTTTTAACACACTACCTCACTTGTTATGAGCATCATAGCCCCACTAATTTGCAATCCCCTTAAAGCACACTACAGCAATCTCTCAGCTAACCATAGAAATCCATATGAATATAATATCCTCCTCATCCGACCTCCTTCCTAAATTTCACAGATCAACCCATATTTTGTATCCACAAACTAGAAAACAACTCCCTCTCTTTTATAAAGTCCTGAAACACCTTCATGGCCCTTTACAGCTCCTATTACTGCATGGAGATGTCCATCCAAACTCAGGCCCAATTAATACAATATCTGAACCCCACACTAACCATCCCATCACTTCTCACATCTCTAATTCCTCTGACAATTCTCTCCTCATAGGCCACCTTAATATTTGTAGTCTAAATAATAAAATAACCCAACTTCATGCCCTTCTACAAGTGCACTCCTTTGACATCCTATGTCTTATTGAAATATGGCTTAAACCAGATACTAAGGATAATGATATTATCCCTCCAGGTTATAACATCCTGAGATTAGATCATCTTAATAAAAAGGGTGGTGATGTAGCAATACTATATAAATCTCAATTACAGGTTACACCACTAAATACCCAACCACCCACAACCAATAGCATAGAAATCCTAATCTCTAAACTACAGATAAATGCTAATAAAGCATTACATATAATTTGTTCCTATATCTCTCCAGGCAACAACATTAACACCCTTGAAACTGTCCTTAATTGGCTCACAACATCCTTTCCACAAGAAACCATAATCCTTGGTGACTTTAACATTGATTGGAACTGTTGTAACTCTTCCCAACCTAATACTCATATAAACCTATATGGTTACAGTCAAACTATTACCTCCCCTACCAGAACCCATAAACCTAGCAACAAGCAAACCATCTTAGACTGGATTCTAGTTAACAGTAACCCCCTTTCCTATAAATCAGGTATACGTCCTGATGATATCAGTGACCACTCTCTCATCTTCATCATCAGACAAAAAACCCTCATTTCCAAACAACCAATCTATAGAACTGTCCGTAACAAAAAACACCTCAACCAAGCTAGCTTTCAAGCTGAACTCAAAGCTTGCAATTGGACACCCCTTAAATACCTACCACTTGACAAAGCTGTCTCATACTTTGATAATAAATTTCTACAAATCCTAGAACACCATGCCCCCTCTCAAACAGTCAGAACTAAGAACAAACCTGCACCTTGGCTCACTAAGGAGACAAGACAAAAAATCCTTCAAAGAAATCTAATTTGGTCGAAATGGAGAAATACTAAAAACCCAACTGATCATGAAATTTTTAGACAGTTAAGAAATTCTACAAAAAAATCAATAGTCCAAGACAAAAAGAACCACTACCATAAGCTCCAACAAACACAAAACAAAAACCCTCAAACATTTTGTTCAGTTATAAATTCCCTACTCCACCCTGGCCACTCAAAACTCCAACCCCAGCTAACATAACTCAAAAATCTCCCAGCCATATTGCAAATTCCTTTAATAACTTCTTTGTGGACTCTGTCCAAACATTAGCTAGTACCTTATCACCAGCCAGCATCCCCAACACACACTCACAAAACATTTTACCTCCTCCCCTCCAATTACAGCCTGTTCCCACCTCTCTCATCCATGCCCAGCTTCAAAAACTAAAACCATGTACCCCCTCAGCTGACCTCCTTCCAGCTGAATTTCTGCAAATGGCTGCTGGAGTACTTGCTTACCCTATCTCTTAATTAATAGGACCATCACAGAATGTACTGTACCATCTCTTTGGAAGGTCTCTTATATTATACTTCTACATAAAGGAGGCAACTCAACTGAACTTTCTAACTACCGCCCCATCGCTCTTCTTTCTCCTTTAGCTAAAATCACGGAGAGATGCATTCACCAGCAACGTCTCGATCACCTCCTCCAAAACAATCTTTTAGCCAACTGCAAGCATGGTTTTGGGCTTTTTCACAGTACTACTACTGCACTTTTATCTTTTTCTGACTCGATTAATAAAAATCGTAACAACAACTTACTCACCTCTGCCCTCTTTCTCGACCTCTCCAAAGCCTTTGATATGGTGAATCATCACTTAATGATAGATACACTTACCACACTTTCAATTAATACTCAGACAGCCAAATGGTTTGAATCCTATCTTAAAAACAGACAACAGGCAGTCCTCTGGGACAACAACCTATCTACTTTACTTCCTATCTCACAGGGAGTCCCACAAGGCTCTATTCTGGGGCCCCTCCTATTTTCTATTTTTATCAATAACTGCAAACATCTATACCACAAACCACCTGTATTCAATACGCCAACGACTCAACCCTAATCTGTGCTGCAGCAACTTCTGCTGAACTTCAGTCCAACACCCAGAAAGTATTTACCTTAGTGGAAAACTGGTTCTCTAAACGCTGTCTTCTCCTTAACCCTAAAAAAACAAAACTTCTACTGTTTACCCCTACCCAGAAGTCTCCTCCTATTGACTTCACACTTACATCAAAAAATGGCACTGTAATTGTACCAGACCCAACTACTAAACTCTTAGGCATAACTATTGACCATAACCTCAACTTTGACTCACACATAAACTCAACCATCAAATCAGTGAATAGAAAACTAGGATTTCTCTATAGGCTAAAACCATTCCTTACACCTGTAGCCAGGACTACTATGGCCCAAACTCACCTACTCTCCACACTTCTCTATACCTCCCCGATTTTTACAAATCTATCTAAAAATAATCAAAACAAGCTGGCCACCACTTACAATAACATTGCCAGGTTTGCCACTAGGTCCACATTCCGTACTCACCACTGTCAAAATCTACATAAACTAGGATGGTTGGAACTTCAAAACCAGCTTCTTTTCCAACAACTAACCATCACCCACAAAATCTTGCATCACCCTACAAATACTCCCATACTCTGTAACTTAATCAACCCCTATAAAACTTTAAGCACCCTTCGCTCAGCCAATAAATTACTAGCCGCTACCCTAAAATCCAATAACAAATCAGGTGATTCTCTATTTACTAACACTATTGGAATCCATTGGAATAAACTTCCTAGTAATCTCACATCCCTTTCATCTACCCCTCTTTTCAAAAAGTATCTAAAAATCTTCCTTAACTCGCAATGGCTGTGTCCATGTACTAACGCTGGCTGAATCTACCTATATCCTAACTAACTTTTTTCTACATTTAAACACTGTTGTCAAAAATGTCCTTTTGTCTTCTTCCTTCTATTCTATATACCTAATTTGTAAATCACTCTCTCATGGCTCTCTTTTTGTTATGTAATGTAAATAAGCTAGACTCGTATGACTTTTCATACCATGTCTAACTAAATGTATTTTTTTAATATCCCTTTATGTCTATATTTACACATGTATATTAAGCTGTATCTATCTGCTGTGGAGCTTTTCTCCCTGGTCCTCTACTGAAAATGGACATATATCCAGCTAGACTAGCTTGGTTAACAAATGTAAAATAAATAAATAAATAAAATTGTTGCATGATGTTAGGCTGGTGGTAGTGTTACAGACAGACAGGTGTGTCACAACCCTGTGTATGTTTCTGTTCCAGGAGTCTGAGTGGTTAAATGAGGTGTCAATACAATGGCAGAGGATGACATGGCAGCACAGCAGAAATATTACATCAGCAGAGTATGGCAGTATATGTGCATGGCTCCCTTGGTGGATATGTGTATAACAGTGTGCCAGGGACAATGAGAACAGTCAATGTAATCATGCTTTCATACTTTGTGATAAGGTCTGCTACCTTTGATATATGTCAGCTGGGTTTTTTGAACGTACAAATCTAGATGGTGGAGGGCAGCAGTTATGCTTATGTAGATGGGAGCAATTTAGGGCCAGCAGCTAGTCACAGGGCTGTAAAAAGCATAAACGTTGCACAGAGATAGCCCATATGAGCACGTCTATAGTGTTGCAAAGGGATAGCTTTACACACACAAAAGTTAGATGATGTGAGATTAGGACCCATGCATATCTAGTAGTACACACTACAACTTGCAGTAGTTATCACATACACCACAGTGTTTACACTGTCAGCCAGCGCTCTTAAGGTGGATGTCATCAGCAGGCCTTGTAAAGGAGGCCAATGTTGAGGCCAGCAGCTAGTCACAGGGCCATAAATGAATAACCATTGCACAGAGATAGGCCAGTTGGGCATGTCTGTAGTGCTGCAAGCACACACACAAACACAAGTCGAATGATGTGAGATTAAAACCCCTACCTATCTAGTAGTACACACTATAGCTTGTAGTATTTATCACAAGCTCCATGGAGTTTATCTTTTGTTTAACTGTGACATCAGCAGGCCTTGTAAAGGAGACCAATGTTGAGGCCAGCAGCTAGTCACAAGGCCATAAAATGAACAACCATTCACAGACATAGGCCAGATGGATATGTGTATAGTATTACATGGGGATATATGTACACGCACACACACACACACACACACACACACACACACACACACACAAACACACATACACACACACTATAGCTTGCAGTACTTATTGCATGTGCCACAGGTTATGTCTGTTGTATATGTTCATGCAGGCACAGCACTTGTGGAGTACGCAAAATGGCCTTTTGTTAGACATCATGTGTGGCCTGCAGAGTGATACTTCTTGATACTGTTATTGTATCCAGTGTCCTAGGAGTGGGATACCTGTTAATACCCCTGCTATGTGTGTATAATTATCAGTATGGCTATATGTGGCTGGCTGCAATTTAATAGGTGGACATGTGACAAGGGACAATGTGGCCTGTCCAAGGCATGCATTGCAACCATTGTACATTACACCACCTGCTCACCTGTGTTTGTCTACAGGGTGACATTCCACAGTCACAGGGGTCTGTGGGGGAGTGGATTATGCACTGTTGCGGTCTTGGTCTGGTTCCATTGTACAACTGTTGTGATGTGCAAGCGCAGATAACCCAAGTATTTTGAGGGTATATGGGGACATTCGTACATCCCCACACACACGCACACCCACACACATATACACATATTTATATATATATATATATATATATATATATATATATATATATATGAATGTGTATAACAGGGATGTCATCTTAACTGTTACTGTGTGTGTACGTTATGTAAATGTGTTATGTAGGCATATGTGGAGAGTCTATGTATCATTCTACTTTAGATAGCTATATATATTGTTATCATATATATTTGTGCCACACACTGAAAGGTGCATGAGTCATCTGTGAGGGGGGATAGGGAGAGACAGATATGCATATGTAGCTGTCTGTCTGTTTCCACAGTACAGCACTGCCCTGATATTGTCCAAGGCATTCCCAGGATGTTTGCCGAACTTAATATGTGACTCATACCTCTTAACTGTACAGATTTTCATAGAATGTCCAGATTTTTGCCTCATATTTTTGGTCCGCCTTACATAACATTGTGGTTTTCTGGCAAATTAGCAGCAAATCATTAAAGATTCTTCTTTTTCTTTCAGCTTTTCCTGGTTACGGGATGCCACAGTGGATCACCTGGCAGTAGAGTTTTACAGTTTCGAGTTGCTAGCCCAGCACTCAACCTTCCACAGAAGGCACACACACACACACAAACTCATGCCTAGGGTCAATTTAGAGTGTCCAATCCACCTACAGCATGTCTTTGGGAGGAAACCAGAGCACCCAGAGGAAACCCTTACAACCACAGGTAGGATATGCAGACTCCGCACAGAAGGCACCCCAGCCGAGGATCAAATCAGAGAACCTCTTGTTGTGAGGCAAAAATGCTAACTGCTGCACCACCGTGGCTGCCCAGCAAATCATTAAAGACTGAAGTTAAGAAATAATGACAGGAATTTTTTTGTTTTAGACTCCATACACATCAGGAGATTCATACTAATGCAAGACCTGTTATTCTATCAACTTTCTATGTTTGTAAGAACAATATTTAAAACTTGTCCCTATTTGTGGGCCTTTTTCCCACTTTTATTCATGGCTTTGGCCAGATTTCTTGCTCTAAGAGGTTGAATGGTATGATGTGACTGGGGTACATGATGTAACACCACACACAGGGTGACAGTCTGCATACCTCTCACTGTACATGTTTTTGTAGAATGTACAGCATTTTGCCCCATATGTCTGCTCTATTCCTCATACATTTGTGGTTTTCCAGTAATATACTGAAAAATGCAGTCACTGAGTTGCTGTAAATACTGACAGATTTAAGTGATGGCCTTTACATCCTGCAGCTAATGTGACCTGTTGCGACCTGCTGTTATACTAGCCACCTTCTAGGTTACTCAGAGCATGCATAATGTCTGTCTGTAGGTTTGGCCATTTGTTCCCCCATTAAATCTGGCTTTGTCCAGCTTTCTTGCAGTAACACACTGAGGGGTTAAGAGAGTCTGTGGGAATACCACCATACGAGTACCCCACATACAAAAGGTCTAGATGCTACCAAATTCAAACTATCAACACCATCACCCATGCCCAGTGAGCCACAATAGCCACCAAGCAGGGAGGTTTCATACCTCACACTATCAACGACATACAGACAAACACTGTCACCCCTGCATTATGTGGGAAATACAATTTGTGGCCAGGTTCTTTGTCACAGCCCTGGAATTGTCTGTTCTGCTGATATATCATTGCAGACTTACAGCAGTTGTATGGGAGCACTGATGTGTTGGGGGTGGGAGATGACCAGCCCATGCTCTGCTAGCATAGACAGTCATGTGACTCACCTGTGACCCCCTCTGTTTGGCATCTCCCTTGAATAACGTACTAGAGATTGCAGCCATGTGGCCTAGTGAATATTATGGGGCACATACTACTGGAGAGAGTACCTGTTGTCCCAAGTGGCTGTTAGATCTCTGCAAGTAGCCCAGTAGCCCACTACGGATCTCTGGAAGTAGCCCAGTAGCCCAATATATTCCCTTATATACATGCAGCAGGTTCATACACATGCTACCATAGTCTAGTACTCCATACAAGTGGGGTATAGGAGAGTGACTTACCTTGCAAATGCAGCAGTTGACAGACCTGTAGCTCGAGGCTGACTCTGTCTGATGCATGCAGTACACAGGCCAATACATGGTTAGGTACAGCAGGTTGTGTGGGCTGGATGGGATTATTTTTAGTATATGTATGTGATTCAGTGTAAGGGTTCAGTCCCTAGGCACTAGGTTCTCAGTACATGTGCTATCCGTTGTCTCTTTGCCAAGGCCAGGGCCTACTGGGCAAGCCTACATCTGCCTACAGGGACAACCTCAGGGGGTTCTTCCTCTGAGTCCCCCTGTGGATGTAGCTGTGGGGACCTAGGCACTGGTAGGGATCTGTGTATCCCTTCTCTTTGCTGATCCTGCTGCAGCTGTTTATGCAAGATCATATTGTGTAGCATGGCACATACAGTGGGCATCTGTGCACATGTGGCTGGAGAGTACTGCAGGGCTCCACCAGATATATATCGAGGCACCGGAACTGTGACTTCAGCAGCCTAAACACATGCTCAATGATGTTCCTAGTTTGCGCATGTGCCTCATTATGGCATTCTTTGGTAGGTGTGTGTGGATTTCTGATGGGAGTCATCATCAATGATTCCAGTGCATAGCCAGCATCTCCCAGTAAATGGCTGTATGGGATGTCCCCCCAGGAAACATCTGGTACGGCTGTGATGCATGCCAGATATGGGAGCTGTCATAACTGCCAGGGCTGCCAGCAAACACATTCATGATACTGCCCTGGCATCACACACAACCTAAGAGTTGATGGAGTGATACCCCTTGCAGTTGAAGTAGATTCTACCCTCCTCACCGGATGGTGCCTTGATGTGTATGTGACGCCCGTGCACTGGCCCAGCAATCAAGGTGCCTCAATCCTCACCACTAACACCAGTGAAGGGCGTCCATATAATGGAAAGGATAATAAATACACACACAGTAAAGTACAATTTAAATTAAGAATTCACAGAGATCACAGTCAGTCATGTGGTGGTTTCTCCCTTTCTCTCCAGGTCCCCAATAAGACTCCACACTGGCACAGCTATAAGGTCCACATCTCAGCCAAGTGTGCTAAAACCTCCAGCATCCTCTCTGTCCAACCAGTGCTTCGTGTCCCTGTCCAAGTAGCTGACACACACACACTTTGAGTTAAGAGTTATATACAATCACACAGACACTCCTGGGGAATGCTGGCACAGGTTTTCCAGCTGTGCCCCTTTTACCCAGACTATACTGTAGTACCACTTGCCACCACCCACTAATATTTATCAGCTACTCAAAGGCCCTTATTAAAGGGTGTCCAATTATTACTGTGCAATATTATTATTTAAATGGTAAATGTGACTGAACAACAAAGCTTATTCGGAGTGACTTAGTACAGTATCACCATATATATGCAATGTACTCTAGAGCTTAAATTATCTCTACAGAAAACAGCCAGAGTCAAAAGGTTTAAAAATATTTAATAATAAATAATAAAAACACAAGGCAATACTTCTTACTACACAGTGCTAGCCAAGAGTTCAGAGATCACAGAGAAATGTTTAAAATAATACTGTAGAAAAGTACTGGCATCACAGAAAAACAAACTAGTCTAATCTTCCTATTTCCTAGCTATATTTAAGGGAAGACACAGTTATATATAACTTACATATAGAGCAAAGCAGTGCTGGTGATTTTGGATGTTCTCAAGACAAAATGCTCTGAGCTCTCTGATTCTCTCTCTTTAAATTGATACCACAGAGCTGCTTCACATGACATCATTTGTCATACTTCTCTTGTGTCTCCAGGCTAACAGAAGCTACGTTTACATTCTTTTCACCTGGTCAAATACCAGAGCAATAAAGGACATTTATACATGCAAATTCTAGCCATTAACTCTGGTCTTAAAACAAAAGGCAGGATTCCTCCATCTAGACATATCGGCTCCGAATTTTGACATCAAAGTATTGACTTATCAGCCTTGTTACAGCACAGTGCACTGTTGTTACATTTTTGAAGTTCAATATCCAATGCAGTCTTTTCACATTTAAAATAACAAGCCTGTGGCTTACATTAATATTTACAAATGACAGAATTATCTACAAAATTCTATCTGACTAGGCTGGCAGCCTTCATCTATCTTCACAGTGTACATGAGTGCAGTCTATGGAACCCAGTACTTCAGGGTAGTGTGCTACATGGTAGAAGAGTCACACACTGCTGGCCCTCTCCTCAGGGTTGTAGAGTAAATAAATGCACTCACTGGCATGTGGTAGCATGGCATTCAAGAACTGGTGGAGTACCCTTGATGCTGATGCCTGTGAGACCCCATCATGTCACCAGTTGGTCTTTGGAAAGTACCTGTAGCTAGTATCCTAAGGGCTGCATGTACCTTTGTTTCTACTAGGATGGGTTCCCCTCTGTTGGCTATGGGTCTGAGTTGAGGGTGGCAGAGCTCGGTGAGTTTTTGTAGTATGTCCCTGTCCTCCCTGTAGCGGTCTATAACTTCAAGCTCATGTAGCTCCTGGAAGGTTACTCTGGGCCTGAACACTCTGCTCCTTCTAGTCTAGGCCTATTGTCATCAGCAGCATCAGCACTGACCTCAGCATCTAGCACATACAGATATAGCAAACCTGCAGCAGCTCCTAGCATTTCTTCAGTTAAAAATTCCAAGTTTGCACTCCACTAGTGCAGAGTATGAGGGTGAAATCAGATTGTAGGGTATATGCAACCTTTGTAGTGTTCTGCTGTAGGTGCAGCCTGTGTGATTGGCTAACTATGATGCATTCCACCTGACATGTATATCATTAAGGAATATTAATAGTTACATAGGTTCATAGGTTCATACTAGGCTATCTGCCCTAGGGCATTTATAAGCCTAGCCAGAGTGTGTTTGGCTTTCGACACCCATTTTATATGAATTTTGCTATGCCCATTTTCGAGGTTAGTATACTGTGCCTCTGTCTAACAGTGACACAGAAGTGATACCCGGAGTAAATCTACAATCTCCCATCCACTCATCAAGATTCCTCTTGAAGAGAGTCAATGAGGGACTCTGCCTAACCTGGACTGGGATTTTATTCCAGAGTGAAGGGAGCCTCTGGGTTATGAATCTCTCCCTCCAGCATGCCCTATTTATTTCAGTGTTGAGGTTCAAGTCTCTCGAGCGCGTAGCTTGATGGGATTTGGATTTTCTGAGGTGCAGCATGTCCATTAATTCAGGGTTGGACATGGCTTTATACGTCAGGCACAGATCGCCTCTGAGCAGGCGGTATGCCACTGAGTACAGCTGGAGTTTCTTTAACCAGGCAGCATATGTCATCTGTTTGAGCCCTTTGATCCTCTTGGTGAGGTACTTTTGGGGTCTTTCCAGTTGCTGCAGGTGTCTGGTAAGGTACATCCCAAAAGGGGCATTGTACTCAGTTATGGGCCTGATGAGGGATGAGTAAAGAGGCACGATGACCTCCCCTGATCTAGATGTGCATCCCTTCATGATTAAGTGGGCTATATAAAATGTTTTTCTAACCACTTTGGCCACGTAGTTTTCAAATGAGAGATTGCTATCAACTTGGGTCCCCAGGTCCCTAATTACTTCTTCCATACTTAATGGATTACCACCTATGTGGTAATTTGTGGGCACTTTGTTTTTGCCAAAGGGGATGACTATACCCTTTTTGGTGTTTAGCTTGAGGCCATGGCTCTGGCACCAGTTGTCTATTTCTATGAGGCCCTTTTGTAGGATGCTTGTGTCGGCTGGAGAGTCGATTATGGCGCCTAGTTTGCAGTCATCTGTGAACTTGGTCAGGCACAGTCCTTCCGTGTTGGCCTGTACCTCCGAGAAATATATACCGAACAAGAGAGGTCCCAGGACTGAGCCTTGTGGGATGCCACTTGTAACTGGTTTGGAGTCTGACATGGCTCCAGCAATTCTAACCATGTGAGTTCTGTCCTTGAGCCAGTTTGCAACCCATCTAGTGACATAGGGGTTTATATTTAAGCTGGTGAGCTTATCTATAATGCCCGAGTGGGGTATTGTACCGAAGGCTTTTGCGAGGTCCAGGTAGGCTGTGTGGACCACCTTCCCCTCGTCAATGGCCTTGGTGACTGTTTCAAAGAAATTGACCAGGTTTAAGAGGCAGGATCTGCCCTTAACAAAGCTGAACTGGGTAGGATCCAGTGTCTGTAGGTCCCCAATATCTTTATTTATGAGGTCCATGATGATCCTTTCCATAGCTTTGCAGACCAAGCTAGTCAGGCTTATGGGGTGATAATTTCCAGGATCCGTTGAGGCACCACCTTTGTGGAGAGGGACCACTGTTGCTGTATGCCACTCTTTGGGTACATATCCTGTAGTAAGGCTGAGATTGAACAGTAGTTTTATGTTTGGGTTTAGCTCTTCTTGGAGTTCATGTAGGATGCAGCCCGGGACACTGTCTGGTCCCATTGATGCTGTATTTTTTGCTTTGGAGAGGGCGGCTCTTACCTGAGCATCTGAGATGTCAGGGGGGCAGCACTCTGCTGGGATAGATATTTGCCCTTTTGGTGGGGAGGGGGGGAGAGATTGCACTGAACCTGTCAGCTAGGATGTTGGCAATGTCTGTGGGTTCAGTGTATATTTTGTCATTTTGGACTAATTCTGAGCATATCTGGGAATTCCCACCCAGGTTCCTAACATAACTAAAGAAAGCCTTGTGATTATTCTTAGTGTCCTGTGCAATTTTTCTCTCGAAGCTGGCCTTAGACGATTTTATGAGTGCCCGTAGTTTTTTGCTAATACTGATCAGAGATGCCTTCCCTTTTTGGGATTTTGCTCTATCATGTAGTAGCTTCTTCTTTCTATTGTATAGTTTGTTTATGGCTGGGGTCCACCAGACAGGACACCTGACTTTGGAGGATTGGGTTTTGGTTTTATTTGGGATTGCATGATCCGTGCATTCCTGAAGGTGTTCATAGAATGCGTTTATAAAGGATTATGCGGTCTGGACCATATTTTCCACAGGCCCGGGGGCTTTGAAGGATTCCACCTCAGTTTTGAGGAGTGTGAAATTTGCTTTAGAGAAGTTTTTGACTGTGGTTTTCTGGGCAGGGGGTGGGGTCGGGATGTGAATATCCAGTGAGATTAGTTTATGGTCTGATCTTACCAGTGAGGGATACACTTCTGGTCTGGAGCATAGAGCCCCCATGTTGGTGATGATCAGGTCCAGTATGTTTTCCCCTCTTGTGGGAGTGATAACAAGTTGTTCCATAGCATTTGAGTTTATACATTCTAGGAACCTTTGGGCTAGGGTGTTGGAGCTAGAGTAATGCTCCCAGTCTATGTTTGGGTAGTTGAAGTCGCCCAATATAATGGTGTTTAGAGAGACCTTCATATTTTCCAGTGTTCTCAGGAAGGCCGAGTGGGGTTCCTGGGTTTGGGAGGGTGGTCTGTAGCAGGCTATAAACTGGAAGGCAGTTTTACCCACTGTTAGTTGCACATGGATAGTCTCTGATGCTTCGTGCTGTGCCGCCAACCTGGAGGTGTGGGTATCTTTGACGAATATTGATACTCCCCCTCCTTTTGTGGTTCAGTCCAAGTTTTGGGGCCGAAAAGCATGGTATGAGGTATAACCTGGTAGTACTGGGGTGCTCTCAGGAGCCTTGAACAAGGTTTCTGTTACTGCACAGATATCGATGTTCTCCATGCTAAGGAGAGTTTCGAGTGCGTACATCTTGAGGTTTAGACTTCTGGCATTGACTAGCATTACTCTTAGTTTCTTAGCCCTTGTGATACCTATGGAGGTGGGTTTGTCTTTTGAGCCTTGCCTAAAAAAGGCACTATGGGGGTGGCAAGAGCCTTTGCCAATATCCAAAAGCCCAGGGGTGACAGGTGCAAGCCGTCCCTAGCGAAGCATCATGGCTTGTTGAGCATGTCATCCCAGGCTGACAGGCATTGGATCCCCTTTGAATGACACCAATACTTAAGTCAATTATTGAAATTCATCATCTTGTCTTCATATTGTGGCATCATTCTTGGTGAGGTTAAGATGCTACTCAAGGTCAGGGTCATACCGGCCTGGGCTACATGCTCAGAGAGCTCCTCTATGTCTCTTTTCATGTAGTCCAGGGAGGTACGTCTCAGGTCATTCACACCAGCATGGACAATGACTGAGTCATATTTGTACTTGCCTTGGAGTGACCTGAGTGCTTGTGTTATGTGGCGGATCCTAGCGCCCGACAGGCAGCTCACCGTGACCTTCTCCTTGTTCAGCCTGGTGAGTGGGACGTCAGTGTGCCTGATGATAGAGTCACCTATTACAAGTGTATTAGATGTGTTGTTTAGCCTTAAGGGCTGTGACTGTTCGGCACACTGGCTTTGTGTGCTATGTGTTGCACGTGTTTTGTTTTGGGGTAGCGGTTGCTTGGGTGTCTGCTTTGGAGGACTCTGCTGCTTAGGCAGATTTTTATTTAGAGCCTCAGTATGTTTTGTGTGTTTATGTGTTTGGTTTGCTGTCGTGATAGGTCTATGTGAGACTGGAATTGTAGTGAGTGTGGTTTCCTTCTCCTCCTGACTGGTTACGCCAGTACTGAGTTGAGAGAGTTTAGCCTCCAGTTTGGCTATATGGTTGCATCTCTCACATGTGTTGGAATTTGTTGGGAGGAGGAGAGGGTTGTCTGTGTACATGAGGCAGTTGTAACATTGCCTCAAGATTCCCAGATTCACCAGCTGGACCAGCGAGGAGATTGACAACTGACCTTTGGACATGCTAGAATAGTATTGGGAATTCCTTTATAATTGAAAAAAGGGCCAATGGGGAACAAGGTACTCAAGGGGAGTTTGTGAGGGTGTAGTGCTTTTAATTTTTTAGTGCTGACTTATATAATTACTTTAGTGAGTAAGTGCCAGGCTTTAGAGTAGGAATAGGGTGTTTATTATGAGAACTAGATCATTTCTAAGGGAAAAGTGAAGAGCAGACTTTGTGGAGCCAAGAATGGTTTAAACCCAATTAAGCGGAGCTGCCGATGCTGCGCTATGTGCAAAATCGCGCAAAGCCGCACCAAAGTGGGTTTTATACAGGGGGACTTGAAAGAGCTAGAAATTGGCCCAAAACAGCCAATAGACTACCAGATTCTTGTGCTGGGAACACTCCTCCAGGGATAGATAGGCTGCTCTAAGCTCCCCACTGCCACTGGTGAACAAAGAAGCCTCCCTTTATCCAAGAAAGGAAATGGGCAACACAGGAACTTTCCAAAAGTGCAGAATACAGCAAAGCCTGTATTTGGACTACTCTAGGTCAGGAAAGATGGGAAACAAGGATACTTTTTTTGTTTTTTTTCTTTTTTACAACAAACAGCAGGAAAATGCAATAAATATGTAACACAGGCTAGCGCACTTGAGTGTGTAGCCTCAACAGGTGAATGCAACAAACAGGACAAACTTTAAAAGCACAGGTGCAAAAACAACTTTAAACAGTTTAAAACAGTTCAAGAAGCAGAAATACTTGCAGTTTAGCTAGATCAGACAGTTGCCCAGGTAGTAGCAGGAAAAAAAAAACACTTTTATCAGGTTAGCAGTCACTCTTTTAGCCTCTCTGCTGCTAGCACCACTCTGCAGAACCACGAGGAGCTTGGCTGAGCAGTAACAATCGCAAAAACCGCACCAAAGTGGGTTTTATACAGGGGAACTTGAAAGAGCTAGAAATTGGCCCAAAACGGCCAATAGACTACCAGATTCTTGTGCTGGGAACACTCCTCCAGGGATAGATAGGCTGCTCTAAGCTCCCCACTGCCACTGGTGAACAAAGAAGCCTCCCTTTATCCAAGAAAGGAAATGGGCAACACAGGAACTTTCCAAAAGTCCAGAATACAGCAAAGCCTGTATTTGGACTACTCTAAGTCAGGAAAGACAGGAAACAAGGATATTTTTTTTTGTTTTTTTTTTCTTTTTTGCAACAAACAGCGGGCCCTGGTTTAAGTGAAACAGGGGTTATCGGTACTTGATTTATCATTGGCTTTCTCAGCCTGTGTCTTTTTTACAGCCTTCCTCACTGAGCACTACAGCGGGCCGTGCAAACCCATGACACAAAGATAAGCAATGGTCAGCAGTCAGTTGACACACCTCCATGGACAGGCATGCTCAGCACAGCTGCGTACCATGCAAACACAAAGAAACAGGCTGAAACATGTGCCTCGAAGGTAAACAAAGCTTAGCAGTCACTGGACACCCCCCTGCTCAGCAAAGCACCGCCCATGCAAACAGGTGCCGCTAAGCTCCAATGAGCTTAAAAGAATGAAGACACACCCCCTTTTGATGTCAGCTACCCCTTATGTGGACACCAACACTGTTCTCTGCCTACACGGATGGGATCTGCAGACACAGATACCCATTTTTGCTATTCAGTAACCCCAGCTCATTTGCATAGAGATCTGTGTACACAGCCTGAAAACTACATGGTTCCAGGCCCTGCCTCATTAGCAACCACATCAGTCTACCATTGTTCATACTCCACACAGGGTCCTATAATGCATTACTGTCACATACTACTAATTTTCACTTTTACACTTTTTAAATTTTTTATTTTTCATAATGACATGTTTGTGCACTGTGGGGCACCGCACAAAGATAACCTGATTATTTGAAAAATATTTATTTTAAATGATTTTCCATTAGGTTTTAGACACACGGTGGATAGTTCTGCACATATTTGTGTCTGCTATGCTATTTCTGTCCTTCTAACTGCACTTTTACAGCCCATGTTGTCTGTTAAACATCCTGCACTTGGAATTTTTATGTGTACAGTTCGGACACTAACATAGGGTCTGCAGGACTGCTATCTGCTTGCTGGATTGCTCCACAACCCTCATTTGCATGCAGTTCACCTGCTTATGAGGTGATTTTCATACCACAGACACTTCCGTGCTGGCGAGCTTGTGCATGCCCCTCAGCTCTGATACTGGATCGCACATCTGCTTATGTCCATGTAAGCACTGTGCCACTATGCCTACATGGAAAAATGTCTGTGCAGCCTTTATTGAATTACCCAGTAAGTTTTCAAAATAATCACAAAATGAATAGTGCATTATATGAATAAATCAGATAAAAATTTACTGAGGATTACTTGTGGAGTACTAGAGAGAGATTCAATATTAAGTCTGATTATACGGCACAGTACCTAGAAAAAATTTATGTATTTCAGATAATTATGGCAATGATGATGATGGTGCAAAGATTGGCTACAAGATTGCTATGCAATGGGGAGTGAGGAAAGAACTTGACAAAGCTGGAGAGGTGCTATGAAATATAATAGCTAAGATTCACGCCAAAGATTTCAAAATGAAAGATACCTTAATTGGAAAAATGATTGGATGACTAGAAATCTACTGAAGACTGAAGGCAAGAAGGAAACAAAGCAGCCAGCTGGATACTGAAATGCAAAGAAAGAGACAAAAATAAAAAAAAAACAGGATGTTGCTACACTTCACCACGGAACTGATGAGGCCCCATTTGTAACACTGTATGTGCAGTTTTGCAATAACCATTTCTGCAAGGACAGAAAGGATGAAAGCATTTCAGATGAGACAATAAAATAAGTAGGCTTAGTATAAGAAGTCATATAAAGAAAAATAAATGAACTAAACTTTTACCAATAAGGTAAGAAAACAGACAAAAAAAAAATTGACTATGCCGCAAATGACCGCATTATCTTAAACTAGTGAATATGCAACAGATCCTATACAGCCGATAGTTTAACTATGACTCCCAGCAAGCCTCCTGTTCTCCTGAATTAGCTTAGATTTTTCTCAAGTGCATGACTGTTCATATCAAAACTGCTTTATCATTACTGCACAAGGGGGTAGCTGCTTGTGTATTGTTGCCTACTGCATCAATGTGCGATGTCATGTTGGATGAATAGCATTCATGTTTGTATTCTTTAAGACTACAGCATCCGGGAGAAAGTGAAGGAAAAAAATCTCATTCTATCACTAATCACTCTCAAAATGACAATAATAATGTAAGAAGTTGTGGGTTAGAAGCTATCCAAGATAGGGTAAGAGTTTCCCCATGAAAAATGTTCCTCATGGTGAATTTCTTTATAGAATCTTTCATCACAACTGTCATTTGTTGATTACTTATGCTTTGAGATATCAGCTATGAGAAGTATTTTCTGGGCAATAAGGGCTCTGAAGTTTTGGTGGCTCACAGGTGATATTGTTGAATTTCATCACCTCTCTCATAATACCCCAAAATATTCTCACAAAGCTTGCTTCTTTTGTCCACAACACCACCTGGAAATAATGCCCCAGGCATGACCACATTGGATGCTTACATTTTATTGTCTTGTTCCTCACTTGTTTTATTTTATCATATTCTTTAGCTTCACATTTTTAATTTTTTGACAAATAACTCTTAAACCATCTTGTTAATAATAGTAGTACTCAAACTAATATCCCCAAGAAATGGAAACTCCAAGTTATGATTTTTTTTCTTCCATCCATCCTCTACTATTCCTTCACTGCCAGGACTCAAACTACCTTAACCCACTATCAGTCCTGCAATATGTGAATTATGCCTAGAGCCATTTTTTCCCTTCATTTGCTCTTTGTTTAACCATTTTATACTACGTAACCATATGTCTACGGTCCTCATTTACAATTTACACACCCTAAATAAACCTTTACATATCCCCATTGCTTCTTATCAATTCTTCCTGCCCCAAACATGTCTCTTCTTTCATCATTCTCCCTTCTCATTCTTCTCTATCTCTTATTGCCCATTCTGCCATCAGATATTAGTTAACCACAGCATACCATTTTGTTTTTGATTCCCATCTTTTTTTACTCTTGCTTCAACTTGGGTGCATACTACTATAACTGAGATAGCTGTTATTACTTACATTTTTATTCACCTTAGCAAACAGGCAGCTACTTTTATATAATCATATACATAAGTAGTTTATACTACTACAATCATAAGAAAAAGTACATTTCAAAGAAGTGGTAATGTGATTCATATATAATGATGTAACAAAAGAATCAAGGGCAGCAATATCCTTCTCAGTCTATTCTTGCTCATGGTTTCATCTTATTTACTTCTCTGACACATTCTTATCAAATAATCTTTCTCCATTTGCTGTGTAAAAAACAATATACTAACTCAGATGTTTTTCCTCATTTAAAAACTAGGGTTACGATGATTCATAATGTTCAGTCATTGTGACCCTTTTTACAGAATGGACACATCACTCCCTTTACCTACCCGTTGCTTTCCCTATTATTTCGTAATGTAGACAAGTAACAAAGAGTGGCACACACTCAATATTAAGTCATCTTACTTGCATAATTGTAGTTGCTTACTTCACAAACACAAGGTACAGGGTTTAACTCTCACCTTTGCAGGGAAATTGGCTTAAAATAGTCTGTAAGGGCAACTAGCCTAGTACTCAACTCTGAAACCATCCCTTATAAATAGTGCTTCTCCTGTATTCCCCTTTTTGCCTGTTTCATCCATATCCCTACAAAATAATTATTTCTATCCTCATTTACCCCAGGATTCATGAAGCTCGGCGCAAGGCCGGCGTAAGGCCTGCGCCGGCGGTGCATGGAATATCCGGCGCAGTAGCGCCATATACATATTAATGAGAGTGCACCGGAATCACAGACACGCGTAGTGCGTGAGCGAGCCCAGGTAGGATGCGTCTGGAGGCGTGTCTAAGCCGGCATGAGGTGAGCAACCTAATGTGCTGACAGCCACGGTCCGCCCACAATAGTAATGGCAGCAGCCAGGTCCTGTGCAGAATGAAACGCACGTACAGTATGCAACATAGTCCCCGTCCCAAATTAACGGAGAAGCAAATAGAAGCCACGAAGGCATAAGTGTACCCGTCCAAGGAGCAAAGGATACGCATAAGACCGCGTTCGTCCCGCAATGCACTGTCAGTGTTTACACTCAGAGAAGGTGTACAGCCGCAAGTCAGCGCGCTGCACCGACATAGGAGCAGCGACTAAGGTCACCACCTGTCCCACTTTGGTTGGGGCAGTCTCTCCATGGACAGTTGTGTCCCTAAAACGATTAGAAATGGCTGATGTGCTACGATTGTAGGACACAATGATATCCCGTATTTAATGTAATGGTAGCATGAATTGGTTATTTCTGTAACAGAAATACCTAAATGACACAATAAACAGAATAAGCAAGGAAATTGCCACAATAATAAGCATATTATTTAGGCAAACAAGTGAATTTCTATGCTCTATAGTGACCGTTTGTATGTGTCGGCCTGTAAAGTCAGATGTGAGTCCCGGAAATATCCCAGATCGGAAAATGGAAAAGGTGGAAACCCCAGTAGCGACATGGGCATGGTCACCAGGGTTACCTGCTGTCCCAATGTGCCATGGACAGTCCCTGATTGGACAGTCGTGTCCCTGCAACAATCGTAAAAATGGAAAATGACCTCCGATCCCCTGCCACGCAAATTCCCGCAATATACATGTAAATAGTAGCATAAAACATATAACATTACGATATGGAACACAGACATGGCATAAGAAAATAAATAAGGAACCCAAACGCTTACAGAATAAGCTCATAGTATGGCAAACAAGTGAAGTTCTGTCAACTGCACTAGCCCTGGGTATGTGTAGTCCTGCAAATTCGAAGTGTCCACATAACATGCCCCACTATGGGCATTGGAAAAGGTGCCAACCATAATGGTCACAAGCAGTAGTGACAGTACATAGCCGGGTAGCTGTGCTGACATAACAACAGTAAGGAAGCAAGATACCTCAAACACAGGCAAACATGTGCATAGCAACATATCCCAGACCCAGCAACGTCTCTGTTGCATACACTGGATGGTGTATGATGAAGTGTAATATCCAGAAGCAGAACCCATGCATTCGGATGTACTACACAATAGCCTCATTGTACATGTCAGTCACACCCATGTATACCCCTGCACCCAAACCTGCTAGCATCCGTGTGCAGCTATACAACCACACACAATGTGCATACCTGAACTGTGGTAAGATGTTTGTGTTAGGCAATGCCACGCGGGCAAATACGCACCCCACATGTCACCAACCCACCGCAGGTACAGATATGTAAATGGCTGCATGTGAATGTGTCAGCAGAATGTGTACATCCGGCATGTAGTATGTACCCGTCCAAACCATCTAGGTTTGCATACGACACGGTGCACATAACTGTACACATGTGGACAAGTCGGGTCGTTGGACCACCGCATCGATGATTATCTTTGCAGTGAAGTCGATCACATATAGCGGAACAGGTGCCTACCACACAGGACGCCCTAACAGGGTGCTACAGGCAAAGAAGGGGAAACTGGGACATCACATGTGGAGATTAGCGTGGCTGGACGGACAAATACACACGGTCAAGGTAAAGGACGGAACAACATGCATATGGCCGGATGGATGTTGTTCATAAAATATATAGAAACACATATGAAGTTCCAGTTTACACTCGAAATACTATATAATGTATTGAATTGTACCGTACAATATGGCAGCAGAACTAAGCCTGCATGTAATTGGTGAAGCTGAGCTGTACTGTGATGGAATTCTGAACCTGGCAGTAAGCAGTACAGCAGGCTCATGTCTGTCATCATTAATTATTTGCTGGGTTACAGAACAATAAATGTATGTACATGCATAACAGCACTCCTTCCGGGGGCCTGGGG